>NW_019525159.1:1221532-1256332 GCF_002814215.2 Seriola lalandi dorsalis
CGTCCACTCCGTCAAGACAAAGGAAAAGACAGACTCTAATGAAGACTCTCTGAAAGCCAAATAAGAGATTCAGGGACATTAATACCTCAACCTGATGCTCTTATCATTCTATCTAATAAATAATTCGGAGCGTGTGCCACTTTGTTCTCAGTGTAAAATACCTGTTACTTGGAGGCTTCATTTATTCTTGATTTCACCAGTTGTGCTTGAGATTCTATATAGATATTATAGTATTTCACCAACCCTTGGATTTAAAAGAAATTTTAATTTTATGCAGATGATGTTCCGTTTTACAAGAAGATTGAAAACTGAGGCAGTGGCAGATATAACCACTTTGTAAGCTTGGCCTTCGTGTCAGACGGTCCATGATTCCTCTTGGAATGCTCCTTAACAATGCTCTCATACCAATGTAGTGCAATGACTTTTGTTTGCTAAATCGGGAAACAGTAAGACTAATGGATATTATTAAGGATCTGAGCCATTTCCTAATTAAACCACTGAATTGAGAAGAGATCATCCACTAATACAAAGGAAATGAAAAGAACAGCTTCTCCATTATTGTGTCTTATCCCTTGAAAACATACTGACCGACATCGTGGCACGCGCCACAGCCAAATAGGTCAACAAATGCTGCATTAGTGTATCAGATCATATCACCACCATACATCTTATTTTTTTTTATTAACCACCGCCTGCCCCTCCTCTTCCTTTTCTTGTTGTTGAAAACATCTACCCACGCACACCACAATACACGCCGCTCTTACTTCTCTCTTTATCTTAATCCCTGGCAGACTTTAAGTGTCTGGCATTGGGGCAAAATCCCAAACTGGAGAGAAGCGTGTTTGGAGACCTAATCCCCTTACCCATAGACTAGAATTGCCCTCAATTCACCTCTCTCAAAGTAGGCCAAGAACAAGGAGCCACAACAGAGAGGGCAAGCGGCTTCACAAGGCTCAGCATTATCACACTGCTAGACAGACAAGACAGCATGAAACACACACACACACACACACACACACACACACACACACACACACACAGACGGACACATGGACAGATGATGTATAACCTTATATACGGTACAGTACACACATGCGACAAGCTGATATACAGACACACCCAAATCTTAACCTGAAAATCACACTCACACACACACACACACACACACACATAGTCATAGCTTCCTTTCCTGTTCTTCAGCAGTCATCCTTTAGGCAAAAGGCAAAAGGCAAAATGGATCAGCTCCACTCTTGTGTGTGTGTATTCTCTGTTTTTCTCCTGATTGGATAATAACTTTCTTTGAGTGAACACCGGCTTAATGGGAGATAACACTCTGCTCTCAGTATGACAGGAGGGGCTGAGTATTAGCTGTGAACACAAATCAATAATTTTAGAAATCTCATCCCCCATATCCAGTTTTCAGCTTGCTCACATGATCAGTAACATGCTGTATGATGCCTTTTTTTTTTCCTCAAAAGTCTCTTTCAAGTCACTGTAATCGTTCCACCTGTCTACACTGGTCATGAGGGTCTCTTCCGAACATGATTTAAGTCTAAGTGCTGGACAGTCCACGTTACTTGTCCTCTGCAAAAAATATATTAATTAGTTCAGACAGCGCTAATGTGAGGCTTTAGCAGTCTGAATTATACAAAATAAGTGAAGATTAGTTTTGTTTTTTCTTTCTAGTACAAACTTTCCTCTTTGGCCATGTTCACATTACAGGCCTTAATGCTCCATTATACTGAATATTGATGACAGGGAAGTGAGACATTTAAAAAACAAAAACAAAACACATGAATTCCGATCTGATCTGATGTGATATGAATCAGATGTAGGACCCAGATCTGATATGAAAAAAAATCACATTTGTTCACACTTTCTTAAAAAAATCAGAGTCACTTGGAGGCATCAGATTTGGACCACTTCAGCATATAATGTGAATGTCTGTGTCGCTAGCCCTCCACTGTCTGAGGAAAAGAGGAAATTTGATAGTAAAAAGACTCCATCCCATAGCATACCCACTTTATCTGACAGATGAACTACAGAATCCTCATTACTTTCAGTTGAAATTTACGATGTGTTTCTGCAAAGAACAGAGACTGTGAATTTTGTCTTTCATCACTTAAATTTAAATCACAATGGAAGGGGATGTTTTTAAGGCCAGTAAGGACAGGAGGAACAGTTGTATTGGCTTCGGTGTATATATGGGAATGTGAGTATTGTTTTAGACTTACATTAATGCAACATTTCACTACTGTCTGCAAGCTGTTTGTTCACATTATGCTTATCCTTTATACATATTTGTAACTGTCCATCCTGAGTCAACTCATGCCAGAGAGGAGTAAACAACACTGCCACCCCTTGGTTGTTAGGAGAAAATCTACCCATAGCTTACATGTTTAGGTAACAATATAGTAAAAATATACCGTATCTCTATAGACAGCACAGCAATGTGTAATTTAGAGTAAAATAAAGAAAGAATGATATTTGTATGGTGTATGGTGTATGGTATATGACATATGTCGACTATAATCCAATCTGAATTTACTTTAATTCATGCACACAGTATATGAAGCTCAATGTAAAGATAAAGCAGATAGTTCGACGATTTGCTTGAAATGACAGGAACGTCATTGTCTGCATAACATTATGGGAAACAGAGGCAAACTGTGCCTCTATACTAAGGAGATTGTTGGAGGCCATTGTCCTGGGGATTGCTGCAAGAAAACAGGCATTCAAAGAGGTTTAAGGTTAGGGCTAAGACACATCAGCTCTCATTGGACTCTCAGATTTAGAGGCTCATCCATCGCTGTTCCCCTTCCCTCCCTCCCTTCATCTTCTCTCGCAGCCCCTAGGTTGAGTTCGGGAGAAGATTAGGTCTGATTTTTCCATTACGCAAATTGTTTTCTCCTTCCCAGCCCCCTGTCATCACTCAGTTTTGTTGAGAGATTGCTTTATCATTAGTACCAAAAAAGCACAGAAAATAGGCAGGTTTTGATATAGTGTAATGCATGCCTGTTGTCCTGCTCTCAGAAATTAGAAAGCCCAGATGTTTGATAGGTAATTGTGTTTCCAATAGAAAAGACAGTACTGTAATGGATTCATCAGGTGTTCACCTGGTAATCTTGCACCTATGTTTATGCACATCTGTTGCATATTTGTATGTTTTGACCACAAAAATGATAAAGCATACATGAACCCCAGCTCTCAGTATATATATACAGCATATCTGCTACTTTCTTTAATCCCGCCGAATTCACTAGAAGTTGACTACCGGTAGGTTTTGAAATAAAATAAAATGTTATTATTTATTTTTAAAATTTTAAAAATTTAAAATTTAAAAAATGAAAAAAAAAAAAAAAAAGATAGGGAAATCAGTTTAAAGTTAGATGGTTAATATGCACATCTAGAAAAATGTAAATCCCACTGATTAAACCAGAGAGGGCACAGATTGAAGGTAATCTTCGAACCGCCTCCCATAAGAGGTCAAGTGTTTTAAACAGGCTTAGTCTATGTATATACCATATGATAAGCCCAAGCTTTACATATTTAGCAGTCTGTACATTTTTGAGAGGCCTCCTTTACACCTAATGTCAGTGGGTACCTTTAAGTTATATTGGATTCTGGTCTTGAGGGGAAGAGACAAATCATGTAGATGTCGCTTTAACAAACATGCGACCCTAAATGTTTTACTCCTCGTTTACAATCAGTTTTCATCTTTGATCTCTTTCTGTTTAACCCATCGTCTGTCTGGAAGACCTGGTGTCTGTTGATCTCATATCTATGAAACAGGGGGCTTTCTGATATTTAGCTGCAGTGTGCAATTCATATCTTAGTTGTGTTAAAAATTGCAAATTCCTTTTCTAACTTGTCTCAATCACCTCATCTGTTACTTTTGTGAATGACATAGAGTTATACTGTTATCAGTCTCATTTGTCCCCTATATATTTCCTCTATGTTAAACCTGTACGAACACTTGTATTACCTGCATGTAGTGTTCCTGTTTGTACCGTACTACAATTGTTTTTCTTGATATGCCAAATCTTTTGCAAGTGATATACTGTACATGCAGACATAATACCATAAAGTTAAACAAACACCATCAGTACTATTGTTGTGCTTTCCAGGAACCGCAGAGGCAGTATTGTCATCTGCAGCTGAATAGCTACGTTTGCAGGTTTACAATAATGTGTAAGCAACAATTTTATCGAAGAACATTAGTGTAACATAGCACAACAGAAAACACACATAAGTGAAAGCATGAACTCCCATATGATGCTGATAATACACAGTTTGTGCAACTTATGCCTTCGAAACAGGGAACTGGAGCTCTGATTTGTTTCAGTCTTTCTGACCACTAATAAGCAGAAGAAGAAGGACAGGATTGTTGGAAGATTCTCTCTATCTGCCTGGTATCGTTACCCTGTGATTGTATTTTCATCTAATTGGTACAACCTGCTTCTTGTTAAATCTACCTCTAATATCTTTTTCACTGGTGATGAAATAAAAGCCGTCAGCTATATAGAAGCGTTCTGGCACAAACTAATCCCTAGATGCTGATACAATAACTGAAAAGACCATCTAAAGGAATCTAGTGATATCAAATCACACAAATGCTGCCACAGACGCACAACCAAGTGTCTAAAATCCCGGAGTATTTCATTTCAATTTAAATTTTATGCTGAATTCATGATTGGCTCAAGAGGATAATGCAAAATACATATGTTCCTGTGTGAGTGAGTGGCTGGTAGATGCAAGGTCACCCAAGCCCAGCACTCATATTGGGCAGGACAACAGACACAAAGAAACAGCCATGGACTCCCCTTCCTTTATTTTGATGTTGCTTTACATTATACGACTTGTTTTCTTTGGACCAAATAGATGTGACCACTGTGATTCACTGTCAATGATGAACTTAATCCCTCATGTATTTTTGCTTTCATGAATGGCGATGGAAAAGCACAAACTAATATATGAAGGCAGATGGTTTTGTTTTTGTAAAATGGGCTGTCTCATAAAAGAGAGAAAAAAAATTGAGTTGCTCAGTTTAAATCTGAAATCAGCTTACCTCGATCTCATTTTGCTTTTGTTGTTCCTTGTTTTCTGTAATGAGCTGTTGCTCTTGCTGCCTTTACAGACGATCCAACTGATACACGGCTAGAGGATTATGGCAAAAACCACAACAAAATATAAAGCAAGTGAGGCCAGGGGAAAACAGGGGTTTTGTGAAAAAAAAAGAAAAAGAAAAAGAAAAAGAAAAAAACAGAATTTAAGAGTATAAAGTAGCTGCTCGCCTGTGCTTATTATTCTGAGTGTACAAATGGCATTTCATTAAAATGAGTGGTTCCCAATGCAATGATACAATATCAGACAAAAACAAATACAATATAAACATATTCTGAAGATTAGTGGCTGGTCCTTTGACCTCTAGGAATGTTTTCTTCTGAAATATTTGTCATTGTGAATAATAAGGAAATCTGATGTAACATTGGATTGACATTAATTAAGTTAATATACAGTACATACACACAAATATGTTACTGTAAATAGTATAATACTATATCATCAATGTTTCTAAATGTAATAAGTTATTGCACTGAAATGATGCTTGGAAGAGAATAAAGCAGATAATCAATAATAGCAAATAGCTGCAGTGACCTGAATGTGCGGACTAGTGAAGAGTAGTACTATAGTAATAGTAATCAAGGACAGTGAATGAAGTTTGTGAAAGAACACCAGCTATTTTCTTTCATGATTTTTCTTGCATCAAATTATAACAAATTCACAGAAAGACCTGCATTCACTGACAGGCGATGACCCTTTTAGCTTATCAGCTTATCATATTTAATATTTATTCCTTCGTACCCTCTGCTTATTAAGGAACACTTGATTTCCTGTTGTGGTGGACGAAGGGGGTTGGAAGTGTGTGGATGTGTGGCTTTATACAATAATGGTGTTTTCACATGTCTGAATCTCATTATATACATTGTCATGTTGCTATCAGCATATTAATGCCCTAGAAGAGGAGAATTAAGGAGCACTGAAAAGCCATAAAACCCAATACTCTGCAACCAACACAACAGGATTGTCAGCATCACACCAAAACAGCTTGTGGTATATAACTGTACAGCTACTATATGTGTGCTGTATCTCAGTAGGTAGCAGAGAATGTGATTTCATCCAATAAAATCTGCACATTACATGCAAACGTGGTCACAGACACACAACTTAATTACAGACAGAATTAGTTTGCAATGGAAAATAATCACTTGCTTATCACTGTGTGTGTATTCACGTTTACGTGCACCAGCACTGGTCAATGTACATGTGACGTGCAATCAATTATGAACAGTTCACAGTAACAGACAAATGATGCAGAGCAGTAATGAAAAAAAGAGATACAAAATACTGAAATGTGTCCACTCATAAGAATTCAAGAAAGGAAATATTTTCAGAGAGTTAGCTGTAATTTAATAACACAAAACACAATGAGAATAAATAATAAAGTAAATAATGAAAAACCAAAGATAATTAGAAAAACACTTACAATCAGAGTTAGATTTAAGAATATAAAAGATTATAATATCTGTGTAGGCATTGTGTCTTTAGACAGATTGTTCCAGTAGAGCTATGAACACACTTGCAATTACAAACAATTGCAAATAGACTTCAGTCATTTTGGACCTGGAATCTTTCCAAAATTATGCAGCATAAAACAGCAGAAAAACAAGCTTAGTTTAATTTTGTTTTTATATGTTATTTAAAAGGGCATTATTTTATTAAGAAAATTAGGCTCAAGAAAAACATAAGATTATAGGAATTGTAAAGGTAATGTTTTTGCTTCGTGATTGAACTGCAGGTGGTGGTGGTTCACATCACATTATTGTGTCAGGAGTACATGAAAGGAGCTACAGGGGGTCCTGTAGTTTCTTTAATGTGTTGCGGTGTCTCTGTCATGTTCCATCATGGGGAAACAGATTCAGCTCCTTTAGCTTTGTCATTCATTAGTACATTGCTGCCATCTTATGGTGAACCTCAGGTACTGCGGAGACCACTTGCTCATGTGAATTGAAACTAAATCATCCCGGAAGCTCACTGATATGAAACAGGTTTCATATATTAAGATTTAAGGCATATTTTTTTGTTACCTAAATTCATAAATAACTGTAGACGAGGACCTCCGCCAAGGCAAATGTCAAACATACACCAGACTTAAGAGAAAAAAAAATCAAATTCATAGTAAATCATCTGGATCTGCACCACAGTTTAATGGGTTGTTCCCTGCACCATGATCCCTCCCTCCACCAAGTTCAGTGCAGATCAGTTCAGTACTTTTTGTATAATCCTGCTGACAAACAAACAAACAAACAAACAAACAAACAAACAGTCACGGGTGAAAACATAACCTCCTCAGTGGAACATAAGAAAACATTAAAAAATAATCTATGATTTGACTATTTTAAGATATTGATTAGAAAACATCTCATATTACCACTACATCTGGCCAAGCTTTATATGTTTTAATTTATTAATTCTAGGTAGCAGTTGTTCAGGATAGGTAGCCAGAGCCCCAGGAAAGAGGCTGCATGTCTGCCTGGGGAACACCACCACCACCACGTCTCAGAACTATGAGGAACTTACCTGACCAGCTGCTCTAAATGTACAGTCTGGCATAACAACAGAAAAGCTACCCCATTTCTTACAATGGCGGCACGAGCATTACCAGTGTGACAGAGGGATGGACCTGAATGCAGCATATTTGTTACATTAATATAAACCTAGAAAATATGCTTAAGGTATTCCAATGTGTTTCGCAAACACAACACGCTGGGCAGCATATAGATCCAGAAAATTGTAGAGTGCATAGTTTTCTGGCACAGCTTTCACTATGACAACAGAAGTGTGTTGTAATTGCACAGGGCGTCAGCAGGTGTTGGGGTGAAGGGGCATCAGGGTGGACTGCCTTGCATAATAACTACAGCACCTTGTATGAAATGGCCTCTAGATAAAGTGAAACACCAGAAATGAAATAATTCCTTTAGTATGTCTTAGGGAAAGGTTATTGCCAAGGCTTGGCATCAGTGACGATGTACCTAGCACCATCAACAGCTGTCGAGAAGCTTGTCACTGACCTGGGAAGGTAGCTGCCAGATCTGAATGACAAGATACAGAATTCAGGATTATGAGGCAAGTGGAAAGTTGCTGTGCTTGCGGTTTGGGACAAACGTGACTGATGACAGTAGTGACAATACATCAACAGTACAAAATTTTCATTAGCATATGCAGTAGGTACAAATTACCTTGATATACTGTAACTAACACATCTATAGTAGTATCACTTGGACTCCTTTTTCTCACCACCTGTTGAGTGCAATCAATATTCACTCATATTTTAGACCTGGTAAATTCAGTAATGTCATCTATCCATGCATTTTCAGCTGCTTATCCTGGTCCAGGTCGCAGTGGCAGCAGGGTAAGCAGAGAAGCCCCGAGGCACTTTTCCCTCCTGTCTAACATGAAGGAGGGGCCTTGTGAGGAGCCTTGTTTCTCTTTGCCTTGTTATATAACTGACCCGCAGGTAGTAAGCTGTACAGTACAGCTGATATGTGTGAGCGAGCTGGGAGCGGCTTGCTGACACTCAGTGGCTGGGGTTGGGCGGTTGGGGGGCTGGGTGGTTGGTTGGTTCTCAGTAGGATTAACAGTACTGTCAACACATTTACATCCTGTTTTAAAGGCCCAATTCTCAATCAGCGTATTATTATGGCTGATGGATTCTGACATGATCACAAAATTATATGCCAAGATTAAAACAGTTTATCACATGACAGATTCACAGTTATGTATTTTTGTCCTTGTTCTTCTCATTGGTTTGAAGTGAGCTCTTCAGAAATGATTCCCAGACTTTAACTTTGATTCCTGCTCGTTTTTGTCATGAAAATTTAATGTCATAGAAAATAAGATTTTAAGGCAGGTTTTCAACCTTCTAGTGAGCAAGTCGTGACTGTTGGCAGTGAGGACAATGAAGTCATGTGCTCTGTGTTTTTTTACTGCGAACCTGTGGGTTTCAGAAGCCTGGGCTGATGTTATTCTGATTCCAGCATTTTTTTTAGATTTAGATTTGACTATGTTTAAGCTATAATTAAATTAAAAAGTAAAGGATTCAGTATTACACCATGGAGAAGACATTAAAACATTATTTAGTGTCAGTCTGTACAGTGCAGTATGGAAAATCCAAATACTTGGACTCAGCCTGGCTATAGCCTGATGTGGGGTTACCATATTGAATCATTAAGCATCAAACATTAGCATTAAGTAAAAGCAAACACATCATGTAGCATATGTGAGACACTGGCGAGGAACGGGGAAGTTGGGAGTATTTAAATGTGTTAATAGCATTTGACACGTTGAATAAATTTCTGTAAATAATACCCCTTATAGAGCAATTAACACCCCCTGAAAATCTTGTTGCTTGTCTTGTTGCTGAGCTCCAGGGGTTTTATCTTGCAGCAGTGTTGCACAGGTCTATGCTGGCACTCTGTGACATCACTGCGGGGTACAGGTGAAGGACATTGAAACACAGCTTCTTTTTAAAATCTTTAAAGATGAGACAAAAACTTACGAAAATTAAGAGAGGGGAGAGAAATGTGTCATCAACAATAAAACCCTGATTTTCTTTTTTTTAGTACGTTTATGTATAAAATGTGTTGAAAAATATGACAGACACAGTTTCCCCTTGCTCACCAGCAGCAGCAGCAGTCAGTGCTCTCACACATAAGCAACTCCCTAGCCCGTGACGCGACTACGGGGGGAGGGGCTGAGTGTTTTTTTATGGTTTATTTGCACAATACATCACTTCCTCAGCAGCTGCCATTGCTGTGTGGTGAATGAGGAAAAGGGGTGAAGAGAGGGAGAGAAAGAGAGAGTGGTAAAGAGCGAGAGAGACAGGGAGAGAGGGGGAGGGAGGGACAGACAACTTGAGCGGCTCAAGAAAGGAGAAAACGGTAGCAGCCTCTGGAGGAAATAATTGTGAGGGGGCCCTCACAGCGGGAGGAAGCGAGCTAGGAGGCAGGCGAGATAAGCAGCGGTGCTATGGCTCAGTCGGCTGCTAACGGCGTGGACCAGGACCTGGCCAGCAAGAGGCTGCACTCAAGGTAGGAACCAGAGGGGGGGGGGTACATCGGCAAACAAGGAGGGGGGGGTGTCAGCCTCTGCCTCGTAGCATGGTTAAAAAGAAAAAGGGAGCGGCTGAAAGGAGAGACAATAACAGAGGCTGCCAGCTCAAGGCTTTGCTTTACTAAGGAGGAGCTAGGCAGGGGGATCTTGACCAGCCAGCTTTCAGTGATTTAAAGCCCAAGACCCAGCCACAGTTTCAGCCAGAGCCCAGTTCCAAGCCTCATTCCTGGCTCGGGTCATTGAGCTGCTGTGGCTGGAATGTGCAGACTGAGAGGAGCCTCAAAAGATGTGGACGTAGGAGGAATATGGCAGAGAGAGAGAGAGAAAGATGGCTCTGGGTTAAACTGCAGCGAAGATCACACCATATGTGCAGGGTGATGTCAGTGATGTCACATGGATTAAACATGAACACAGATGCACCGGCTCTGTGGGGCAAAACTGTTGCCAGCTTTACCCCATGTTTGCATATTTGGTGTGAAATGTGATAACCGTCTTCTCTATCATTTGCAAATGTTCTCTCTTTTTTTTCCTTGTATCATCTGTATTTTTGTTCAGTTTGCAAGTCATGAAACAGTTTGAACTTAAACTTCTAACTGTCTGTCAACGCCGGTCCAAACTGAGTACTATTCTGTGAGATACAGAGGGTTATTTGAGTTTAGACATAGACCACTGATGATGAAAATTAGCACAATATCATTGTTACAGATATTTTCCCTATTAATAAATGATTTGCCTTTACATTGTCAGAAAATGGTGATAATGACCTTGATGATATATTCAGATGAATTGTTGTAGTCCACCAAGAGTCCACAACCCCAAAGCAAAGCATCACTTGAGAAGCTGAAAGCAAAACTCTTAAGCAGTTATCAAAAAACTTGCCTGAGCGATTGATCGATTATTCTTCAGCGCTACTTACTAACGTAGACTTACTTTCACCTGTTGATTTTTCATGTGTCGTGACATATCATAGACAGAATTGATCACATTTTGGTAAGACCTTTGAGAATGAAGCATCACTGCTTTGTATTTTGACAATCTGAAAATGACTAATCTCTTTATAACACTGAATTGATCAGGGACCTCCACATTTTTATTATCAGTCAAGTAGAATAAATTAGACAAATGACTGACAGATTATGCAGAGAGTTAGGGAAATTATGTAACTACTTATTGCATGGTGACATTTTCAAAAGGATTGATTGAAAGGCTACAATTCAAATCAAGGTGATATAGTTAGTAAGTAAGATAAGTAAACAGCTCGCTGTTTCATTTGTGGAGGACATATACTAGTTGTAATATACTTAAGCAAACGCATTTACAATGGTGACAATTTAACCATTATCAAACTAACAAACATTTATCAGAACAGTCTTTCACTCCATTTTTGGAGTAAAACCATATTGTGACATTACTCATCCCTCCCCTTTTAATTTTTCATACCAGTGTCTGTGACACAGAGCAGGCTGCTGGGAATGTTAATAACTGTTGAGTTGTGAAGTGACATTCAAAAGCCCTGCAAGGTTGTGTCATATCCCTGACACGCATATACACACACACACACACACACACACACACACACACACACACACACACACACACACACATGCACACACTTAAATACACACGCTCAAAGATAAATACACAAGCGTGAGGCACAATGCTGGTTATGATCATATGCCAGATCTGCCCTCTGTGATTGCTTTTCCATCTATTCTACTGATAAAGTCAATACATGACTTTTCTACAATGAGGGTTGTTGATATATTATCTGTAGGGTCTTTGTCAACAAAAAAATCTCATAAAATATGTTACATTCATTCTATTTATTGGATATTGCTAAAATGAAAACAGTGTCAGGCTGTGGATAGAAGCAACTCTGAAGAAGTTTCTTAAAAATTATGTGTCTACTTACATTAGATACATCAGGTAACTATTAAATTAGATTGTACTCACTGAGAGAGAAATTAATGCTTATGGTTGGAACATTTTTAAGCCACATTTCAGTTTAATTCAACATATTTTAAAGCCAAAGGCTGCAATGGACCTCCAGTGTGTGTAGCCACTTCAAATCTTGCAGTCCAAATTTTCAAATTACAAGCTCTAGAAATATGAAAATATAAAGTAATATTCTTCCTTACACCATGATCTCATTGCACAGCCCTTGAATGGTTTAAGTCATACGTTACAGAGAGTCCAAATCGTCCACCTCAAGGCTGCATTGTGGGGTTCTTCATGGGTCCCTGAGTACCGTTTTTTTCAGACTACAGCCAGGCTTATCTTGGCCGTGACCCCAATAATTTCAATAACATTTTTTCACTTATAAAACATCTTGAGGACAGTCATAAATGCAAGACTCAAAATTGACTTCAGCTCAACAAGAAAAACACTGTTGCAATGACTCAAGTCACAAACAAACCTTTATACGCCCATTTTATTATCCCTGTCTTTTAATTGACAGTAGCAGCCTTATCAAATCTGTCATACAGTCATGCTTTTTTCAACTTAGGCAGATTCTAGCTAATTAGTTGATTTAAAATTAATTAAAATGATTCAGTTAATCAGTTATCTCACAAAAATGAACCAATTTCTTTTAGAATTAATTGATTACAAAATTAATTAAATATCTGCCAAAAACCTTGAAATAGTCATTCATGCCTGGTCTTCTTTCCTCTCCACAATTAATCCAAAGTGCAGCTGTCACGCACCAGAAAAACAAAAACTGGATGTCTAAGTCTATCTCTTCATTTAAGCCTCTTCATAAAATGCACTGTATAGTCTAGCCTTCCTGTTAGACCACACCATTTCTTTTATTGATTTAGTTTTTTATTGTCCTGGTTTATTACTATTCTTTTTTTTTTATTGATGGTGCTATTGTTCTACTATTGTTCTCTTTGTTTTTATGAGAAACACTCCATGATTTGTTCATGTTTGTTGTTTTTACCCTCTAAAGCACCTTTTAAACATTGTTTTCGAAAGGTCCTACATAAATAAATTTTATCTTTATCATGGTTAATCATTATTCATTTTTTGTCTGTTTTCTCTCATTATTTTCTAGGACCACATTAGATGATACTGCCCCATTAATATTGCTACTGACAGCAGGGTTAAGAGCTGAGGGAAACAGAATCATGGAGAATAAAAATGAAGTTTTACAAGAGAATCAGACAAAAGAAGAAAGAAGGAAACAGCTCTGCTCTAACTGAAAGAGACATGCAGTGAAAGAGGAAAATACATTCCTAGAGAGTTTCTCTATGGTTTCCTTGACAACTAGCCGTGGCACTCTGTAATTATGGCTGGATTACCACACTGAGTGCAGACTTTCTTAGCTAAGGCAAGACTCATGGGAACAGTAGTGCAGAACCTTGAGTATGGAATAAGGATCTATGACTAAAGGAAGAACTTATTTTTATTTAGAATAATTTGATGAAAATCCATCAGGTATTGATTCAGATCTCATATTCAGCTCGTGGTTTCATATCTGAACATTAATTACAATTGATAATTGAACTATTTATTATAGTTTATTGGTCCTTGTGATTTATCCAGCTCCATTAACTATATCTGACAGTAATCTGGGGTATATTATGAGGCGATACATTACACTAATTAAAAAAAAGAACAAGCGGATACACTTTTATTGTAAAATGTTGCAGGAAATGTGTTTTGCAGAAGAATAAGTATCAAGTACAGCTTTAAACACAAACCTCAGACTGATACTGATTTTGGGTTTGTGCAGTTCTGGTCATGGGTATGTTATGCTTGAGAGGCAGTTTGGATCACATAAAGGCTTGTTAAATGAATCCGGACCAGCAACAAGTTTGTTTCAGACTGTTGGCACAAATGCTGATTGTTTAAATATAAGTCAAGGCTGTTGCACAGTTGTGGTAGGAAGTGTGCTCCAAGTGGAGTCACTGGATGGAAAGAGGTGGTATGGCAGGTAGAACATGTATATTGCAGCATATATTTTTTTCATCAAGTTGCTATTTTTTAGGTAGTGAGTTTGCATATAGAGCAGGGTGTCTGCATAATCAACAGTATGTGAAAAGGGGTGTACAGTACAGTACCATTTATGGACAGAAAGTCATGAGTAAAAGGTTTCTGACATGGCTAGGTCCTAACCACGTGGATGTAGACTTTTTACTGTTAATTTTTACTGAATTAGGTTTGTCATGAACATGATCTTCACATATTAATACCAACAATTTACACATTGTGATTCATGATTTGACAAAGGCTCATTGTTCACTTTATGCTTTCTTTTCTCTGAAAGGACAAACCTCAGACATGGCGTAGTTCAGCTTACACACAAACCTCACCTCGACCTCTCTAGCTTCCTCCCTGAAACCTGTCCAATGTGTCACATGTACTCTGTGCTGCCATGGTAACAGCTCTAGGAGACTCTCTCTTAGACCACAGGCAGGCTATTATGGGATGAGTGTCTCCCAAACAGACCAATTAGAGTGGTAATCAGAGGAGAGAAAGGCAGACTGCACAGATCCATTCTTCTGCCAACCACAGAGATGGCAAGAATGAAAGTCACTTTGTAAAAATCATCTCACAGAGACTAAAGCATTTTTAGTCTTTGATTTGTTGTCTCTTTGCTTTGCCTTTTTTTCGCCTTTCATGTCCATAAATGCCTTTTTCCTCAATGTTTTATCCCTCTGTCTGCCAGTTAACCCTCAGTGTAGTACTTTTTGTTTTCAGTCTTTGATCAAGATAAGTGACAATATACTGGCCTCTAATTTTACAACTACACAGCTTAAGATTTTTAGCCATGTCGCTAGGCCTTCTTAAAGCCACACCCATTTTCCACGAACTGTTTTACAGTTCAGTGATAGTTTATAGAGGCCCCATCACCATCTGCAGCTGGACTCGCTATCCCTCTGTGTCTTCACCTCATCCTCGGTCCCTCTTCTGTAACAACACCTCTGCAGCTGCCTACCTCAACTTTACCCCCTATAATTGGCATGCTTCCACAAAGACACTGCAGTGATGTCTTTGCAAAACCCCATCCTGTATTCCCTCCATTCATTCCTGTGAGGGACTTCAGAGCTTTAGAGTTCCCCCATAAATATTTCTTGCAGAAGTAGTTTCTGCTGTTTAATGCCAAGGAGATGACCTTGAATATTTCCATTGACTGTCTCTCTCTGTCTACAGTGATAACCAGCTCTGTCCACTTTCCAGAGCCCTTCTAAAAGATGTTTGGAGTACTTTCTGCTGCAAGGCTTAGATCTGTTTCTCCAACAACAGCAAGATTCATTTGTTATGAGTGAGGAAGGCAGTGTGTCCATTTCATCCCCAAGAGGACTGAAAGAGTGTTGGCGTAGGGTGATATGACAATACATACTTTGAGATGATACAACTTTGTCTGGTGTCAGAGAGTGATAGCAGCAACAAAGGAAAGAAAAGACTCTCATGGCGAGTTACACGCAAGGTCAAACGATTTCTTTTTTTTTCAGATCAAAGAGGATATGGTTCTCTCTGGCTATCATCTCAGCCTGTGGTATCTGTGTGTGGTTTTGAGAAGGGTCATTGTAGGAGCCTTTTTTTTCCCACAGAAGACCAGAAAGAAAAGCACATGTGTAAATGATAAAGTTAATGATGAGGCTGAATTCCATTTAGCTCCTTCAGTTTCAGGGTCCTGGTAATGCTCTTGCTAGCTCACTGTCACACTGTCAAGGCTTACTGGGACACTTAAGTAGAGCTAGAGCACAGCTGTTGTTAATGTTATTAGTTACACCTGTGTCAAGGTCAGTACATTTAAAAGTTGGGGATCCAATTAATTGTTATTTTTCATTGTAATTTGAAAGTAAAAAAAAAATGGTACGTGGTTATTGCTTTAAATATTATGTAAATTTTGTTTCTTTAGAATCAAAATATAACATTTAAAGGTTTTTACCAAGAAAAGAAGACAAAAACATAAACACAAATGAAGAGTTCTCATCTATAAATTAGTTAGATTTTAGAGGAAAGTGAAAGTGCATGTGCAGTCTTGTCATTTATAGCCTCACCCCCTCTTCACTCATTGTCTTATTTGTCTTGGCTGGTGACCTAATAATGTTTCTGCTGGTGTCCGCAGATAGTTGGATTAGTCTGGGCCACTCACTGAGCTTTGTTGCTCTCTACCAAGGAGGTGCAGGTTACTGGATTAGCCATTCTCTCTCTCTCTCTCTCTCTCTCTCTCTCTCTCTCTCTCTCTCTCTCTCTCTCTCTCTCTCCCCCCCCCCCCCTCTCTGTCTCCCATTGGGGCATTGGTCAAGCTTAGAGGTATTTCACCCGCTTTGTTGTCACAGACTGTTCCCCCCTACTGTCACCCAGAATGTTCCCTTCATTATACCTTCTCCCCTTGTTAAAATGTGGCTCATAATGACAAAGCACAGCTATGGATGTTGCTGTCACAGCTGAGGACAGGTTGAAGAGGATCAAAAGAGGGGACACATTTCCATTGGGAATAGTCAGAACTCAGTGACATAACAGCAGCTGACATCTCAACCTCTTGATTACATCTACTTGGAGGGGTGAAACATGTCCTCTGTAGACTTTTAATCAACATGCTTTTGCTAAGAAATACATTTATAACTGGACCTGCTCTTTCGTGGATTTTTCAACAGCTCCCTCGTGACTGTCTCGGCTTCAGGAGTGGAGAGTTCACCGTTCAGTTTTTGGAACGTTCTCGAGGACTTGAAAAGCAGATGTGATTCTTGGCTGGTCGCGGACTGTGTGTGGAACTTCCAGCTGGAATGTGTCCAGGTTTGCAGCAACGTTGCTGACATTGTGGATTCTATTGGAGTTATTCAGTGGACAATATGGACTTCATATTGGTTTCTGGAAATTCCATCTGAATGACTTATATCACCTGATATCACTAAAAGTCTCAGCATTGTGTTATCAGTGATACTTGAATGAACTGCAATCTGTACGTAAAGACTTGCTCATTTCTCAAAGGTTTTGACATAGCTAGCTCTCGTTAGCCCCTACCTTCCCTCATGGCCGCTGAGCCTTGCCCTCTGACTGGGGCAGAGAGAGCTATGTGTAGACTGGTCCACCATGGGCCCCGACCTCAGGCTATGCTCAGGCCTTTACACTTGGAGCTACAGGAGTATGTGGACAAAACACGAACCAAACAAAAACACAGGTATTGCTCGAACACTGAAAAGGACCAATTCTGTGTTGATTGCGATGCTCCGTTTGGCAAACCAAATGACCATGGTGAGCTGCACTGATTCTAGATCAGGAAAAGTTAAGAAAATTTGACCAGGAGATCATGTGGGTAATGTAAATTACTCTTAATTACTACTTACAATCAATCCTTTTGGCATTGAAAAATGCCTACCATTGTAATTACAGAGATGGGTACATTTCCGTATACATCTTCACCTGACTACAAAAGGGAAACAAAATACAACCACCATCACGGTATGCATCTCTTTACTATACCTTTGTAATGGTGCCTTTTGTAAAACTGATTAGATTCAAGGATAATCCTTACTTAACTCTACATTTTAGTACCTTATCTGGAATTTGGAGCCGCAACCAGATTGGCTGGTCTTCAGTTTATCCTGGATTATACAATGAATCTGGGATCTATACTTTCTGGATACAATTCACTGATTAGGCATTGTTGTACTTGTTGTGACCGCACTCGGTGTGAGCCAAATTGATTTTTATTAAGGACATAAATGGTCGTACACGCTGACTCACATCACATATTTCTCATTTACCCACACACACACACACACACACACACACACACACACACACACACACACACGCACTGTGTGGATACATTAATACTTTGATACATGATTTTGAATAGACACAAAGTTAAGTCAGCATCCTTGATCTAGCAGTTGCTATGGTGACCAAGGCAAGGTAGAAGTGGGGGAAAGGCTCTTCTTCACTTGTTATTTTGATAGTTGTTTCCTGAATGTGTGGCTTCTATTATATCGGACTAGCAACGTCAGTGAGCTGAGACACACTTGGATCAACAGGACTGATTTGCTGAATATTTTTTTCATATTCAAAAACACTCAAAAAGTGTGAAAAGGCAAGCAGCTTATTTGGCTTGATACAGCCGACTGATATGAATGCAAGAAATCTGTACGTCTTCATAAAGCCGACAAAAAAACTGGCAGATATGAGCAGTGCAACACCTTTTCAAGGTGCCTCATCTTGGAGCTGCAACTCAGTTGCTTAGGCAACAATCCACATATATGGCTGCAGACCTTGTTGTCATGGTAATACTGGCCAGTTTGTTCCTCACCGTGAAAAGAAGTTGTACTGCCACTGTAGTAAGTGGCCATATTATATTGTAATTTGTACATTGTTCTTTCTCTGATAATGTGTAAAGACCTTTTTCTGTGTTTTTCTGTATGTGTGTGTGTATACCTGTGTGTGCAACATTAAGGATGGAGGCCTCTTGCTTGGAGTTGGCTTTGGAGGGAGAGCGACTGTGCAAGGCTGGAGACTTTAAAGGGGGGACAGCATTTTTTGAGGCAGCCGTACAGGTCGGCACAGAAGACCTGAAGACCCTCAGTGCCATCTATAGCCAGCTGGGCAACGCATACTTCTACCTCAAGGAGTACGGCAAAGCCCTGGAATACCACAAACATGACCTTACCTTAGCCAGGTGAGTTTGGACCCTTTAGTAATCTATTATTTGTTTTGAACACAGTTCCCAGCCGTGGAGAAAGGCGTGTATTTATTTATCCCAGCATTCCACACCAGATGAAACCCACACAAAAAGAGGCACACAGGCACTGAAATAGAGTACAGTATCATCTTAATACCAAAGGGAACTTATAAGCAGACAAATGGAATTAATAAAAACTGGGCAATAAATAAAGCTACATATATCACTACTAGTCAACACAATGAAAGAGAAGCTCTACTCAGTGCTGAGCTGGTTTCCAGTATGCAGGAATGATATACTAATGATGCTTCTCTTTGATGTACAGACAGTCTCAGAAGAGAAGGATCTAGGTTACCGTCTGCACCTGTTTTTTTCTTTTACTTAATCAGATGCCTAAAAAAAACAGGGATTTTATCATGTTGACATTCAGTCAGACAATGAAAATTCCAAGAAAAAGTGAGGGGACTTTCATATAGTAACAGTCGACGGCTACCAGCTGGATATTTATCTTGTATAAGTAATCCGCTCCCCTGCAGTGAGTGCAGCTGGTACTTCAGCAGGGAAGTGATTAAAGACCCTGGGGAGATTTACCTTGTTACATTACAGCCTCACCAGGGCCACCGGGACCTGGTCCTGGAAAGTAAGCAGCCAATTAAAAATATAATATACACATCTCCCAAATGAATCTTAATGGCTGTTGTTTAACATGAACATTAACATAGAAAAACTGTAGTCTTTGCTCCTGTGACTTAACTCTTTCTTTTCTTTTTCAGAACAATAGGAGACAGAATTGGAGAAGGGAAAGCCAGTGGAAACCTTGGTAACACATTAAAGGTGCTGGGACGCTTTGATGAGGCTGTGGTGTGCTGTCAAAGACATCTGGATATTTCTCAAGAGCAAGGTGACAAGGTAACATCCATGTTTGCCTCCTTGCATTCATTACTGAAAAACATACTTGACATTCACACACACACTGAAAGATCTTTCAGCATCCTTTTTGATAATGTTTTTCTTTTTTTTTTTTTACCTTCTCTGTATCTCTTTATTTTCTGCCTTCAGGTTGGAGAGGCTAGAGCACTGTATAACATAGGGAACGTGTTTCATGCAAAGGGCAAACAGCAGTTATGGGGCTGCACCCAGGAACCGGGGGACCTGCCTCCTGACGTCAGGGACACACTGCAAAGGGCCACTGGCTTTTACGAGTATGTTTAGTTGAGACTGCAACAGATGGATGTTTACAGTAGAAAATCACAATTACAGTAATAGACGAGAGTTAAACTGCATTTTTTTGTAGTGTCAAAAACTCCACAATATTGATAGTTTACTACACAATATTTTAGTTATACACAGAAATATCACTTCAGTTATCATGAGTTGACTCAACCTCTGGTTGTTATTACACCGTCAGCTGTTCCTGTCTGCCTTGCACATCTGGATTTGTGTTTCTCTGTTCTTTTTACCTGCAGATTTGCTCAGATTTTTACTTATATTTCAGTCCCAGCTTTTGGCTGAACCACCCGTTCACAATTTCACAACCCTTTTTAAGAACCACTCCAGACTTGATTTTAGCTGTATGGCCAATGTGTTCGATTGAAATGAACCACCCGATTTTGAAATGTTGTACACTCGTACGCAGAACATTAATTTCTTCGTCCCTGTTTAAAAACAGCTGCATACTTTACAGCTGGAACGCTGTGAGAATTGATTATGAGTTCTATCAGTTTTCAACAGACTTTCACTTTAAATTGTTGCTGAAGATTTCAATTTATTCTCATCAGACCACAAAATAATTTACCCTGTACTCGCAGTGATTCATTTGCCCTCTGGTAAACCTCAGGCTCATATTTGCTGCGGGTGAAAGTGGTTCTCTCAGGCTAATCTGCCTCATAGCCCCGTTTTGTGAAATACTGAATGGATTGCAGCCTTGTCAGATTTGTCCTTGGGTTACTCAGTCTGGTTGGAGAACAGCCTTTTGTAAAGAATTTGTTCACTCTTAAGAAATAGAATACATATGTCTCCACGCCACCATCTGAATTCTTTGTACAGATCTTTAAAGCAGAGCTTCTGCTCTGGCATGCAAGCTTATCCAGAGCTACTGTAAACATTTCTTTCCAAATCATGATCAGTTCAGTTGAATTGGTGTTGAAGCTAAATGGCATTTAAAAGAAGCTAACTGTACTTAAACTTACTGAGTAAATAAATTGAAACCCTACATATCAGGAAATAAGACAAACAAAACAATATACTTTGATTTTGTGTTTGTGTGTAGATCAGTGAAAAAAATAGAATATAATCCACATTAATCCAAAACCCTTTAGAAAAGTGGAATTTTCTGGTGGGATTGTGAAGCAGCTTGGTGCTGAGAAATAGCAGCTTTTTAGCCATTTTTTAAAATAATGGAGTTTAACACCAAGAGGAGAACCTGTCAAAGGTGATTGCAATGATGCATTCATTAATACAATGGACATATTAAAGGTTTAATTATTTATCATATGTACGAACTTAGCAATCAGTCGTAACTAATCATCATGAACATGTTTGTTTTACACCAATATTTAGAAATATATTGTAGACGTTTCGTATATTTAGTTGCTCTCTAATGTTAGCATTGATGCATTGATTAACCGAAATGGATTACTGGATGGAGAAGTACAATGATTAAAATATTTAACTTATGTATTAACGTCACTGAACATCACTTATGTACTGCTACTAAATCGGTGTCTACTTTCCTCTGCAGGATGAATTTGTGTTTGGTGAAAGAACTTGGAGACCGAGCTGCTCAAGGTAGAGCCTACGGTAACCTGGGCAACACTCACTACCTGCTGGGAAACTTTGTCGAAGCGATCAAGTTCCACCGTCAGGTGAGAAATCCAGAGTGTTTACCAGCATCATGTTCATGGTGCTGTGCCAGAACAGAGCAGCGACCTTGCGTCAGCAGAGGAGCAGCCTGACTTTGCTTGTGACACAAGGTCATTCACCTCGCAGCTGTCCAGTGACGTGGCTGATCATGATATTGTCTGCACCAGATTGTGCAGAAAATGGACTTGATCACAAAGGAATTACAGATCAAAGAACTCTGCATTATAATTACCAAAAAAAATTAACCCATTTATACCGGATGCTGCATAGCGCAGCATTGTTGATTCCTCGTCATTTTCATGACGCATGCAGCATATAAATATGTAAAAATATATCATGAAAATGACGAGGAATCAACAATGCTGCGCTACGCAGCAGCCGGCAGAAGACTCAATGCTGCGCTACGCAGAAACCGGCGGGAGGGGCAATGTTGCACTACGCAGCATCTGGTATAAATGGGTTAATTAAATTGTTTCATCTTACAAATTCATGTAAACATATTATTGTATGTGCCAAAACCAAAACACACATCATGTTTTTATATCTTTTGTCGCTTCTACAATTCCTGGCCAGGGATCTTTGAGTGTCCTCCCTGAAGCCACACAACCGCATCACAAATTTGCAACTTGCCATCATTATCCTGTTCGGCCTCTTTTTTATGCTTCTGTCACATGTAGCCCAGAAGCAAGTAAAATAACTACTATTAATTATAACCACTTGTTACCACAAAACAAGTGGTCATTTAGTTTGTGATCAAAAATGTTTGAGAGTTTTGAAATTAAACCTTGTACTAATCATTACTTACCTCCTCAAAGGTTATTTTTTCACTCCTTTCTGTTTGTTTGTTGGTTTGTCTGTTTATTTGTCAGCAGAATTACTTGAACTGATGTGCAACAAACTTGGTGGAGGGATAGGACATGGGCCAGGGAACAACCCATTAAATGTTTAGGGCAGATCCAGATAATTTACTATGAATTTTAATTTTTTTTTCTGAAGTCTGGTGTATGTGGCTTGACATTGGCTTTGGCGGAGGTCTGCGCTCTCTGAGTGCACTTCTAATTGATCATTTATTCATTCTATGCTTCCTGTTGAGGTGCAGTCAGACCACACTGCGCTTCATTTCAGTTAAGAAACAGATTCAATGCTCAATGTTGGGAAAAGCTCTTATGTAGTTTGCCTTGCACAGACAAATTTACAGAACTGACCTCTAATTCAGAAAGAACTGATAACTGTAATTTCATTCTGATTTAATACAAATAAAGCATGAAAGAGATACAGCATAGATGCCAGTGAGTGCAAGGACAGGAATAGAGGCTAAATACAGAGTAGTGTTTGATCCAAATGTGTGTTATTTTCTTGTGCAGTGCTAATGCTAGACAGCTAGTGCAGCTACCCCTTCGAGCAAATTTCACCTCTCAGTTTTTAAGTGGATCATGATCTCACACTTCTGCCAACACAGTGTGCAGAGAATGAAAGCCTCACATAGAAAAAAGAAGAAGAAGGGAATAGGTTTCATGGTGAATCAGTGGTAAGTATGGTTTCAGGCTCGCTCTCCCCATGTTTCCTGTCACTCTCCATTGTAAACCACTTTGCTCATGGGAGAAGCCAATCTCTCCTCTCTTCCCCATTACAAATCTATCAGTGTGCCACAGAGGGGTGCACACAGCTTACAAAGGGAGTCAGAGGGGCTGATTTGATGCACCGCTGCTATAGCAGCAGCTCTGGTCATGAAATAATGTGTCCAACAGAGCTTGCAACTTGAACTTGTGTAACAGTCTCTGCTTTGAGAAGAGAATTTGGATGAACTCACCTGCTCAAAAGAAGCAGCAGAATGAATAGATATTGTGTTGTTTTGGTTTGACTTGACCTTGCTGCTCTTTCATTCACAGCGATTATCCATTGCCAAAGAATTTGGGGACAAAGCAGCAGAACGGCGGGCCTACAGTAACCTAGGCAATGCCCTGATATTCCTGGGCCAGTTCAACACAGCCACGGAGTACTACAGGTGAGGAAAGAGGACAGCCTGACATCTAGTGGAGGGAAGAGGAAGTGAAGCAATTTCTGTGAAAGTGAAAATGTGTCAGAAGCACAAATTGAGTATGAAAAAGAAAAAAAGTTTTTTCTGGCATTTCTTTTTTATACGTAACAAATGTCTTCATTCATCCACCCTGTCGCACACAACAAACCCTTCTCTCTTTGTTACGTCTTCATTTCTTTTTCTTTTACTCACCTTATTCATTTCTTTGTTTTCTCTATTTCTCTCTTCCTAGAAAAACGTTGCAACTATCCAGGCAGCTGAGGGACCAGGTGATGGAGGCTCAGGCCTGTTACAGCCTGGGAAACACCTACACTCTTTTGCAGCAATATGAGAGGGCCATAGACTATCACCTGAAACACCTGTACATTGCCCAGGAGCTTACTGATAGGTAAAGTGAGAATAAATGATATGTAATGCAGAGACACAAAAAAAAACATGCATGTGCAGAGGAATGGTTTTTTTTTTTTTTAAATAGTGTGTGTATGTCCATGCCTCTCTAGGGTTGGTGAGGGCCGTGCTTGCTGGAGTCTGGGAAATGCATACGTATCTTTAGGGAACCACAAACAAGCTCTGCACTATGCCCGAAAGCACCTGGACATCTCGAAAGAAGTGAGACATTTTCATAAACAGTAATTCAAAAAATAAAATGGTAAAGTTAAGTTATCTTGAATTTGAACTTATTTATTTGCCTCCTTGTTCCTGTCTCGTTGTGTCTCCCTCAGATCGGAGACAGAAACGGGGAACTGACAGCCAGAATGAATGTGGAGCAGCTGATGGAGGCTCTGGGGGTCAATGAGAGTGACCTTTCACCTTCCAGTTCAGAATTTGAGATGCAAGGTAACACTTAAAGTTCTTTCAACCTTCTGAATAACATATTAGTGATTTATTAGGGAGCTTTTGGGGTCGCTGGCAGCCAGATTTAGTTACCTTTGGACACCGTTAGGCTAGCAGTTACCAGTCTTTATGCTAAGCTAGCTGCGCATAAACGTATACACAAATTCACAGAGTGGGAGAGTTTGATTTAAGAGCCTGTAATTTACTGTATGTTTGTCATTTACTCCCAGTGAATGTTATAAATGGAATGACACTTGACATCACTCATTATTACTTTGTCATTAACATGACACAGTTAATGTTCCCACTAATTATAGTTGTTCAGATAATGAGATACGGAGACGGGCAATGCCAGTTGGATTTACATATATAAATTTACATATGATGTATTACTCTAAGTGTAACAGAGTCAAGGTCTTTGTTCTTTAGTAAAACACAAATATTGCATATTGGAGTGCTTTAGGTACTAAAATGAATATATATTAAATCTGTTTGTCCTGTTGGTAATCATTTAAAAACAATGTGAGAATTAGATCTTTAATAATTGTACAAGTACAATGGTGTGCAATTAAGACACCTACTGTCTAGGCCCTTATATGGTAATAATTTAGCTTGTATGTAACACTTGAAGCTGGTCACATTTAGTGTCAAGGTCAACTGATTTCAGGTTTACTTAATGACATGCATGTTAGTGCTTCTCCTTATGATTTATTCAGCTGTCGATTTCGCATGATATAAAATGTTGTAATTCATATGCAACCACAGATTTGGTCAAACAAACAAACAAAAGAATCACATGGTGTCCTCTCTTACTCAGGAATGAAATAATGACTCAGTCGCCTTTGTCCTCTGCAACACGTGTTTTACATGGACTCACGTAACTTGATTTCTTGCACGTATTGTGAGTGAGTGCCTCCATTTCCTTGATCATGGCAGGGGAAGGGGTGCGGCGGATCAAAAAGCCCAACTCTGTGAATTTGTGCGTGTATTTTGATCAGGGACCTGTCTGTGTGCACACTGCAAACTGTGGTTAGGGGAAGTTGTCTTGGAGCTGTACATCATACATTAAAGAAATAGCCATCATGCTCTAGGAAATTGCTTTAATAGTATAGAATATTTAGTAAAGAGGTTTAGTAAATGGGAATTATTAATCACCTTACATCTACAGATCATTTAATTGAATTAAAGCTATTTTAAATGTGTAGATTCTGCTCTTTTAACTTTTGCCTTCGACAAAAATAGCATGTGTGGGTTTGGAAGAGCTCTGAATACTGTATGTGTACACAAGGTGGCCATGTTAAATGTAAAACCAACTTCAGGTGGGACAGACATAACTGATAAACAGTGTCTGTGTTATGTCTGAACTAAATGTGACTGAGAGCGAGGAGGTGTGTATATTTTTGGGGTAAAATTAAGATTCTTGTTTTACCTCCAGCCTCAGGAGGACGGTTTGTTTCTAAAACACAGTCTGTTTTCAACATTGTCCTGAAATAATAAAGTTGATTATTATAGATTCCCCTCAAATGATCCACCAACTCAGGCAAGTGAGAACATTTCAAAACTCTATATAATGTAGTGTGGGGGAGCTGTACAATCTTTTATCAGTACAATCAGCCTGGCTTTTGTGTGATGTTTGCTTTTATGAACCCTTCTCCAGCCAGAAACTCACACCCATGTCCTACATTTCCCTCTCTGGTGCAGAGCTGGCAAACAGACTCTTATTCAGATTGTTTGCCCAGTTGTCTGCCTAAACCACACAGCCACAGCGGACATCATGGGACCACTACTGACATTACAGGCTGTTGCTGCTGCGAAAAGACAAACAAAGAGCGCCATACAGCTCCTGAAATGATTTTAGAATAAATTGCATGAGATATTCTAAAGTTGTAAGATATTTTAATGTGTTGTTTATTTACTTATCTTTTTTCTTTTTTTTTTTTTTTCTTAAGGAGCAAGACCCAAATTCACCAAGAGAAACAGCATGGACAGTGTAGAACTGTGGAAGTACTCTTCAGATAAGGTGATTTCTCCCCTGTAAATGTGATCCCCCGCACCTCTCCCCAAACAGTTCTCAATCCCTCACTAACAATATGTTTTTATTGCAGAATGGTGAGAACCAAGAATTGGAAAGTATACCAAGGAGATCCAAGAGTCAGCTGTCACAGCCCGGGAAAAGGAAAGGCTATCCCGACAGTCAGTCATCAGATGAACGGCCGTGGTTAGACTCGCCTGTAGACACTGACGACATCACTGTGCAAGTCCCGCCTCCAGTGCAAGTGAGTTGCTTTATCTTTACTGCCTTTTTTTTTTTAAGCCGAATGTGCCAATGTGTTACTCATGTGGCACCAGGTACAAGCTTATCTCGGGACAGTAGCCAGCCTAACTGCTTCCCCTTGTTTCCAAACTTTATGCTAAGCTAAGCTAACCAGCTCCTCACAGTAGCTTCATATTTATCATACAGACAAGACAGTGGTATCAATCTCCTCCTCCAACTCTCAGCAAGATGTTGAATAAGTGTCCAGTTTCCAGTAAATCAAGTATCAACATTCAAACACTCCTCACTGTTTAGATTTAGTCATTACAGCTTTAGGTAATAAGAATGATAAAGACTTAAGATATTGCTATTTTCCTCTCATTTTTTTCTTCTAATAGTAAAAAAAATACTCCTCAAGCTAAATTCAATTTCATGCCTCAGTCTATTAAGCAGCTCACCAAAATGTGTAATAATAATAATAATAGTCCCTTGTTCATATTTAGCTTAAATCTAAGATATGCCAGCATTTTAATTCAATCACTTAGAGCCTACCTGAGAAAAAGAACTCGGTTTTCTCCTTTTTCTGTTCTTCATCTCCTGTCCAACATGTCCTCAGGGCTTCTGCTTTAAAGAGAAGATGAGAGAAATTAGAGAGAGATTAAATTGGGAACATTACTTTTAATTTCCCGTGAGGTTCTAGGTATATAAGATGTCAGCTACAGTGTAAAGGTATCTTCTCATGATATGCCAACTGCGATCCATTTGCTGTGAACTAAATTCCCGATGAAGATGCTGTTTCACAGCTGTTGTATCCTTAAACTTCAGTGTCCCCACGGCACCTAATCACGCCCTGATTCTTTAACAATGCAAATTGTTGTAATCAGGAGGCTGACATCTGAGAAAAGAGGCAGAAATTACTGGGCTGCATGATGATAGTTCATCACAAGGGACTGGAAATAGCATCCAAAACTAAATGTTGGTAATCCTGCTGACATTGAAGCATACCCCTTCTTCAAATCTGCCAGTCTTTTAAAGCCAGTTATGTGTCTATGAACTTGCTTTTTCCGAAAACTATAAATCAGAGAGAAATCCACCTTGAAGTCATTAGGATGTATCCTCAGGGGCAGTTATAAAATAGATAGTACACCAACTTTGTGGAACCGTCAAATGATGATGAAGTTTAATTATCATAATGAGGTTCACATTCTAGCATAGTTACTTCTTGTGAACCGATTTTATTGTTGAACAAAAATGTCAGAGCCCCATTTTTTTTTGTCACTGAAGCAGCAGATTTTAATTCAACAAATTCAATCTGATTCTGGTTTGTTGGTTATTTAATTTTATGGATTTAGGTGGATGGATGCACATCCATGAGTATTGACTGAACTGTTCCAGGGCTGTAATAACATATGGTTCAGTTGTTGGAACAATATCAACTCAAGGACCACTTACTCAGTGTTTTGAGGAGCTTCTGGCTGTTTTATACAGTCTTCATGAGTAGATGGAGTGAGCCCCGTTATCCATGTTGGGAACAGCAGTTGATAAAACGTTCTCAACCCAGGGCTTACTTATTTGCTTGTCCCAGAGCTTTCACTTATATTACATGGTCTTCATCAGCAGAATGTACTGGAAACTGTTAGTAATTTTTTAAACATTTAACATTTTTAAACTTGATGTAAGACAATGGTAGACAATAAATTTGTGGGGTGAAATTACAATTTTGGCTGGTTGATTTCACCAGCTAACACTAGCTTCATGCTATCTCTGGCTGATTTCACAGTTTCCAGCTGACTTGCTTTAAAACTCTAAACGATCCTCACTAGATGATGATCCATGTTGAAGACATGGAAATACAGGAACAGCATTGTTCTTGTATTGCAATGTAGAGCTAAGTATCATAGAGAAAAAGCTGTAATTGTTGAATTGCTGTTTGGGCTTGTGGCTGAGCAAACGGTCAGCTGATGATTACGTCTGGTTTTAAATTTATAATTTCATTTAATTTTTGCCTGCTGTAAATTTTCCTCCATTCCCCACCTGTAATTAATACCTCGCCTGAAAACAGAAGAGGTTAGAAAGCACCACCCCCTCCTTTCACACACACACACTCACACATGAATGATTTAATTTCTTTACCTCGATCACTCTCTTTCTCCCTCTCTTCTTTCTCTCATCATCATCACGTGTCCCTCTCTCACTCCCTCTGTCCCTTTGGCCTACTTGATTAATTGGACAATACAGAGAGGGAAGTGAGGAAAACCACACAGAGACCACGGGGCCAAGGACACAGGACAGAATAAGCTATAAGTCACAGCTGATTAGTATGCACAGAGCACGCAAATAAACACAGGGAGATGTTGTTAATGTGAATGGTGGTTAAAAAAAACAACCTTTGATTATGAATGGTATATGAGTTTTTGAAGAATTGAGTGCTGGCTTTGGTGGTTCTAGTCATTTTCGGGTAGTTGATCTCTGCTGGCTGCCAGTGCTGGCATGCAATTTACTCATAACTGTACCCATCCTTACACCCCCTTTCTCCCCACCTCTCATTTGCACCCGCTTCTCCCCTCTCCCCCCAACCCTCAGCTCTCACTCTCTGCCGATAATGTGACCTTGATCACAGAGCCGCTACCCTCCCCAAAGGGTCAGCCCCCCCTGCTTCCCATAATGAGTTGTTTTCCCACAGTGAGTGAACGGGACAAAAATGGCCTGCAGGAGAGCCGCAGAGATAGAGAGAGAGAGAGAGAGAGAGAGGGGGGGGAGGGAGAGAGAGGGGAGGGAGAGAGAGGGGAGGGAGTGGATGGTAGAAATTAAAAGAGGGCTGAAACAGAGGGATAGACGAGGAGAGGAAATTAGAGGGAGGGAGTTGAGTACAGCAGGAGAGCAGTGAGAGAGAGAGAGAAAGAGAGAGAGAGAGTGAGAGTGATGTAAAGTGGTGGGTTAAAGTAGGAGAGAAGGAGGTGTGAGTGAGGCATGTGGACAAAGTGAAGGGGAAAGAGAGCTCAGAGAGAAATGAGAGAGAGAGAGAGAGAGTAGGATAGATAGAAGACAAAGAAGAAGTGCTGCTGGTAAGATGTTTCATTTATGTTTTTACAGCTTGAACAACAACATGGTGCAAAGGATACCAGAGGTTACTGACTTTCTTTTCCGTTAGCGTTTTGACACATGGAAGTGTGTATTTGCAGTTTGTGTGTTTATATTGTTACTGTAGATATTTTACACTTTTCTATCAATAGCGAAACTTTCGTTTGTTTGTTTGAGTTTCTGATACAATAGTTACCGTAGAAAACAGAAGATTCCTAGAATAGAGCTGCTTGTAATCAGGTGTCCGTTGACATTGACCTACTTCACATCTTGCTGTAGGCAAAGTGATTTTAACTTTATCCACTAGTTGGTGTTAAAGATGTCATATCTTATACTGTTTTGGTTGTACAAGTTTTAATGGTGAATATTGACAGTCATGTTTGTACTGGGGGTAGTTTTTTAAGGCGGGGGAGGGAAGTATGGTCAGAAAGCTTCTATAATGAGGACACCATCGACATGTTTCGATCTTCTGTTGACCTCGGCTCCCCTCAACCTGCTGTGAGACTTTTTGTTAATGTTCAGGCAACCCAAATTCCTTTTGCAATGTAGCGGCTGTTGTTCATTTTTTTTTTTTTTACTAAAGTGTGAAATGTGTTGTGGAATATGAGGAGGATGAGTCTTAATTAATCTTCATTTCAGTGAACTAAAGTTTAGCTGAAGTTTAGTGAAATGTTTGTGTGTTTATAATATTTCACTGTTAAATATTCTGTGTTTTGACTGGCTGAAAAATGATTTTATTGCTTAATTTTAAAAGTTTTGGCCAAAGCTTTATATGGACATTTCAACTCCTCTCTTTGCAGCAGTTCATGTTCCAGATTTGAGGGGATTCCAGTGTTTACTCTGCAAAGTTATGCAGAGATCTCTGTAAACCTGCTTCTTGGAACAGACCCTCTAAGGAAAACCCTTTTTGTAGGAATAGATGGAGAAAGTACAATTTTGCCTACTCTAGTATTTAAGTGTATTCTTTTGTTTCAAGATTCAGCTGAAAAGCTTATTTTTATATTAAGTTTTTGCTTTTATCTGATCTAAATTCCTCTGTTGGCAGTTTTGGCTGTTCCCAGATAATTTCTCTGTGAGCCAGCAGCTATACTTTTATTTATAATTTCATAACACTGCAGCCTGATTGCCCGAATTTTTCAGTAGCGCTGGTCAAACATTAGTCATTCCACATCTGATTTTCTAGCTGAGTGTATTTGCAGCTAAAGAAAAATTCACTTAAACACAATATTTATACTGTGACACTGGGTGAGAGAACATGATTCAGCACAAAATGAGAGAGGGCTTCTGGGTGTTATCTCGAAATAGATAAAGAATGAAGTACTGTCAGTGAGATTTCAATGATTGAATCATTGATCAGCTGATCATTAATTAGAGTTGCACACTAATTTCCAGCGCTGCCAGCTGATCTGAAATCAACGCCTGGTGTAACGATGCCACTGCTCATGTGTGAAAGTTAAAACCAAAGAAAACCATTATTTAAAAAAACTTAAAAGTGCCACTTTCACCTATTTGGTAAAAAATAAATAAAACTAAAATGCAACAAACAAGTAAAACACACCACACATATTAATATTCTATCATATTTAGTTGTAACTAATCAACATGCATAACTTAGTTCCTCAAAAGCAGCTGTGTGTGGCAGCTAAAGCTGTATGTGTTCATATTGCCATCTGATTCATCGGATCCCATTTACAGGTTACCACTGTGAGCTATTTTACTTAGATGTAAATGGGTTGTATTTTTACACAACATTTTATGATATTGTCCCACCTTCAGTATCTAGGCCAAGGTACTCTCACCACGAAGGACATCCCTTGAGAGTTAATCAGATTATTTCTCTCCTAGGCAAATTGGCCATCTTGAAAATCCTCATTATGCAACTCATAATGGCACCGAGTTTAATTATTCCACTGGCAGATTATATTTCCTGGACATATAGTAGAGTTCAGTAAAAACCAGGTGAACTGCATTCTCTGTCATGAGCTTGAAAAGATTCAGTTGCGAGTGGCTTGCGCTGTAGAGTGCAACGAACCAACGTATCATGTCTTAGCTTCTCAAGAGTGAAATAAAAGCCTGTATGAGAAAATGCATCGACAAGTGGAGGGAAGTGGAGCCAGAGACTAGCTTGGAGATGGGGCAGTATCTGTATCTATAGTGGGGAATATGTAGTCAACCAACGATGGAAGGAAATCCAGTAAAAGTAAATCGACACATGACAGGAATTCCAGATGTAAGAGGGATGGTCTTGGTTTATTTGTGCAGAACAAGAATGAGAGCGTTTTACTAACTGGTCGTTTTCATTTCAGAAGCTGGGCCGTGACCCCTCCGATGAAGACTGCTTCTTTGACCTCCTCAGCAAGTTCCAGAGCAGCCGCATGGATGACCAGCGCTGCCATCTTGATGAGCCACAGAACGGAGACAATGGAGAAGGTGCTGCGAACTCCATGCCGTCCCTGAACGAGATGATAGGTCAGTTGATCTTCGGTATAGATCTTTAGCTATTTGACAGCTGAACTCCTTTCAAATGAGATGTGTGACATTCATTCTCATTGGGCTCTTCTCTCTTCTCTTAGATCCTGCAATTACCACTTCCCCCCAGACTGAGGAGCTGTTTGATTTGATTGCGAGCTCTCAGAGCCGCCGTCTTGATGACCAACGGGTTAATGTTGGTAGCCTTCCTGGCCTGAGGATTACCCATAACAACCTGGGACACCTGGTGGGTGAGGGAGATCACCAAGAACCCAGTGATGACTTCTTCAACATGCTTATCAAGTGCCAGGTAAGGCCACAATTATCATATGAAGTAAAGTCAAGGGTTTAATCCTCTTATATTCTTATTTATTAGTCTTATAGACTTTGGAGATACTTTCTTTTTTCTTTACCAAATGTCAAGCATTCATTCAGTGGTGTCTGTGAATGATTTCATCTCTCTCAACTTCAGTCCTCCAGGATTGATGATCAGCGGTGTTCCCCGCCAGAAGCCGGCCCCCACGCCCCCACAGTGCCTGATGAAGACTTCTTCAGTCTAATCCAGCGGGTGCAGGCCAAGCGTATGGACGAGCAGCGTGTCCAGCTGCCCACAGACGACCAGGACAACCCCCAGTCCCCTGATCCAGAGCCACCTGGTGGATTTTCCAGCTAGGACTTGGTGAATAATACCGCATGACTTAGTGTCAAAGAAAATAAAAGCAGACGGAAGGAAAGAAGGATGAGCCAACATTTAAAAAAAAAAAAAAAAAAAAAAAAAAAAAAAAAAAAAAACCACAGCACTCAAGGCTGAACTAACACGATTTTTTTGATAGCAAGACAAATTCCATGTGCAATAGGTGGTACCCTGTCAAATATTGCTCAGTGTATTATGTTATAGATGTCTAAATGTAACAGAAAAACAGGCAGGATTTAAGCTCGGTGGTGTGGGGACGAAGATGATATACTGTAAGGGATGAAATATGTACTCAATCTAATGCCTTAATCAGCTAATTTTAAGACTCAAGATTGTATACCCTGGTGTCAGATATGTTTTTTAGAAGCACGTGATGGGCATACAGTGTAATATAAACAATTGGTGTGGAGACGTACCGTGTGAGTCATGGAAATCACAAAAAGATTTAATGATAGAAACAGAATTTTATGGAAAATACAAGAGAAATGAAAGATTTGCACTGAAATCTTAATTTGAAGTCTGATCACTTTCAACAAAAATGTCAGTTCAGTTATACATGGATCAGTGCTGCTTTTATCATTACAATTTTTCTGGTTCCCACTACTCATAGAGACTGGTGTTATTTGTGCAGTAACAGTATTAGGAAGAGCCTTCCAGTGTTAAACAAACGGCTTTGGTCCGTTTAAACGTTCCACTGATTGATAACCACACATTTAAATTGACTGAACCATCAACATAAATGTTATTTATGTGCATTTAATGCATCGGTCTCTTCACAGAGTTTGCAGTTACAGAGGTTACTGCGCAAATGATATGAAATAGCTGCTTGTTTTATAGATTCAAGATTAGAGATGTGTGATAATTCAAGCTCCAGTTGATGTCTCCGCTTGGCTTTTAAAGTGATGCTATCTGCTGCCCATACTGTTCTGAACGTTTGATAATGGGCTAATACTTACTGCCATTTTTTATTAATTAACATAGAAATAGAAGCAGATTGATGAGATGGATGCTTCATATATTGAGGAATCTAATACAATGAACAATATTGAGTTCTAGGTTGTGGTGCTGGTATAGTGCCTCCCTGTGGTCAAAATTTTGAATTACCTCTGTGAAAAACAGAGCACACTCAGTTCTTGAATATCTGTAGGACCACACTGTAATTATGATATTCTGCTCCAAACTTTCCTCTGGTTTCAGCAACAAAGTTTTGCTAACTTGTACCATGAAATGGAGATTTTTGCAAAAAGAATAGTTAAAGCCTATTGTGCGTTTTTTATCCATTTGTTGCTATGAAAACAAGAGGGATAAAAAACAACAGAAAGTACATTTTAATTGGCTCAGTTTGAAAGTTTTTGCTGCATAAAATCCAAAATATTTGATCTTACCTATGGGCTTGCTTTTTATTCAAAAGTAGTGCTTACCTCATTTTTGTACCTCAAACCTTATAAGAACCATGAAGATACTGAATTCTGAACCAGGATGGATCATGTAATCATGTAAGTTCGTAGTGGTTATGGTTGATTCATCTCTATTTGATAAACAACACATTGGGAGCTACATTTAATATTTTTCTTTTTCTGTTTTTTGTGAATTAACATTTTTAGAAAGTACCTGGTACGCTTCTATTTGTCTTTGCCATAATTTGTACATATAAATATATTTTGTATTTATGTTCCATTTGAGGACATGAATATGTCCCTTCATGCTTTTAATAAAATGTTTCAGATGTTTCGTTGGGCTCTGGTTTTGTTTAGTTTTGGGGA
>NW_019525159.1:1256352-1272550 GCF_002814215.2 Seriola lalandi dorsalis
GGGGGGGAGGTGAATAGGGTAGCTTTTGTAAAGTTTGCACTCTTAAATTCCTGTTTTTAAGCTTAGGAAAACTACATGAGTAACATGGACCTGTATTGCACAGAATTTCATTAGAAAATAATTCCTAGATCCACCGAGAGCAACGCAACGATGGATTTCTCAAGCCCAATCCTTAGTGGAACAAAGAACAAAGGGCTAAACAAACCTGTTGGTTCACTTCCAGTTTGTTTGCATAACCAAGATTGAGTAGGAACGTAAAGAAAAAATGCAGTCATCTGCTGTTAGCAGCTCTGATTAATTTACATTAAGTAAAGCACAAATTTTTTATTTTGCTGGGATACACTCATATGCAGCCATTCATTACCTAATGACCTGAATTAAAACTTACTGTCAAACACGCTGCCACCGCCCTCCCCTCCTCTCCCTCTGCCTCTAATTTCACCCCTGCCTTCTCCTGTCATTCATCCTGCTTCTCCCTCCCTCGCTCTCCTCGCCCGCCTTATTCTTCCCCTTTACCCAGAATGCAACGCTGGCTGAGCAGGCTCAGCTGAGCTATAAAAAGGCATAGCATGGGGGAGGGAGGGCTGCCGTGCAGCAGGAACTGTGCAGACACACACACACGGGGATCCAGGGACAGCAGCCCCTTGCACTGGGATCTAGAGCCACAGCGTGAAAAGAGAGGTCAGTACAGAGGACAAAGGCTCCATAGAGGAAGAGCAGGCAGGAAATGGCTGGGACTGGGTCTAAGTGAACGAATAGAGAGATGTCAGAGTGAAAGAGTGTGGGCAGGCGGAGTGGGCAGGGCTGTTTGATGGGATGGAGAGGCAGAATAACATAAGACTGTAATGGTAAACTGTCATGGTTACTGGTCTCTCGACAAACTTTGGTTAGTCACACTGTTTAAAATGGTTGACACAATCAGAAAATCAGGCTTTTCTGTATCGTGCACAGGCATGTTTCTAGTGTGTGTCATGCTCAGTGATGGTATTGAATAGATGATATAACTGTCTTGCTAAGGGATAACCAACCATTGATTCTTATTTTTATCTCTAGACAATTGGTTTGACATTTCATTGCAGATGGTTTGCCTCCACTCTAATGACATTTAAACGTTCTCCTTGTGTGCACCCATTTATGGGCATTTTCATACAAGCTGCTCTCACCTTTTAATTCTGCCATGCTTTTAGCCACAGTAAAAGGTCATTAACAGCTGATTAGTGGCTGAATGCTATTGATTCTTTTGAGATGATTTTGCACACTAAAGTGAGTTAAAGCTTGCAATTTAGAACACAAACACACCCCAAAAAGCCACAGCTAACAATGAATTTATCTCGCTCCATCCTTTCACAAACATCATGGAATATCTCCCACTGCACTGACGTCAAAGGGTCCCCTGTTCTCCCTTAAAGGGACAGTATGCCCAATTAAATTGCAGAGTACCTTAGTAACCAACATTGTTGGTTGAGAATCTACAAGTAGATCATGTGCTCGGCCCTGTTTTCACTCCTGTTGCTTTCAGGGGCAGTGAGTGAAAACTTCATCCGCATGTGCTCTTAGAGAATGGTTGACATGCTATCCCTTAACAGCTGCAAACTGACTGGGTCTTTTTTTAGCTGGGTGGCATGTTAAAAAACAGTAATAAGACATGAGGGCGTGACAGGCGATATGTATCAGTGTCTCTATATTTAATTTCAAGGATTGAATTACAAAAATCACGTTTGAATGTGTCTCTGTCTCTCGTCCTCTAAAGTGGTCTTCTATTCTACATTAAGAGTGCACTCAGTTGCATGCTATTGAATTATTTATGTAGAGATTCATGCAAACAGTATGGATCAAGTCCTAGTACAAAATTCAGATGGCTTTGTCCACATTAGACAAAATCCTGTTCAAACATCTTGCTACATCTCCAGTTTTGATAAGGCCTCTATTGTGAAATGTATTTGAGCAAAGCCAAGCTGCATATACTTTCACTTCCATAATTCCATGCAGTATGGTGTGTATTTCCCACACAGGCAGCCATGTAATGTTGTTTGCACCATATTAGAACCAGAACATGACTGACAAGCCAACGATGCAGGGCACCCAGAGGATGGCACCATAATAGGCCAAAGTGGGATTCCCAAACAGGCTCTGTGCTGACTCAGATGACAGTCTCCAAGTGACATTTACACAGACCACAGGGTTAATGGCTGCTGACATAAAACTCGACACCTGAGAAGCAGCACCACCAGTACTGAGGAGTACTGCAAGTGAGAACCAGAGAACAAGCTGGTAACATTTGCAGCTTTGGTGTGTACTCTGCTAAAATATATCTTGATGGTAAACCATATAGCCAGATAGAAATCTGTCATTTGGACCATGTATAGTACAACTATAATTCACTTTTTTCCACTCTGTTGCAGTACAGCTACAGTGAAACATACAAACAGGTGACAAATTTAAGTAAAAACTAACATAAATTTTCTTACTAAGGTGTTAGGCCACCATGTGCTGCCACTGTCTAACACGTCTGTCCAAAATCTCCCATAGTGTTCAATTGGATTGAGATCTGGTGATAGGCCATAGCATATGACTTGCATCATTCACAACCATTCAGAGACCCCTCATGCCCTATAGATGGGGGTATTGCCATCCTGGAAGAGACCACTCCCATCAGGATAGAACTGCATTGACATTCTCAGTCACTTGAAGAAGAGTTGCTCTTCTGTTTTTCCTTGCATATCACACTAATGCACGTAATCAAATATGTGCTGTTGATTAAATTTCCTATTTACTGATGTTTTCCCCACAGATTTAAATGCAGATGTCACTTTAGCCACTGTTCCTATTGAAACACTGGCCAGCTGAACTGTCTGTGTGACTGAAGCTTGTGCCATCCGTGTCCCAACACTGAACCCTCTTTCAAAGCCACTTGATACAAAATCACAACCAACTGGACCTGCTCAGCATTTTTATTTATGATAACACAGAGCACGATTGGATGTTAATTGATTAATTGTGCAGTGCACCTGTGTGGAAGTATCTGCATTTTTTTAATATACATTTATTGAGGTTTTTAATTGAATTCGTCTCCTGTCCTTATATTATATCACTTTTCTTATACTATACAGCCCTTAAAGGGCCAGTGTGTAGGATCTAGTGCCATCTGGCTTTGAGGCTGCAGATTGCAACTAACTGAATACCACTCTCCTCATTGGTACCTGAACCTACCCTTCAGGTAATGAGAAAACGTGAAATGCCCTCTCTAGAGCCAGTGCTTGGTTTTTCTGTTCTGGGCTACTGTATAAACATGATGGGCTCTGTGGAAAATGACCCACTCCCTATGTAGATGTGAAGGGATCATTCAAAGCGAATGAAAATACAATAATTCTTATTTACAGGTGATTATACACTAATGAAAACTCCAATATAAATATTGTAATCCATTTCTGCCAATAGATCCTCCTAAATCCTACACACTGGTCCTTTAAAGCTTATTGGTCAATCTGGCACTATCATAGGCCTAACAGCTTTGTTTGTATAGCAGGCGTGTGCCAGTGAGCAAAGCAAACAGCCACTTTGTCACAAGGTCAAATTCAAGTCTTGAAACACAAAATATTCAGCACTGTAGCTTGAGACAGACCAGGTTACTTGTTTAGCACACACACTTGTGATGTAAGTAACCTGTTGACAAGCAAATACTATAGCCACAATTGGAGTATGCAGAACTGTATGGAAAGAATGGAAAGATGATAATAAATATTGATGGTATATACTGTATAGTATTTGGCCTGTGAGAACATCCCTATATTCAAAGTAGATGCAAAACTGGGTGGTTATTTTGAAATAGGCGACATGTTAAAATTATTTAAAGTCAGTTCTTTCAACCACACCCATTTTCAACCCGAGTATATAACACTGACAAGAAGCTACTTGAAAATATCTATTTACTCACAGCCCAATTACTGACCCAACCCCCTTCCTCATTCTTCTCTGTTCTGTTTTCTAAGTAAGTTAAAAGAGAAGTGTAAACAGGAAATGAAATGGCTGTTGTCTTCTTTAGATATATTCAGTAATATGAATAAATAACTAAAAGTCATTCCTGTGCCAATCAAATGTTTCAGGACTAGAATTGTCAGCTTTAAATAACACAACTTGCTACAATCAGAAGCTTCTACTTTCCTACGACAGCTTGGCCGACTCTCCAGGAAGTAACAGGTTCTCATTGTTTTTCAACACCACACGAGGAAAAATAGAATTTAATTGCTGGTGGACGGTTTCAATGGGGTTGCTGTTGAAATTTGATCACTGTTCAGACATACTGTATAAGCTATGTAGTATTCTTACGCTCATTTTTAAGTTGTGTGGCTACATTGTACAGTCTCTATTGATAAACACAAACATTTAAAAAATACCATTAACATTACCAGTAATATTAATACTACTACCAGTACAACTACACCTCCTGATTCATTCATGTGTTTGTGAGTTAGAAAGAATATGCTACTCTCAAAGAAGTGTGTTTCATGTTGCCAGCAGATAGTGTTATAGTGTGGCAAAGTATTCAGTATTTCACAATGTTCAGAAATGGAGTGTTTAAAATACAGAAATACTGATTCTCTGAATAGATAAAACTGTTATGCAAATGATTATATGACCTCGAATTGATTAAAAGGTGAGGTAGCAATCTTGCATTCATGGTGGGAGACAATTTATTCGCATAGTCCAAAATGAATATTTGATAAACTATTAATTCTATTCTAAACACGTGATCAACAAAGTGTCACTGTCTTTTTTTGACAGTGACATTAATCCCAGCCTTAACATGGAGCCTTGTGCAGACAGTCATTGTCCACTCTTCACACCACAGAGTGTCAGTTTATAATGGATTACCTAAATAAAAACAGTGTGACCTACTTAGATTATCTTGCTGTCATATTATCTGCTGTAGTGAATTTATTTGCCTTTCTGTGTCCTTTTCTGTCCTTTTCAGTTGAAGGAAAACACTCATCTAACACAACACAATGGCAGGTAAATAATTACATATGTTTGAGTATGACTGTAAACGCTTTATTAATGATGATTTAATGATTTGGAAAATGTTCATTTGTATTTTATCATTACTTGTGTGGAGTTATAGTAATGCAGAGATAAGCTTGCTCCGTTTTCTTGGACTCTACTGCCATCTTTTGGTGATTTTTGAGAATACAGACAGCACCTTACCTTGTACATTCAATGATACTGTACATAGACATAGTATTCCATTTTTATTCAGAAATAAATTATGACATTTACTTAACAACAAAAATATTTGAGATACAAAATCTATACAAAATGCAGTAAAGATAATATAGTTCTAATGTAATGTAGTTAAGATAATTAATACAATATAGTTTAAAAAAATAAAATAAATAAATAAAACCAAAATTCTGTGTTTTCTTTTCATTTTCTGCAAATTTGTTTAGATTTATAATTTAGATTGTTCTTGTAGTTCCCACTGAACTGTTATACCTGGCTACATAACAGTCTTAAGTGACAACAGTTGTCATGGCAACACTGTTTGAGTAATAGCACAGACCTACAGACCTACAGTCAAAACAGCCTAGTGGACCAGGAGACACTGTACCTTGTGGCTTAAAAAAATGGGAAATACCTGTACCACTGATATCATACTTCCACAAGGTTTGTTTTAGAAATCCTTTTCGTGTGAATTTAACTTTGTTAGAAAGAAGTTTTACCTATTCACACAGTTGGACTCAACTTCTTTTGTTCCATCTTATTTCAGACAAAATTAAAGATGCCAAGATCATCTTTGTTGTGGGTGAGTGTTTTTTTTTTTTGTCCAAGACATTGGACCTCTTACATCTATCTCCGTCCTGTAACACTAATGCTTTCTGTCTCTGTTCTTCAGGTGGGCCTGGCTCTGGAAAGGGCACCCAGTGTGAGAAGGTAGTTGCAAAATATGGCTACACCCACCTGTCATCTGGGGATCTGCTCCGTGCTGAGGTGTCTTCTGGCTCTGAGAGGGGCAAGCATCTCCAGGCCATCATGCAGAAGGGAGAGCTTGTGCCCCTGGTAAGAAAGTTTCATTCAATAAAAGTATTGTTTATATCTTTTCCTCCTTGTATCGATAAGAATTGTGCAGTATAGCAAGCAAAATGTGTGCACAGATGAGAGTAAAGTGATAGTTGGGGTTATTTGACGTGGGAGTTGTATGAGCTACTTATCTATAGTCAGTGTATTACTTGCAGTAGATTTGGATCAGCGCGCTCCCAGTTTGGTGAAGCAGCCAGGAGCCCCGGCACAATATCTGAGTCATTTGCAGCTGTTGAGGGGGACAGCAGCAAAAATGTGCTTTAGCCAAAAAGAAATTGCCATATTGAAAAAAAGCCAATATCAGATTAAGTGTATGCTTTGTTTTGAATATTTTCACCATGTTTGTGCATAGGAATATGGTAGTGAAGTGGTACACTTAATCTGATATTGGCTTTTTCACGTGGCATTTTTTAAAATTGGCTAAAACATGTTTTTCTGTCTGGCCCCGTTCACACTAGTACACCACTCAGCTTTTGTGTTGGTGCTCCCGGCTGCTACTCTAAACTGGCAGTGCGCCAATCTGAATCTACTGCAGGTAATACACTGACTATGTATAACTACTTCACACAAACCCATGTCAAATAACCTGAACTATCACTTTCAAATATGCACTTTAAGTTATTTTCCATCTTGAAGTGCTATATCATGCTGTGAGAGTTGGTCATAATATTTCGGGGCTGCTTGCAGGACACAGTCTTAGACATGATTAAGGATGCCATGATCGCCAAGGCTGATGTCTCCAAGGGCTTCCTTATTGATGGCTACCCCCGTGAGGTGAAGCAGGGCGAGGAGTTTGAGAAGAAGGTAGGAGAGGGCATGAATTTTTGGGTCTATAATTCATCCCTGCAACTATGGAGACAAGCTTAAATCACTCCCTTGTGTTTGAACTCAGATCGGCAAACCCTGCCTGCTGCTGTACATTGATGCAAAAGCAGAGACCATGGTCAAGAGGCTTTTGAAGCGTGGTGAGACCAGCGGCCGTTCAGATGATAATGAGGAGACCATCAAGAAGCGTCTGGACCTGTATTACAAAGCAACTGAGCCAGTCATCGCCTTTTATGATGGCCGTGGTATTGTGAGGAAGGTGAGTGTATGACTGCTATGCTCAGTGAAAACTGACAAAACAAAATCTGACATAATGTATTCTTACATATGGTGTCTGTGTTGCTTTGTCTAGATTGACTCTGAGCTGCCAGTGGATGAAGTTTTCAGCCAAGTCTCCAAGGCTATTGATGCACTGAAGTAAAACAACATGACTAGATGAGCTGTGTCTGGTTGTTGTTGTTTAATTTTTTAAAATTTGCTTTCTCTGTGTCAATTTCATATGGACAAAACATGAACAACAATGGAAATTATACAGTTTCCACTCAGCTTGGTTAACAGAAACTGAAGGCCATTAAGGATCAAAGATGCCTTAACTCCACTTCTAATCCAGCAATAAGCATCTGCAGTTTTAACATCACACAACAGTGAATCTGCAAAAGGCAGCGTCTGGAAATCCATTTGTTTCTTCAAATAAGTCTCGCCTCCATTCTATGCTTAATATGTATCCAAGTGAAATCTATATACGACCATCTCCCAACCTATAAGGTACAACGCTCACTCTGGTGCAAACCTTCACTTTACACAATCCTTTACCCTTCTTCAACTCTGCCATATCCAGAGACCATGGGAAAATGATAGACTCTTTTGTGATTATGCCATTGTACAATGGCAACAATCACCCACTGTGGACAACATTTGTTTCTATTAATCCATTTATATCAATATTTAAAGCACAGAAACTTTATAGTTTTCCATCAAGATGTAAACATGTAACATGGGTGTCTGTAAAGAGGTATATGTAAAAAATGAAAAGAAAAGTAAATTAAAGTATAAGGGTAAAACAGAAATTTGAAATTAATTTATTAGTGGTGACTGTGTCTGAATATTTAAAAGACTCACTGTAGTACACAGGGTGACATTGTGAGGACCTATGAACAAACACATACTGTAACCCCATAAACAATGCTTCCAAGTTGAAGGAGGAAACGCTTTTCTTTTCAGAAAGCATGTAGACACAACAGGATACAGAACACGCTGCTGCAGCCATAGTTCATTACTGTTATTATAACTTTTCCTTTGAGCCCTGTGATGATCAACAGGTCTTCCTTTACCTCTCACCTTCCTCACACACACACACAGACACACTAGCACACACACACACACACTTCCAGCTGGCCAAGCAAACACTGCAACAGGTATCCGGACTAGCCTCCAAGGAGAGCTCTGATCATGACTATGCGCTGTAGGGATGAGGAAGAGGAAAGCGGCTTCTGAAGGGGGACAGGATGTGTCCGTCGGAAAGTCAATCAAGAAAAAGGCGTCTGTAAGCACTTTCATAAAGTCATCGAGGATGCTGCTTGAATGCGAGGAATGCTGCTCTTACCTCATGAAGGTGCAAAACAAAGGTGGAGACAAGAGGGGGCAGTGGAATTCATCACGTACAACAGAGGAAAAGAGACATGTCTGAGCCTGTGTGTCGCTGTGTGCTGAGGTTCAGGGATCACAACTTAAGTTAACCTATTATGAAATATTAAGTTAAAGGACCAACCCTTCAACTGTCAACCTTCACAGAATACTTCAGCATACAAGACAACTAACAATTTAGTTTGTTAGTGGTAGTATAAAAAAACCTGCACCATTTTCAATTTGGTGTAAATCTTCATAATTGAATGGAAACCCTACAATAAAAGGAAAATATATCCATTTTGGATCCCTCAAATATAGCATATGTTCAGTTCACCATCATTTGGTGAAGGAAATATGGACCAGTGAATAACTAAATTGTACAACCTCCAGGGAAAAAACCTGCATCCAATCAAGCAAGGAGCATTTATTCATTCATCACACGCAGACAGATGTCAACAAAATAATTTATTGTCCTCCCGCCTCTTAGAAAAAGGCTTAATGACCATGGAGATGGGTTGATAAGCAAACTAAGGCTTCCACCAAGACAGATAATATGAACTTAAAAATTGTGTGCAGGCTATATGATTGTATGTTCACTTACTGCAGCTGCACAGCCTGATGTAATTACAAGTAGAGCAGTGTGCAAGCAGCTATTAATATCATATATCAGTTTGGTATCACCTGTGTGGGAAAAGGGTCATTTATCAGTACGGCTGCTAACACAAAAAATAAATCAGATGGAAAACATATTGTGGCAGCTCAAAAAAAAAAAAAAAAAAATCAAAGCTTGTCAGAGACATACTGAGTGCATGAATACTGTATGCATGCATGCGTAATGTATACATGCATACATAATGCTTTTGTTTCTGCTGTCAGATGACTGTATTAAAATTTAAAAAAAAAGGTAGGGGTCCAGAAATGCATTGCATGAGGAGCCCATGAATAAATGTAACCTGGACATGCAGTCTCTCATGGGGGGCTACCATCCTTCTGAGGGTGATACGGGAACATTCACAGCTTTCAACATGCCTTGCTTGCTGAGAAAGCCGCTTTTTAGAGTGTCTCAGACAATTACACGTGGCATTGGGACTCTAATATAAAATTAACCAGGACCACTCCACTTAACTGAATCCTACAACTGCGCTTTCCAGCAAAAAAGCCCAAATCCCACTCAGGAGTGACATATGATTTTGCAAATAGCATGTTTCTCTAATGAGGGCCTTGTCAATTAGCTGCCTTTAAATGTCTCTGTAAGGCTGACAGGCCTCTGTTCATCTCGTATCAGTCTTGAATATTACTGCTGCAAGGCCATGCGTCAGATCCCCCCTCGGAGGACGATAAGGAAACAAGTAAGCTGGCACATACTCTTTATTCTCTCTCTCTCTCCTTTGCTATGGACTGCGGCAGGCTGGCTGGCTGGCACCACAGAGACCCAGTGGCACCGTGCGGGAACCAGCGTCAACCTGTGATGAAAGACGATGGCCGATTGTTTCCTGTTATTGAAACACTACTCATGGGTGGGGATGGAGAGTCATGGGTAGGCTCCAATAAAAAAAAAGAAAGAAAAAGAAAGCCATTGAAGGAGAGTACTACTGTAGATGTGTCCTTTGGCCAGCCTCAGATGTGATGGAGTAGTTTAAATGAATGCCAAGTGTGACATATGCAGCTATTAAATCCAAACCATGCGAACTGCTAGAGGATTGCAGTTGTTTAATTAACAAAGAATACAAGAAGTGTAAAACCGCGTCTGCTTAGTGTTGTATCCCATGAGCATTTCTTTGTTCATGCTGCCTGAAGGAATGAGGTCAAGGCAAGTTCACAGTCAATAGGCAGAATATCAACTAGTCTCAGAAAACAAGCCTCTGTGTATGACTGCTATTAATGCAGTTTGGGTTTTTAGCACTCGAACATGTCAATTGGCCCAATTAGTCATGAAGCACTTGTGAATCTCTGAATCATGGAGTAATTGGACTAGGCCTTTGTCCAAAGTTCGAGTACACATGAATTCAATTTAGAATTATTGAGACAGATATATTCTTATCTATAGTATCTTGTGCACGCTATAGATGTAAATGGATTAAACTGATGTTCCTGAATCATAAATTCAACATAATGGAAAAGGAAGGAGATATGCTTCACTTCAAACACTCCTTTCAACCTTTTCTTTCTTTTTCTCCTTTAATATCAGGGCAAGGACAAATTTAACTGAAATGCTTCACTGGCTTTTGTCACTGAATTGAGAATGAAAGAATGCCAGTGCTGTTAAAGCCAACAACACGTGGTGCACATTTAGACCCAAAGCAGAGAAAGAAGGAAACAGAGAGAGACAGACAGGGTTGCTGTTTGTATAATTTTCTTCTCTACAGCGGTTTTGCAATTATTCTAAATGCTTTTGTACCATTGTTACACTCTGGTCTACTGTATATGTCTCCTCTGCTTTGAGTTGATGATGACTCCTCTGGGTCTGTTCCGTACTGAAGGATGTTGTGTCTACTCTTTTTTTCCAGTCTATTTGTCCTCACGAGGTGGCAGAGGTGCAGCATCCAGAGATTAATGCTATTTCTTCAAGAGAAACTTTTGCTTTCTCTCGTTGTTAGATTTAAACAAATGAACCACTAATTGAGACCAAAGATAATTTTTAATATGTTGAAAAACATGATATGGAATATTAAAAAAATGTCTTACGCTCCCAGCGAGACACTGTTTGGTAGAGTGTACAGTTCACACTTTTTTCTTTCATAACATTTATATTATGAATAATAGCATCAATCATAAGCTGAATTCCACATTTCAGATCTTTCTATAACCCTTCTTTTTCACAGCAGACATTTTGGCATGATAACAGTATAAACACAGTTGTAGCTGATAACATTAAAATTGACTGTGTTCCATTGAGTTAGTTGAGCTACAGTAGCTCCAGTGTGCTGGTGTTGCACATGCTGGCTCACTGGCAGGGTTTGCTGCTGAGACACTTGAAGGAACTGATCCATTGTCCATGAAATTTGTTCCACCTGTGCTTTTTCCTGTTATGACTGTTATGAGTATGTCAAACTGTCTGCTGTGGAAATGTCTGCACATGCTGGCTCACTAAGTATGTTTCTATCTACCTGTTTATATATGTATTTTCAATAAAATCATTTAAAAAAACCTGAACGGAGACGCTGGATCATTGTTTTTACAATTTCTTACACTTGTCTTGAGGTGGAAAAGTTGGTGTAGTGATAAAAGCAAAAAGGAAAACAGACTTAGCAAAAAAAATCATGATCTACATAAGGCATGTGATTGAAGCATCCACTCGACTGAAGACACAAATTAATACGTGAAATAAAAATACAGTAAATTCCATATTTCCATCCCAATTTTCCACAAGGGTCACCATTGTTTGAAGTCGGACTTAAGCTCTTTTGTTATCAGAGATCTAATATTATCTCACTGAACCATATTCCTCTGCAATTACTTAAATGATTTCCAACTAATTATAGCAGTTATAAGTAACACCTGGGCTTTTCCTGCTATGATGAATCAAAAATGTCAGCAGTAAAAAAAGACCCAGTGACATGTTATTCATTTTCCTGTTGCAACTGTCAAACTTAAACCTTTATCATTTATTAGTGCTGTGTCTGAAAGCACTACTTCATTCATTCAATTACCTCTCCCAATATAACAAACACTTGTGAGCAATAAATCAAGATGTCACACGCTTATTACTCATTGCCATTTTGTGTCATCACTGACAATCATAGGGTTCCACAATGATAATCTTTACATCTATAAAATGGAACACATTGCATTATGGCGGTGTTAACAGAAAATACTGTGCATAAGAATGATACCTGTCATGACACCTGCTAACTGAAAACAAGTAAATAATTTTCACAAAATTAAACTTGATAATATTTTTGAATTATGCATCAATTTCCTAAGAATAGACCATAGAGTATAACATTGACCTTTAACTGACAATAGGTGAATAATTTCCATAATAGCACTGTAATTACATTGAAATTGCCTCCTTTAAGCATTCGCAAAAACTGACTTTCATATTACTTCCGTAGATTATATCTGAGTGTGAGGACCATATGTGAACAGGTATATGTTAAAAAAAAGAAAATTAAAATACATTCCATAAACTGAGCAAAAAGTCAAGCATTCATTATGAGAACATGGTATCAGCTCAGGGCAGCTTGGACTTGATTAAAGAGCTATATGGAGATAAATGTAAATGAGAGGAAAAACATGGTTGGGCTGTAACACGAAAGGTCGCAGCATGAGACAATATGTACAACACACCTATTAAGCTAGCTGTCCTCATCAGTATCAATGCTGTTGTCATCTAATTTGCAACACAACAAAGACAGACATGAGTTATACTGTGTTGTGTTGTGTTGTGTTGAGTAGAAAATGCACAGGTGAAAAGCTGGTAAACATGTACATACAATTGTGGCTTTTGTCAGGTCTACATTTTGCAATATTATTGTGTATATGTGGTGGGCCACATCACAATCATATTCTAACTACACATTAAAAATACATTTTACCACAAAATAATAATAATAATTATATAGAACAGAGAGGAGCACAACAAAATCACAGAAAAGACACAAACTGTTGAATCACAGGTTCAAAGGGTTACTTTTGCAGTTTTATGGTTTTAGTTTGAAATGGATTTCAAAGTCACTTCTGTACAACACCAGTGCTCACCCTGTAAGGACTACAATTACTCCTGGGGAACTACTGTGTGAAATCTATGGCCTATAACTGAAACAGATCTGTGAAATGTATTTGTATCTGTTGGAAAATCTTTCTCATAGTATTGCTTTTTTTAGGGGAGCATTTTTTTGTGTGGATTGTAGCAATACAACAATTTTGGACTTTACATCATCACACTCTACATGATGATTAAAAGATATCTACTACAACCTTGATGACAACAATGTGAGGATATTACTAATACTGGATATGTGACTGAAATATTGTTGGAAACAGTCAAATGCCATATGAAACTGTTATGACTCATGAATTGTCATGTCCTTTGTGGTGAAACTCTGGTTATTTTATCCACCCTCTGTCCCAATGTTATTCCACTTTGGAAAGAATCTTCCAAGTTGATAAACAGTTTCACATTCACTGTACAATGTGAATGTAAAACCAGGAGAATTTATTGGGAGAAAAAATTGTCATTATTACAAGATCAGTGGGAGATATTTATGTCACTGAGTAATGTGGACCCGTTTATGATTATGTCAATGTAGTCTGTATTTGTTCACCTTTTGGAAAATGAAGCACCCCGAATTAGCTATTAACAATTAATTTCTTTCATGTATAGACCTACTATTGGACAGCTAACAGTGAATTACTTTGATAAGGAAGAAATCTTAAAAAGCTGATGAATCTCAGGCCAGCTCTGAAGCGTTCCAGTTCCTGTGCCATTAATCTGCATTATCCAAGAGCGTAGGTTTGCATATGGACGGTAGGGACATGTCTCTACCAATGTTTTGGAAGGACAGAATTGTCCCGACCAATATTTTAGTGAAGTCGTTCGCACTATGTTTGGAGTGAAGTCATAGTAGATCATTGCAATGTGCCCTCAAAGAAGCTATGTCTCCAAGACAAACGATTAAGGCATGCTAGCGTTTGATTTACTGAAAGGGCGGGGGCTATCTGAAGGCTCACGTCATGTCAGAATATCACAGTAGTGCCTACCTTTACCAGAAAAGTGTCAACTGATGTTATTTAACAATGTGTGCTAGCATTGACTAGCAAGCTAATCCTGGCTTCTGTCTTCTATAGGAGAGCAGTGAGGTTGTTTGCAGGAATAAACATAGAATGGTGGATAGATCAAATTATGATTTGAGTTTTTGTTGAGAAATCCCATGAAAATGTCGCCATTAACACAAGACTTTTTTACGCCTTTTATGAGGTTTTAATGCCTGACTATACTAAAACTTTTTTGATGCGCTGGCTCAGAGAAGCGATGATTAGAATTGTTGCCCCACTGTATCAAGGTTCTGGGTTCCAACTCCAGGCATGTGAATGTTCTCCCTTACAATACTATGAGTTTAGTTTTTATGAATTACTATATTATACTTTTTTAAAAAAAACCTAAATATACTAGAGCATTTTTTTATGTTTTAATGCATTATTATTTTATGAGTTTTTTTTTGCAGTTTTCATGCCTTACTATACTATGACGTTTTTTGCTGTTTTCATGCCTTACTATACTATGATGTTTTTTTTTGACATTTGTATGCCTTCCTATACTATGATGCTGTTTGTCTTTTTTATGCCTTACTATACTATGACGTTTTTAGGACATTTTATGCCTTAATGTACTATGACATCTTTATGCCTTATTATATTATGATGTTTTTTGACAATTTTATATCTTAATATATTATGCAATTTTTTTCTCACTTTCTAAGCGTTAATATACTATGACATCTGTATAAATGATCATATTATGATGTTTTATGATGTTTTTTTGCCATACTATACTATACCGTTTTTTTCACATTTTTTTTTTACTATACTATGTCGTTTTTCTCACTTTTTAGGTTTTGATATACAATGACATCTTTATACCTTAGTATATTATGACGTTTTTTTATGTTTTTATGCCTCATTAGACTATGTCATTTTTTTCACTTTTATGCCATACTATACTGTGTCATTTTTCTGACTTTTTAGGTTTTAATATACAATGAAGTCTTTATCCCTTAGTATATTATGACGTTTTTTGATGTTTTTATGCCTCATTACAATATGCCGTTTTTTCACTTTTTTTCACCATTCTATACTATGTAGTTTTTCTCACTTTATAGGCCTTAATATACAATGACATCTTTATACCTTAGTATATTATGATGTTTTTTTTATGTTTTTATGCCTCATTAGACTATGTAAATTTTTCACTTTTTGCCATACTATACTATTCTGTTTTTTCACTTTTTTTGCCATACTATACTGTGTAATTTTTCTGACGTTTTAAGTTTTAATATACAATGACATCTTTATCCCTTAGTATATTATGACGTTTTTTGATGTTTTTATGCCACATTACACTATGCCACTTTTTCACTTTTTTTGCCATACTATACTATGCCATTTTTTTTCACTTTTTTTCACCATTCTATACTATGTAGTTTTTCTCACTTTATAGGCCTTAATATACAATGACATCTTTATCCCTTAGTATATTATGACGTTTTTTGATGTTTTGATGCCTTAATATAGTCTGCCATTTTTTCATTTTTTTGCCAAACCATACTATGTTGTTTTTTCCACCTTTTTTGCTATAGTATACTCTGTAGTTTATTTCACTTTTAAGGCCTTACTGTACTATGACATCTTTATCCCTTAGTATATTATGACGTTTTTTGATGTTTTGATGCCTCATTACTCTCTGCCATTTTTTCATTATTTTTGCCATACTATACTATGCCGTTTTTTCACTTTTTTTCACCATTTTATACTATGTAGTTTTTCTCACTTTATAGGCCTTAATATACAATGACATCTTTATCCCTTAGTATATTATGACGTTTTTTGATGCTTTAAAATAGTATGCCATTTTTCCTTTTTTTGCCATACTATACTATGCCGTTTTTTCACTTTTTTTCACCATTTTATATTATGTCATTTTTCTCACTTTATAGGCGTCAAAATACTATGA
>NW_019525159.1:1272817-1278860 GCF_002814215.2 Seriola lalandi dorsalis
TTTTTTGCCATACTATACTATGCCGTTTTTTCACTTTTTTTCACCATTTTATATTATGTCATTTTTCTCACTTAATAGGCGTCAAAATACTATGACATCTTTATCCCTTACCATATTATGACGTTTTTTGATGTTTTTATGCCTTAATATACTATGCCATTTTTTCATTTTTTTGCCATACTATACTATGCCGTTTTTTCACTTTTTTGGCATACTATACTGTGTAATTTTTCTCAATTTTTAGGTTTTAATATACAATGACATCTTTATACCTTAGTATATTATGATGTTTTTTCTAATGTTCTTATGCCTCATTACTCTATGCCATTTTTTCATTTTTTTTGCCATACTATACTATGCCGTTTTTTCACTTTTTTTCACCATTTTATACTATGTCATTTTTCTCACTTTATAGGCATTAATATACAATGACATTTGTATAATGTACCATATTATGACGTGTTTTGATGTTTTATGCCTTAATATACTATGTTGTTTTTTCACTTTTTTTTGCCATACCATACTGTCATTTTTCTCACTTTTCAGTTTTTAATATACAATGACATATTTATACCTTAGTATAACATTTTTTTGACGTTTTTATGCCTTATTATAGTATGATGTTTTTTTACTTTTATTGTCTTAATATCACTTTTTTTAAGCACCTTCCTAAACTTTTATGTTCTCATTAATGATTAAAATATGCCCTCCATGGGCCAGCATGGTAGGGCAGTGGTTAATGCCATGGACTCCCAGGGAGAAGATGCTAGGTTCAAACCCAACCTGGGACCTTTCTCCACAGAACTATAATTATTTCCCTTTCGCAATGTGGGTTTTCAGGTATCTCTGGCTTCTATGAATTAGCACACTATGGCTTTTTTATGCCTAAATACACTATGCCATTATTTCATTCTTTTGCCATTTTTTTTAAAATCTCCTCCTTGCTAAACCTTTATATTTTTATGGATCATTGTGATATAGCATTAATTTTGGACAGCATGGTAGTACAGTGGTTTAAGCTACAGACTCCTGAGGAGAAAGTGCTGGGTTCAAACCCTGCCTGAGACCTTTCTGTATGGAACTTTCATTATTTCCTTGTCCCACTGTGGCTTTTCAGGTATCTCCAGCTTCTATGCCTTATTACACTGCCGCGTTTTTATGCCTAAATATACTATGCTATTTTTTCTTTTAATCCACACCTTACTAAACCTTTATGTTTTTATGGATGACTATAATACGCAATTCTTTTTTTGCCATACTATACTATGTAGTTTTTCTATCTTTATAGGCCTTAATATACTATGACATCTTTATACTTTAGTATATTATGATGTTTTTTGATATTTTTATGCATCAATACACTATGTCCTTTTTTCACTTTTTTTTTTTACTATACTATGTCGTTTTTCTCACTTTTTAGGTTTTAATATACAATGACATCTTTATCCCTTAGTATACTATGACGTTTTTTGATGTTTTGATGCCTTAATATAGTATGCCATTTTTTCATTTTTTTTGCCATACTATACTATGTTGTTTTTTCACCTTTTTTGCTATAGTATACTCTGTAGTTTATTTCACTTTTAAGGCCTTACTGTACTATGACGTCTTCATATTTTAGTATAATATGACGTTTTTCAATGTTTTTATGCCTCATTACTCTATGCCATTTTTTCATTTTTTTTGCCATACTATACTATGCCGTTTTTTTCACTTTTTTTCACCATTCTATACTATGTAGTTTTTCTCACTTTATAGGCCTTAATATACAATGACATCTTTATCCCTTAGTGTATTATGACGTTTTTTGATGCTTTAAAATAGTATGCCATTTTTCCTTTTTTTGCCATACTATACTATGCCGTTTTTTCACTTTTTTTCACCATTTTATATTATGTCATTTTTCTCACTTTATAGGCGTCAAAATACTATGACATCTTTATCCCTTACCATATTATGACGTTTTTTGATGTTTTTATGCCTTAATATACTATGCCATTTTTTCATTTTTTTGCCATACTATACTATGCCGTTTTTTCACTTTTTTGCCATACTATACTATGTAATTTTTCTCACTTTTTAGGTTTTAATATACAATGACATCTTTATCCCTTAGTATATTATGACGTTTTTTGATGTTTTGATGCCTTAATATAGTCTACCATTTTTTCATTTTTTTTGCCATACTATACTATGCCGTTTTTTCACTTTTTTGGCATACTATACTGTGTAATTTTTCTCACTTTTTAGGTTTTAATATACAATGACATCTTTATCCCTTAGTATATTATGACGTTTTTTGATGTTTTTATGCCTCATTACACTGTGCCATTTTTTCACTTTTTTTGCCATACTATACTATGCCGTTTTTTTCACTTTTTTTCACCATTCTATACTATGTAATTTTTCTCACTTTATAGGCCTTAATATATAATGACATCTTTATCCCTTAGTATATTATGACGTTTTTTGATGCCTTAATATAGTATGCCATTTTTCCTTTTTTTGCCATACTATACTATGCCGTTTTTTCACTTTTTTGCCATACTATACTGTGTAATTTTTCTCACTTTTTAGGTTTTAATATACAATGACATCTTTATCCCTTAGTATATTATGACGTTTTTTGATGTTTTTATGCCTCATTACACTATGCCATTTTTTCACTTTTTTTTGCCATACTATACTATGCCGTTTTTTTCACTTTTTTTCACCATTCTATACTATGTAGTTTTTCTCACTTTATAGGCCTTAATATACAATGACATCTTTATCCCTTAGTGTATTATGATGTTTTTTCTAATGTTCTTATGCCTCATTACTCTATGCCATTTTTTCATTTTTTTGACCATACTATAATATGCCGTTTTTTTTCACTTTTTTTAACCATTCTATACTATGTCGCTTTTTTCACTTTTTAGGCCTTAAAATACAATGGCATCTTTATCCCTTAGTATATTATGACGTTTTTTGATGTTTTGATGCCTTCATATAGTATGCCATTTTTTCATTTTTTTGCCATACAAATACTGTCGTTTTTTCACTTTTTTTTTGCCATATTTAACTTTGTCGTTTTTTTTCACTTTTTAGGTTTTAATATACTATGACGTCGTTATACCTTAATATACTTTGCAGTTTCTGATGTTTTTATGCCTCAAAGCACTATACAATTTTTACTTTTTTTTGCCATACTATGTCCTTTTTTCACTTTTTTTTAAAAACTATACTGTGTCCTTTTTCTCATTTTAGAGGCATTAATATACTATGACATCTGTATACCTTACCATATTATGATGTTTTTTGATGTTTTTATGCCTTAATATAGTATGTAGTTTTTCAGTTTTTTTTACCATACCATACTATGTCGCTTTTTTCACTTTTTAGGCCTTAAAATACAATGACATCTTTATCCCTTAGTATATTATGACGTTTTTTGATGTTTTGATGCCTTAATATGGTATGCCATTTTTTCATTTTTTTGCCATACAAATACTGTCGTCTTTTCACTTTTTTTGCCATATTTAACTTTGTCGTTTTTTTTCACTTTTTAGGTTTTAATATACTATGACGTCATTATACCTTAATATACTTTGCAGTTTCTGATGTTTTTATGCCTCAAAGCACTATACAATTTTTACTTTTTTTTGCCATACTATGTCCTTTTTTCACTTTTTTTAAAAACTATACTGTCCTTTTTCTCATTTTAGAGGCATTAATATACTATGACATCTGTATACCTTACCATATTATGATGTTTTTTGATGTTTTTATGCCTCAATATAGTATGTAGTTTTTCAGTTTTTTTTACCATACCATACTATGTCGCTTTTTTCACTTTTTAGGCCTTAAAATACTATGACATCTTTATCCCTTAGTATATCTAGGCATAAAAACATCAAAAAACATATACTATGCCATTTTAAAAAAATTTTTGCCATACTATACTATGCTGTTTTTTCACTTTTTCTTGCCATGGTATACTATGTAGTTTTTCTCATTTTATAGGCCTTAATATACTATGACATCTTTATACCTTAGTATATTATGATGTTTTTTGATGTTTTTATGCCTCAATACACTAAGCCATTTTTTCACTTTATTTGCCATACTATACTATGTCCTTTTTTCTTAAACTTTAAAAAAATATATATTATGATATACTATGTCAATTTTCTCACTTTCTAAGCGTTAATATACTATGACATCGGTATACCTTATCATATTATGACGTTTTATGATGTTTCATTGCCATACTATAGTACTATGCCGTTTTTTTTCACTTTTTTTGCCATACTATACTATGTAGTTTTTTCCCACTTTTTAGGCCTTAATACAGTATGCCGTCTTAATGCTTAAATATTTTTAAAATATTTTTAGTTATAATATTCCTTACTAGACTATGACGTTTTTATGCCTTATTATAGTATGATGTTTTTTTACTTTTATTGTCTTAATATCACTTTTTTTAAGCACCTTCCTAAACTTTTATGTTCTCATTAATGATTAAAATGTGCCCTCCATGGGCCAGTATGGTAGGGCAGTGGTTAAAGCTACGGACTCCCAGGGAGAAGATGCTAGGTTCAAATCCAACCTGGGACCTTTCTGCACAGAACTATAATTATTTCCCTTTCCCAATGTGGGTTTTCAGGTATCTCTGGCTTCTTTGAATTAGTACACTATGGCGTTTTTATGCCTAAATACACTATGCCATTCTTTCATTCTTTTGCCATTTTTTTTTTAAAATCTCCTCCTTGCTAAACCTTTATGTTTTTATGGATCATTGTGACATAGCACTCAGTTAGGACAGCATGGTAGTACAGGGGTTTAAGCTACAGACTTCTGAGGAGAAGGTGCTGGGTTCAAACCCTGCCTGAGACCTTTCTATAGGGAACTTTCATTATTTCCTTGTCCCACTGTGGCTTTTCAGGTATCTCCAGCTTCTATGCCTTACTACACTACCGCGTTTTTATGCCTAAATATACTATGCTATTTTTTCTTTTAATCCACACCTTACTAAACTTTTATGTTTTTATGGATGACTATAATACGCAATTCTTTTTTTGCCATACTATACTATGTAATTTTTCTATATTAATAGGCCTTAATATACTATGACATCTTTATACCTTAGTATATTATGATGTTTTTTGATATTTTTATGCATCAATACACTATGTCCTTTTTTCACTTTTTTTTTTTTACTATACTATGTCGTTTTTCTCACTTTTTAGGTTTTAATATACAATGACATCTTTATACCTTAGTATATTATGACGTTTTTTTTGTTACAGACTATGTAATTTTTTCACTTTTTGCCATACTATACTATGCTGTTTTTTCACTTTTTTTTGCCATACTATACTGTGTAATTTTTCTGACGTTTTAGGTTTTAATATACAATGACATCTTTATCCCTTAGTATATTATGACGTTTTTTGATGTTTTTATGCCTCATTACACTATGCCACTTTTTCACTTTTTTTGCCATACTATACTATGTTGTTTTTTCACCTTTTTTGCTATAGTATACTCTGTAGTTTATTTCACTTTTAAGGCCTTACTGTACTATGACGTCTTCATATTTTAGTATAATATGACGTTTTTCAATGTTTTTATGCCTCATTACTCTATGCCATTTTTTCATTTTTTTGCCATACTATACTATGCCGTTTTTTCACATTTTTTCACCATTTTATACTATGTCATTTTTCTCACTTTATAGGCGTCAAAATACTATGACATCTTTATCCCTTACCATATTATGACGTTTTTTGTTTTTTGATGCCTTAATATAGTATGCCAGTTTTCCTTTTTTTTGCCATACTATACTATGCCGTTTTTTCACTTTTTTTCCCATACTATACTGTGTAATTTTTCTCACTTTTTAGGTTTTAAAATACAATGACATCTTTATCCCTTAGTATATTATGACGTTTTTTGATGTTTTTATGCCTCATTACACTGTGCCATTTTTTCACTTTTTTTGCCATACTATACTGTGTAATTTTTCTCACTTTTTAGGCATAAAATACTGTGTAATTTT
>NW_019525159.1:1282155-1353357 GCF_002814215.2 Seriola lalandi dorsalis
TTTTTTTGCCATACTATACTATGTAGTTTTTCTCACTTTATAGGCCTTAATATACTATGACATCTTTATAGCTTAGTATATTATGATGGTTTTTTTGGTTTTTATGTCTCAATACACTATGCCATTTCTTTACATTTTTATGCCTTACTATAGTATGACGGTTTTTGAGGTTTTTAAACCTGTTTTTTATTATTATTATTATTATTTTGTGCCTTACCATACTATGATGTTTTTTGACCATTTTATGACTTACTATCATCTGACGTTTTTATGCCTCATTATACTATGATTTTTTTTTTTTTTCATGCCTTACTATACTATGTCGGTTTTTGACATTTTTATGCTCTACTAAACTATGATAATTTTTTACATTTTTATGACTAACTATACTATGAAGTTGTTTGATGATTTTATGCCTTACTCTACTTTGACTTTATTATGGATTACTAATCTACAATATATCTATCAGTAAGCTTTGTGGTGAACTGGTTAGAGTTGTTGCATCCCAATGAAAAGGTCAATAGTTCAAACCCAACTCAAGCTTCCTCCCACATGCCTTAGTATAATATGACAAATTTTTGCCTTATTATACTTTGACGTTTTTTGACGCTTTTATGCAATACTATACTATGTCGTTTTTAGACATTTTTACTCCTCACTATGCCATGACATTTTTTTTTACGTTTTATGCCTCACTATGGCTTTTTTGACGTTTTTATGAGATTATATTATTATTTATAGATTTATGTAACACATGTCTACAATATAAACCTATAATATAAACAGACATACTAAAATTCATGTTTCTAATAGCTAGACATATATGTCAATATGTGATAGGGTTCCAATTTTTAACAGGTTTCCCATGTATTTTTTTTTTACATATATAACCTATTCCGTATATACATATATAATCTTACTTCATATATACATATATGTCAATTATGGAAATTCAACATATGTACACATAGCCTAATCCGTTTGCGTACGGGCATTTCTAAATGCATATTCATAACCATATGTTAATAAACCTTTTAGTTGACTTCATTAAAAGGTCAAAAATCTCTTTCTTTTGGAAGGTTGGCGGGGTTGTTGCGTCCTTTCCAATGCTGAGACTAAACCTACGCCCTTAGCCTTATCTCGTTGTAATGAGTTAGTTCTCTCATTATTATGAGATCGGCATTTGGTTATTATGCCATCTGAGTTGCATATCATGTGATTTTCTAGTTATCATAAGACTGTCAGTAATAATTATGAGAAACGATCATAATTACGAGATAGTGTGTCTTCAGATTCGGTGTCTTTTCAGAATGGAGTACGGTTCTTATACCTGTAAGTTTTTGGTGTTGAAGTGTTCAGTAACATTTTATTGTTATTTAGTGTAACGTTAGTAAGTTTATATCACCCAGATGCCTGGGGGCTAAAGACGGTTACAGACAGTATCTCTATGATCATAAAGTCGAAACTTCCACAGAAGATGACAGTAAAAGTCTATCACATAGCAGAGTTGAGATTCACTCGTAGCCTATTTTTTGTTTTACCAGATAAGACAATGCTTGACAGGGGCAGCACTTACCAAGAAAAAAAAGGAGGCCGGTGGGAGGGGTACAAAAGTAAATCTGCACCGCCCAGGCAGCACAAAAAGTTTGGAAAGTCCTGACACCGTTAACACTGCTGAGTGCAGCTACATCCTCGCCTGTGGATTATCAAGCCTGCCTCGCTCAAGACAGCCAACCTTTTCTAAAAAGTAAGCTTCGTGATTCATAACTTTGTGTTCACTTTTAAAGTCTATTGCCTCAGGGATGTGTGCTCTATTTTATTTCCCTTGTAGCCTAGAGGGCAGTAAGTTAGACAAACTCTTTCCTCAGTCTGCCAGTCCGTTGTATGTCTGCTATGAAATGCCTAACATTAGCTGACACAAGCTTAAATAACGTTTGTCTGAGCTGTGAAAACAAGGAATTATGACGTCGTCTGTCTAATGAAGTTTATATTTCTCCCTACTAATTTCATCATTATTAGTGTATTAGTTTTATGAATGGACGCAATTGCGTTTCACCTATTAAGTATTTCATTTACTTATAAAAGAAAACCACTGAGGATTTGTGTTGCTAGTTAGAGACATCTCTCTCGCGGGAAACAACGTGACTTTTTTTTTTGTTTTCCTTGGGAAATCCATAAACAGTTTACACAGGCTCTTCCTTTCCCTCTATATGAATCATATAACAAGAGCAAGTCTCCGAAAGTCTTATCTGATCTCGGCATTGTGATATTATTTTAAGAAAACCATGTCGTAGTGTTTCCTGAAACAGTCGGCCAGAAGTTGGTGACCACCAGATAACCCTTAGGTTCTGACCCTCATTGTACACAAGGAAGACGGAGAGAAATATTGTGGGATTGCCTCAGGAAGAAAAACCGTGTCATCCCCCTCAAGGAATTTAAGACATTTAAGCAACATTTCCTTCACTGTCAGGTTGTGCAATGCCCCTTATGTGCTCTTGGCTATTCTGTTGCATTTACTCAAAAAGCTGCACTATTAATATTCATGTTAGTCATCAATAATTATGACCATATGTGTGGTTAATCATCATCAGAGAATATATTTGTGCTATAACCTTTTAATGCCACAGCATTGGATAATAGGAGATAGATTTGCATACAATACTTGTTTTGACAATGGGATTGTCTTGAGTTAGTCACATCCTTGTCAACCATCACATCTCTGCTTCTTTCTTTTTTTTTGTATTTTTCCCCTGACCTTTCAACCTTTAAAGACTGGAACTTGTCTGCTCCTCCGCTGCCACAGTCATTGCTGCTCTGCTGCTAGACAAGGACACTTCAACCACTTCTTGAGTATCTTCACACCCCAGAGACCCAGACTCACCCTCTACCAACACCTGAAACTTAAGCTTAGCAGACATGGAGGTTCACGTGGCGCGGTTTGCCCTGCTTCTGTGCATCACTGTTGCAACCTCTGGTAAGCTTCTCAACTGATATTCACTATTTTCAACATTTAGATATTATATAAGTGGATTTTAATGCTATGTTTGCCATGAATTTATATAGAAGTGTATAATCTTAGACAGGTCTCCCGGGGATGTTTTTGTCATCCTAAAGTTCAAACGAAGATATTAATCTTGTCCTTGCTCTCTGTTCTGACGTCACTTCATTCTCACTTCATTATTTGCTCTTGTTTTTTCTTGCACTCTAAATCAGGATTTTACAGTTGGCCTGTACAGAGAGGTTATGTGCAAAATAAATGTGGAGTCCCTTGGCTTGAATGATGGTTTGTCCTTAACACAACTCTTGTAGCATACAATATTTGATTAGAACAAGAGCCAAGTTCAAAACCAGAGTACCTCCAAATAATAGTCAGACTGCTGAACAACCGAATCAGTCTGGGAGGCTTTTGTCTGTGTAATCTTTCAGTTCAGTATTAGTGATAAAAGAACATCTTCTATGAGGACAGTCCAGACACAAGAAACAAGAAAACATTGTGGGGAGCTCACAGACTTAATGCGACCCATCTCTGTCGGCCCCCTCCAGAGGCTGCCTGTGACTGTCCATATCAAATTCAAACCTGTAATCCCTACAAGGTAGCTAAGGGATCTGAAACCTTCCCTTTGCCCTCAGGCCATAATCCAGCCTGATGCTCTTACCAGTAGACTGCACTGCTGCTTTGGGGTGTTTCGGTCTCACTTCCCTGCAGCAATCTAGCATTTGGGGTGGCCACATGGATTTCAACTAATAATAAAACAATGCTTATATAGTTTGGGAAAATATCTTTAATAATGATCAAAGTCTATTGATTTGATTAAAAAAAAAAAAAAAAAAATATATATATATATATATATATATACACACATATATATATATATATATATATATATATATATATATATATATCAAAAGTGCATTGTTTGTCAGTTTTAGTTACAAACATTGTTAATTTAATCTGTTAGACATTAACTGGTCTATTCAGCCTGATGGTCTGGTGGTTTTACTTCTGTAAGTTATAGTTTTAGATGATCTGTGCCCACTGTCTGCGAGAACTAAACTGTAAGATGTAAAAAATTATGAGATAACCTATGCTTTCTGCATTCATTTTTCAATAATTTTCAATGCTGTACTTGAAGGTGAAACAACCACTTCAGAGCCAAATAACCTTTTTTATACACTGGGTCCTTAAACATACACAAGAAAAATAAACCGGTATTTTGAATGTGCTTTTTAAATAAGGCAAAGTGGCCTTGGCAAGCATACATCACCTTTAAGATTATGTGCCAGAAAAACAAGCCTGTTCGCTGAATCTGGCTTCAGCGCTGACCTACTGTATGACAAATCACAATATTGCCACAAGTGCTAAACACCCTCTCAGCAGGGGTACTGGTGGCAGGGATACAGAGGTATTTTTCGGCCAACTGGCAGACCTGCAGAGAGTTGACCTCATGTAGCTTCCACCGCAGGGGATCAGTCTCGCTGTCTACTGGTGGAGCCTTAATTGCCTCTGTGACACATAGTCCGGTACTTGCATCATTTTTTCATCTCTTGAAAGAGGTTCCAAGAATTTTTATTTTCCATCTTATTTTTGCATCTGCTGCAGCCTCTTTAGGAGAAGGCCCAGAGGGAGCTGTGAGACTGTTCTCAGACAGCAGGCGACTCTGACCCTGTGTGCTGAATGTTGACGCATTAATCAAAACATTGGTGTGACACGTATGAGTTTCGTCTATCTCTTTATTGTTTAGTCGTCATCATATAGTCCAGTTTTGTCATATTAATTTGTCATTTTCTCTGACGTTGTCTCCTGGGCTTAGTACCATGCAGTTGTTGAACAAATGAAGCACAGACATCAGGCTGACTAAGGCCGACAGTATACTCTATATGAAATGAGATTTACACATTGCCAGACTGAATATGACTGTGAAAAAAAAATACAGAACCCATATTTTCACTGGGATTCGAGGTCTGTTTGTTTTTAATAGCATCCATGCCAGCTGCAAGTCACTGTGTGAGCAGACACAATGTGAAAGTTCCTCAAAAGAAGAAGTAAACACAGAAAAAGTATAAGCAAATCCAAAATAGCCTGCAGCCTACAACAAATCCCATGACACTCTTGGCCCATTGCAGGCATGGTATAATGTGTTTTACTTGAGCTCAGTCTTGCTTTAGCTTCATTTAAACTTTTTACAAGTGACCCTTTATCAGGTCCTGGCTATTGGGATTCTTAAACGATCGTAGATGTCTGAGAATGGTTTGAATGTACAGCAGTTAAAGTAACGCAAACACTCCATGGCCTGCATTCATCTGCAGTATGATGAGTGGCTGATTAATAGATGAAGTGGTGCTTATGTATTTTTTTCTTGAGTCAGTCAGTTAGTCAGATAGGCAGTAATATGACACTTATAGACTGTTGCTTAATTCTAAATGTTTCCACTTCCTTATGAAGGGTAAGAGTAAAACTGTGGTTATCTTGTTAAACCCACCAGACTCCAGTTCTTCAGTTCCAGCACTGACTTTCAGTTTGCCTTTCTTCAGCTGGAGGCAAAAGAACTCCAGACACAACTCTTAATCTTACCCTGAAATTTGACGAACACAGATGCATTCTGTCATGAGATCCTGTTCTCCTCAGATCTGGATTATTTATGAGATCAACCCCTGCGTACGTCTTTCAAACCTAGAAAAGATCATCCCTGCCTTCACCTTTCAGCTTGATTATTAAAATTCCCAATGTGTTGGGATCAGTCAGGCCTCTCTTTCATGTTTGCAGCTCATCCGTAATCTCTGGACAGGCTTCTGTCAGGCTTCAGTAAAACAGACAACATCACACCAGTCTTAGTTTCACTACACTGCCTCCCTGTGTGGTTAATTGTGTTTAAAATTTTGCTGTTTGTTTTGAAGGCCTTGCATGGTCCAGCCTATGGGTTTATCTCTGAGCACCTGTGGTGCCACAATTCATCTAAATCTCTTTAGTCATTTAACTCTGGGTATTTGTTTGTGCCAAGATCATACAGGCTGTGAAGCTTGTGCAATGGTGGAATTTGTTCTTCCTTTGTGTTGGATCAGCTGAGACCTTCCTTTTTAATAAAACATGGCAAGGACTTGCCTTTTCTCTCAGGCTTCCAACTGTGTTGCCTTTTTTTCATTTTCTGTTTGGATATCACTCTTTTGTTAATCTTGTTTATTTCACTCTGTTAATGCAATGTTACTATTCAACACTTCTTTTCAGCTGTGTTGTCTAGGTATTTAATGAAGATAATTTGGCACCTCTCAATTTGGATGTGATAATGTCTGTCTCAGCCACGACAATGTACGTAACTTACTTATCAATACGTGTTACATGCAGTGGTTCTGCAGTGATTTTGCATGATTCTTCCATAAACCTGGGGTATTGGTAGAAATTGAAGCAAGAGAAGTCATTTTATCCTGACTTTTACTCTATTGTATGGGTAAAGCCCCCCCCCCATGCCTACATTTCCCATAATGCAACTCAATAGCACATTTGAGGAAACTTTTTTCACCTGGTAAACGCCCTGGTTTTATAAACGCCAAGCCCTCACTTTGTTACAGAGGCGCTCTGATATAAAGTTGTAGTTTCCAAGCCCAAGCTGAGATAACCTGAGTGACTCCATCAGGGTTATTTTCTCGGATTCGATAGAGCTCCTCCAGAGTCACAAAAGACATTATACAACTGATCTTCATGTATACAGTTTGTGTGGTGCCCCTTTAAGGCTTTTGAATCCTATAATTTTTAGCATATTCATATCTTTCCTAACTAGCATTGGAAGAGTGATTGGCCTTTAAAGCACTCTGTCTCCCAAGCTGCTTATTACGCAGGAAGTACAGTACTTGTATAACACCTCCTTTGGAAAAGAATTTCATTTTTATATTTTTCAGACCACTTTATAATGGCAAGCACAATAACCACTACCACTTAAGCCAACTGCAGTTGGACACATAAATAATTATCTGTGTCTGACTGAAGTCTTTGTATTTAGTGATTTTATCCACTTCGTGCCCGGCATTTCCTGGCAGGGAAGTAGTGTTGAATATGCCCCCTGCTGCAAGAACTTTCCCAGTGGGAGCCAGGCATCATGATGTTAACTGCCAGACCGCCTGCTGCATTTCTGCCTACCCCAGAGTCTCCCTCCACGGGCTGAAGGAAAAGTACAAAAGTGATTAGCGAGCCGCTGAAGGGGGAGGGAGGGCTGTCAGAAAATGGATCTCAAAGAGGGAAAGAGTGCGAGACAGACAGACAGACAAACAGAGATAACAGAATTCATAAAGACTGATTCATGGAGACAGTGAGGGAGTGGGGGGTCAAATTTTTGTGACTGTCAAAGAGCAGATAAGTGGTTCAGAAGGGAGATGTAGGGAAAGAGAAGTAAATAGGGGATTAAAGAAACAGGGAGATAGGAAAAAGGACAAGACAGATAAAACAAGGGAATTAAATCATAAGATAGACAAAGTGAAAATACAAGACTATGAGTAATTAGAGAAAAAGAAAGTAGTAAAATTATCAAAATATAAAGGCAAAAAAAGAAAAGAGAGGAATCTGTTTGTTGACAGAAATGGGATGTCAAGGATTTACAAAGAAAAGCAAAAGAAATGTAAAGACATGACAAAGATTTTTCAGAAGGCATGCTGTAATAGAATAAGCCAAAAGCAAAAGCAAAAAAAAAGGAAAGAATAAGAAAAAACGTCATGTTAAAAATGGCGTTGAGAGTCAAAACAGTCCACTTCCCCTGTTTTACTGTAGTGAGCCAGCTCTGCCTGCAGTCAGACTGGGTGGCAGGGAGACGCGACCACTTGTCGCTGCCTCAGACCGATTTCAATCTCCTTCAGTGTTATGCCCCTCCCAAATAACAATCCATTTCTGACTGCCTCGCTTTTCCTCTGTTTGACTACAGAATGCAGTGCGAGGGAGCCTCACTAATGTTGTGTTCCTCTCTTCTGTTTGTTCCACATGATTTTCACTGGCTAGCACTTAATGAGTTATCAAGATGGTTTTAGTGTCTAAGTATCATACAAATGATGATATTTGCGGCATGTAATTTTTAGTCTGTTTTCACTTTTTAGTAGAGAATCTCATTCTGTCTTAAATTTTTTTAATAAATCCCTGAACTTATCAGTATTTGTTTTGTATAATATAAACAGGTGAAAATCAGATAAATCGTGCAAGTTTCAGTAGTAGTATTGTTTTATTACTCGGAAGGACTCTTATCTACAGCTTAGTCAGCATCTCTTTTGTGTAATCTCCCCATTTCTTTTCACTTTCTATTACTGGAAAGATATTTTACGCAGTTGTCACCATAAGAGGACCCAGGTCTCTGTACATGGTGTTAAATAAGTGTCCTAATGCAGAAAGAAAATGTATTTTTCGGTGAAAATCTGAAAAGGCTGAAAGCAATAACACTTACATACTGTAAATGGTGTTTGGCCCTTACCTATGTGTTACATAACTGGGTCCCTCTTATTGTATACCCTCAATGGCACACCAGCATTGCTTTCCAAAGCAATCATCTAAGTACAGGAAGACTTTAGTTTATCATTACTGTTGATTGTATAGATCTCAAGCTTTTGCCAAATCTTTGACTGAATGTCTACTGAACATCATCACCCTGTGACTCTGAGGTCTTGCGCCGTTTGGCCCAAAGCTTGTCATGATGCATTTGCATGTGCACTGAATGGCTCATTAGTAGTGGGTGAGATAAACGCCTCGTCAGCATGGCGACCACTTGTGCCCATGTCAACATGCCTGCCGTCTGCGCAGATAAGGCATGGCATTATGTACTCTTATCTTTAGGTCTGTCTGCCTTTGGTTAACTTCGGGATCTGCACAAACACAAGAAATGTACCTGTGTATTAGGAGTGAATTTGGGGGGAAAACTTAAGATGGTGGTCAGCTGACTCACCCATGTCTTACAGTCAAAGTGGGGTGAAAGAAACCTCTGGGAGGGCTTCAGATCTCCAGCAAAACAAGAAAGTATGCTACCTCATATGTCTCTATTTTACAAAAACTTTATTCACTAGTGGTTTAATTAATGACAGCACTGTTATGCAGGGCAGTATCTGTCCTTTAATCTTCCTTGGCTGAATACTGGTGAACAAAAGTGTTCCCAGATAAAATATTCTAAAATGCTTCACGACAAAGGAAGAGCCTTTGCTTTGAACTTTTCTCTTAGCATAAAGGAAATTCGAACAAACATCATCATTTGTGGAATGAATATTTACCTCAAATAGCATTTTAGAGAATGTTAATGAAATTTTTTTTTTTTTGGTAATAAGCACTTGGCATTTTTCCTTAAGACAACATATTTTCCGTCTGCATAGACCATGCTGATTTCTAAAGTGGTCAGTGGTGGACAATGTGCTGTGTGCAGCTGACTGTTGTGTAATTGCGGAGCCTCCTGATTCAAGCACTGGGTGGGTAGCTTTCCTGTTGATTCAGGTGCCACACTGGTCAATCTGTATTTAGAGAGCTGAAATCTCTCTGATGTCTGACTGTGTTTGTGTACTCAGTGTGTGTCTGTGTGTGTGTGTGTGTGTGTGTGTGTGTGTGTGTGTGTGTGTGTGTGTGTATGTTTGATGTGATGAGCAAATCCTCCTTGGACACTGGGTTTTTCATTTGCTCATATTTCTCTTGTATGTCAGAAAGCAGAATGTGTGACTCAAGGAAAAAGCCTTGAGACAGCCGACAGATTACTTTAATCTGCTCGTATACTGTAACTACAACAAATCCAACAGTCAAATTCGTGATATTTAATAATCTTTTCACAGACGCTGGAGGGAATGAAGTTACACTTGTCAAACAACTCCAGACACATCCATTAGTTAAATTGTGGAAATGAAATCATAAACGTGAAGCCGTCTCATAGTTGTCTCTATGAGATGATCCAAAAAAAGTTATGTTCTTAGAGGCTTCGTAAGTTTTTTTGTGATCATACAAATTCAAATGTATCTTAACGCATATAAAGAGAAAATATACATTTTATGCTTCTGTGCTCATCATAATGGAAAATATGCTTCTTTTACTGATGTCAACAAACCTTAACTGCCTCAGGATAGAATATCTGGTTGTTTGGTGTGTGAGTATTAAAAGAGCTGTCAGTCGATTTGGGAGTGATAGGCTCACCAGCCCTGTATATTTTCCCTTTCCTTTACACTTGGATCATGGATTGTACCTTTGACTTCATTCACTTTAAATATGTAAAAAAAAAACAAAAAAAAAACCTCTAAGCCGTCATTACTATGCCGCCCTCATGTCAGAACACATTAATATTTACTGGCAAAAATCAGTCAAGAAAAACGAGCTAATCTCTGTTGGTTCTACACCAAGCATATGTTGTGCAAAGCTACATCAATCTTGAATGATTGGGAGCAACCACTGTGCAATGAATCTCTAACGCTTAGTCTGCTTTGGGTGCACGCAGTTAGAATGAAACTTGCTAAATTAGTCTGTCCATCCACCAATTAACACTCACATGATTAATTGTGTTTTGCTAGTGTTCTTTCGGTGTATTGAGGGGAAAATCTAACCGCATAAGTGAATGGAAAGGATGCACCGTACCCAGTAACTGATGGTGTCTGGAATATAATAGATCACCTTTGAGTATATATGAGCATCACCATGAAAATTGCAACTGCAGGCATATTTAATGCCTGCAGTTGCGACTTGAGAACGAATAACCACAATCCATGCAATTGAGTTAATCTGCATCAAAGAATATGGGATTGTTAATGACTAGGAGCAGACAGGGCATAAAGAGAGTGAGTGAACAACGGAGGAAGTGAGCCATAGACCTTCCATACGCCACTGTTGGACTTGTTTTTCCGCTGGCTTCCGACAACGATGAGACGACGGATGAATGGCTCCCAGAGGTGTAAACAGAGCTAGTGTGAAGACAGGCTGTCTCCAGACCCGCTATCACATCCTCAGTTCCTCTCCAGCAAACACTGGAAGCAGAACTTGGCACACAGGCACACACACACACAAAAAAGTCTTAAGCCATTAAACTGACAAGACTAATCAGCAATTTCTTTTTTTGATAGAATTTCAGGACTTAGGAGAGGGAGGTGAGATGGTCAGGAAGCTTGTGTGTCGTATGGAGTGTGTAATGTGTAGTATGCAGGGGTTAGAGGCCAGGGGACAGTGCAGGCCCCTGCAGAGCACTGATAAGAGCTTGTTTACCTTCCTGTGGATGGTCAGGCCTCAATCTGCAGTTGCGGAAACGCTGGGACAATAGGTGTGTGTATATGTGTGTGTGTGTGTGTGTGTGTGTGTGTGTGTACGTGGAGTCGAAAAGGGGGGCTTGAGCAGGCCTTGAAGCTCCCCTTTCCCTCTCCGACTAATTCTGATAGGGCCGCTGACCCCTCCCTCCCCCTTCCCCATCATGACTCCGTCGCCCGACCCTGGACACAAACAGTTTACTCTTCCCCGAGGGACCGAGGGAGACAGTTGGTCTTGACGTTGTCTGCTGTCAGGGCTTCCCCTCCTCTTTTTTTCTTCTCTCTCTCTCTCTCTCTCTTTGAAATGCAGCCATACTCTCTAGCTCAAAGTTCTGCAGTTCTTCATTGTGCGTCTAAACTCTAGGCAAGGAGCTGATGCTCTTTTCCACAGTGACTGACAATGAGGGAGGGCATGAAAGACGGGGCATGAAATCAAGCCTGCCTGCTTTCTTGCCTGAGGTGAGTGAAAAGGCAGCTAGTTACTGGGCCGCAGGTACTCAATCCCTAGAATCTAAATCAACGTTTAGTTAAGGTGTGATAGCAATTTGAGATTCAAGGGCTCGCCACTGCCTGACGTTACTCGGCACTGCATAGATGCTCAAAGTTGAGGCAACAGTGTTACGAACAGGCAGGCAGCTCTTGAGATCTTTCATTTACTGGCAGAAGTAGCCAAATGACATAAACAGCACTGGCAGTAATACTAACAACAAATCTTAATCTAAAATTGAATGTATCAGAGCTTCACAAATCACTGTATTTATAGAAAAGCACCATAAATATACAAAATATGTCCATAGCAACTCACTGCAAACAATCTTACTTTTTATGAATCTTATCAAAGAAATTCCACTTTTCCACAAAGTAAGTTGTTGGGCGGTTTCCAGTCTTCTCTCTGGTCATTATCCCTATTACCCGAACTCTGTCAAATTTAAATGTAGTTAAGGTTATTTTCATTTCTGCTGACGAATGAGATGCTTTTCTGTCTAAAACAAGAAGTGATAATATCTGATATACAGTAAATGAACAGTGCCTCTATATGTACTTCTGCTTTTTGTGCAGTCGTGGACAACCAGGAGCCACAGTGTACTTCACCATTTCCAGGACACATGAAGCAAGCAAAGCATTTGTACTAAAGTGCACTTTGCTACACAAGCGTGATGACTAGTTAATGTTAGACTGAGGCAGGATGAGAATAATTGGTGAGATATAAACCTTAGAAACTTCCAGAACTAATTTTGTTTTGCTACTTTGCTTCAGAGTATGTCAATGGAGTGGAGCGACAACATTTTCATCTAATCACTTAAGGTGTTCTGTCATCACTCCACTCCCAGCCACTCTAGGTTTGCCACTTCACTTTCTCTCCACTCCCACTAGGAGAACGCTCATTGCAGTTTGCTATATAGAATGTGGTGGAAACACATTTTTTCTTATCACCATAATGTTAAACATAGTGTGGTGAATGCCACCCTGAAGCTGGATTATGGGTTGTTAGCATAATGTAATGCTTGTGGGATGGAGCTCTGAGTGCACTGCTCACATAACCTACAGTGCCTTTTTGGCCTTGCTAATGCCTCCATGGGCGCCCACAATAAATAAAGTAATTTCCTACAGCATTTGTAGTAATATAATGTCATTTGGTCCACCCAACTTCGAAATATACATGTTCTGTTTTGCATTCACAAGCACTGCTTAAAATTTGCAAGGACTGGAGAGTCAGGGAGTTGTCTGTGTTTCACCATTGTTAAAGTTTTTTAGAGAAGTTTTTCTAGCTTTATAGTTCAAACTATTTCGAGGAAAAGAGGAAGAAGACGGAGAAATACAGGATGTCAGCACTGTGTAAGGCTACTTTGATCCCTAATAATGATAAATCACCTCAAGTCTCCAGTAACGCCCAAGCTCAACCACTCAGTTCAGCTATGGAACACATAATTATGTGGGTCCCTCCTGGACAGTGAAACTTCATTTCCTAGGTTCAGGTTGGCATCTTCAATTAATTACATTTTCAATTACATTTTTACTTTAAGTGTTTTAATTTAAACAAATGAATAAAAAAAATTGAGATAACACTCGGATGCACACATTACACTAGGATGGTGTAGGTCAGGCTAGCTGCAGTCTATAAATATTGTAATTGATTTACTCTGTTCAGTACAGGAAAAGAGGGAAAGATTTCAGGATTGGACTGGGAAAGAAATTCAGCCTTAGACTTATCCACTGGTATTGGGAAGAGGAGGTGTGGCTTAGGTTGCTCAGGTCAGTGAAGTCAAACTGGATGTTCTCATGCTAATACCATGCCAATAAAAGCTTTTATGATGATCCACTGGCCCACACGCATTTGTCCCGGGAATCCCGATGGCCAGTCCGACCATGAAGGGTTTTGTTGTACCTGGGTAGTGTGGTCGGTGTGAATAAGTATATCTCAATGTCAGCTAGTTAAATCTACCTACTCTCCTCACTTTCTTTTTCTGTTTTTTTTCTCTCTCCCTCTCGCCTTGGCTGGGTGTTGGGCTGTTGCCACATGACTCCACCTCCTGTATTTGTTGTTTCAAATTAAAAGCCCTCTGCAGAGTTGTGTAATTGCGACTTCAGGACATTGCAGCAGCAGAAATCATTTTGAAGTGGCCATCCACTGCTGCAAAATGTGTTTAACAGAAACAGTAGATCAACAGTTAGTTCCTCCCTTTGCTAAAATGATAATGTTAGCATTGTAACTTATTTGCATAAGATACAAAGTTAACCTGAACTGGCCTACCTACAGCTGAAGCAGACATTTTAAAGTTAAAGTTGATAAACTTGAACTGACAATGTACAGCAACCTGATGAAATGCAGCATGTTGAGCTAAACTTAACAAAGCAGGCCTATAAACTGATTGAAGCAGAACATTGTTAATGTCAAGCTGATCCTGAGATGTCCTAAAATGGTCTTGGTAGCGGTGCTGGCTTAATGGTACTATGCATAATTGAACACATGCGGAAAGCGGATGTCTGTGATTTGGTCAGCCAGTCTCCTATCTTCTTCTGGAATGCCCTGGAGGTTAGGAAAACCAGAGCAGATGGACCCTGGACGTGTAAAGGGATCAGGTGGTATTTTTTATTCATTTTGTTAGTTGTGGCTTCAGAGTTGTGGCTTCAGGGTGCTGCAGACAACCAGCAGAACTGCCGAGGGCAGTTTTATGCATATGCAAATGCATCATATAGTAGGTTTTTCATTACTCCCAGATATTGGCACAGTCCACAAAAATGTGCTTTCTTCAAAGGCTACTTCACTAATAGCAAATTGGCCATTATCGATTTTGGCTGCATACTCATTGGTTTTAATTTTATAAACATTCGATCAGTTTGCTATAATGTGTTCAATATGTTTCCGGTTGAATTAAAGTGCCTATTAAGTCCCTTTAATGTCGCAATATAGTGATGTTAATATGGTAATTAGTAGTAGTCTAATCATGCATACAAATTTATTTAATAATACCTATTTAATATGACAACAGTAACTACTGACATTGATTTTGCATTAAGAATAAAAGCAAACTATAATATCAAATTTGATTATATGCACTTTTCATGAATTGAGCCTATTTTCTGTCCCCCCTAATTCCCTAATGGTTTCTATTCACATCTCCCCCTCATACCTAACATCTAAATGGAAATCACCAACATCCATAAACATGTCTTCTCATGGAATGGGAAATGGAGGGGATTGATATAAGTAGATAAAGAGGACAGGGAATGGAATGGTTCTTCTATACCTCATTTACCAGCAAACCGCTTAGCGAGGCCATTGGCATTTCCGGGGTCAAGAGGGCAAAATGAATGTTCTTCATATCCTATGGTGACTCGTAAAAAGGAGACTAGTGACACATGCATGTACGCAGACAACCCACACACACACACAGTCTTGCGCAGTCAGTGTGATTTATACCAAGACCTCTCGGTCGACAGTCATGGGCCGTTAACTCTGTCACAGCAGAACAGGAGAGAAATAACTTCATGGATGTGGATATTGAGCAACAGACATTAACACAGAGGGCCAGAATAACAGGAAACCAGCCTTGACCTCCGGGCTGAGGGAGGGAAAGAGGGATGGCAAAGGAGCATGGATGGCTCTCCATCTTGATTTGCAAGAGGCTGCGGTCCAAAGCTGAGAAGACTGAGAAACAGTGAAGATGTTGTTTTCCCCCACTCCACCAAATCTCCTAATTACTTCCAAATGTGTCCTTAAATCCAATGGGCAGTAGTAAGATGTATTTCCATGGAACACAGAGAAAAGACGCATCAGTTCCAACATTTTTCATCAAGGAGCAGCATTAGACAAACTAATTCTAAAAATCACATAACTGTGATAAAACTGCATCACTGATACTGTGGGCCAAAGATGATATGAACAAGTGCATTGATCAAATGACTAAGAGTGCATTATACCAACCCAGTTTCATTGTGGAGACAACAAAAAACAGCAGAAAGAGCTGATTATGTAACCGTAGCTCCCTCTTTCTTTTTTCTTTTTTTTGCTGTCGTTCACTGCATTCATCACTTTCTATCCCATTTTATCTCCATCTCTGTCCATTCTCCTCCACTGCTGGTGATGACATTGCCTCAACCAAGGTCTTTGATTAGTGCCACTTCTAAATAAGGCACATCCTGTTGACCTTCCAAACTTTGTAATTTCCTATTAACCCTTCCCTGCCTGTTCCTCTCTCTGTCTCATCTCACTTGCTTTACTCCACATCTCCTCTCTCTGAGGGATTGTGGCCTTCTGGGTAAACAGACCAAATACATCATAAAAGTCAGTGGAGCGGTATGTCATGCAGCATTTGCTTACTAAATTAGATGTTCCTGTTTTGCTATCACACTTGCTCTCTTATATGCTTCGGTGCCAACTGCTGGGGCTGATCGAGGCATGCACAGTGGATGCCCAGGCATGTATTGCTTATATTCATCTTACTGTAGATGTGCTTATCTAGTGATTGGGCACAGGACAGAGTAGTTCTGACTGATCCTATGAGAGCCTAGTTCATCGTGAAGACAGGTGGCTTCAAGGTTTAAGAGTAAATCCAGATCGGAGACAATGTCAGCCATGATGGTTACCAAAGACTGCAATGCCACAGGACTTTCATAATGCCTCAGTCAGACTCTTCCATCTTTAATCAGCTAAAGGTAGAAGGTGGGCCAGGAAAGAGTGCCCTGATTGAGTTGGAAAAGACATTTGACCTGTCTCCACTGTTCTTCTTCAGGAAAGAGGAAGTTTGCTGGGGAATATTTTGTCCCCGCCAATAACTTCAGGCAGGTTAAAGTGAGCATGTGCACACACATACTCCCTGTAATCTAACTCAATAGAACACACACACACACACACACACACACACACACACACACACACACACACACACACATATAACTTAGACAGGTCAAACAGCAGGCATTTATACCCAACCTCATCCATGACCGCACAGCCGCGGCTCGATTAATTCAGCCTCCTGAGACACGGATCCCCAGGTTAAACAGCAGGCTCATAGCAGAGAGCAGAGTGAGCAGGCTTGATGGATGACTGCAGCCCGCTATCCTGACACGTCTGATAAACGTGAACCAGCAGATCCGTTTTTAAACAATGTAGTCCTACCCACACATTTAACATCCATACTCTGAGAGCAGGGAAAGGAGCTTTCATAATGACTAATAACAAATCTAGCCCCTTTTAGACAAGGAATCTGTAACATAGCTGGGTTCATCTGTCTGTTAAATAATGGCTTTCTGGCTTTCACACATATAGGTCTTCATTCATGTGCTGCTCGTGTCCACATATGGCAAGATTGTTATGGATATAGCCATAATCTTGCACTACTTGGCATTTGACACATAAGACTTGGTAATGCAAGAAGTTCCACATTAATGCTGGAGGCAAGAGATTATTTACTGTGACTTGATTATATGCTGCTGACACTGCTTAACCATTTCTACTTGATTTCTTTTAGCCTCAAGTCAGACATGTGCGCCAAAAAAGGTTAATGACAACCCATGGTTCCACGTGAGAGAGATGCTAATTGGCTGTTGGACCAGCTTCGTCACAGAGGACAACACAGAGGTCCATATCCTGAACTTGGCCGCCATGGTAAGCATGTCAAGGTTATACAAATGAGATGCTGAGCAATCCCTGCTAATTGTGTAAATGTCAATAAGTGAAAAATCCGCTTGACAGGGGATAACACGTACAACACTCTTGCTTGCTTAACTATTTGCAGTAAAATTCAACAGGCAAATTAAATCTTCTCACTAGGTTCCTCTTATATCCTATTTATTTGTCTGCTAATCCTTTCTCAGCTGACAGTACAGCACGCCCCCCAAAAAAAAGAAGAAAGAAGCAGTTTGCCAGTCCAATGCGTTGCACATGTGTTCACGTTGTTATGCATTTCACACCTTTCCGTTGATGAAATAATGTCGCTCACAGCTACAAACATGGGGAAGCAGCTTGGAGCATAATGCTGAATTTAATGTTTACTTTTATCTACACAGTTGGAGGCTCTGTCAGATTGCGCCAGAGCATTCAAATGTGGCACAGCCAACGACAGATTACACATCTCTTTAAAAAAAAATTAAGCTTAAGCCTAGTGTGGTCAACTATGGTAAAAACAAGCTGTTTTAATCAGTCAGCATTTTTAAATTTTTGGAAAGAGCCAGACTTACTGTTTCCCTGTGCCTCCAGCCTGCTGCCTGCTGTGGTAAAGCAAATACTGTAGACTGAGGCTAATTGCAAATGAGGAGCAGCTTGGTAGGCAGGTGAGTGGGTCATGTGATGAGCTCAAGCGGGAAACCTAACAAGGAGAAAAATGGCAGATTTGAAATAATGAGAGGTTAGCGTGCACATCGCACACAGATTAGGCAAGAAGGAAGAGCGGAGCAACTGACGTATGAATGTATGTAATATGATTTTGTTGGCATACATTTATCTTTACTTTGGTTTTATGTTGTTGCATAATGCTGTACATTTAAGATTGTTCTACAACCCTGACCTTGAAACAAATCCTTAAAAAAATGTAACCACACACTCTCCATGCCCAGCGTTTGTCAGCCAAATAACCAACTAACCATGAACAGATGCCAGACATAACTGAAAGACAGGGTTTCCCAACATTTCTTTTTTGTTTTTTTACACTAATATAACAGCCCAGCACTGCTTTGGCTGTGTGTTCAAAGGATCCTTTTTTTTCAGCTAAACAAACAGCAGTGCATTGGGTCATTTTGATTATAAAACTTTTAGCTTAAGGGGACTGACACCAGAAAAGTAACTCCAGAAAACTTTTAATCTGTATGTTGTTATTGCTGCGCCAGACACCATTTTTCACTGTCCAACAGTGTCGGTCAGCTCACATTATTCATTTCTTTATCAGTATGCTCTGTTTGCTTGCTGCTTCTTTTTTTGTTCTCACTTACAGTTCTTTATGTAGTACTCTCACATAACTCGTGTTAAGCAAGTGCTGTTTTATTGTCTGTTCTTATTTTTCACTCTGTTGGTCGTTCTTCCTCATTTGGTGGTGATTATGAGGAGCAAAGCTGATGTGCTATGTGCACTCTAGCTAAGACCCCGTCACAGGATGGTGCAATACGATGCCTGCCTGAATCCATTACCTCTGTAAAATTAATAAAAGGTTCTTTCCTTAAGTTGCTTAGGAAAGCTTTAGAGAGTCCTGTCAGAATTTTTCTCTTAAGGGAAACCTTCACCAGTAAGCTAAGCTGACTTCTACAGCTTGAGTACTTTTCTTACGGAATAAATTCTTTTGAATTTGATGTTTTAAGATGTTTTAAATTTTATGCTACACAAGGACACATTAACATAACTGAATCTCAGAAGCCCAGGTCTCGAAGAGGTGTGTTTCATTACTTAGTTTTGTTTTAAGTAAGTGCGCTGACATTGTGCAAGCAGATGATTGTCTTTGCCTCAAAGACGGGGCTACTGGCATAAATGTTGCTGGGATCTTTTGCCAAGTCTTTAGTCTCATTTAATGGACTGAAATTTCACAGCATATTTAATGGACTGGAAATCAGAGGAAAAGGCTGTTTGATGACAAAACAGATTTAAAGCATATTAGGAGGGAATTGCTCCTCTCAGTCATCTTATTAGGCCTGAAGAGTGAAACCAGATACATTATGCTGTGGGGGAGTGTAGAAAAAGACACAGTTCAGTGCCAAAAAAAGTTTATAGAAAGAGTGAAAGAAGTTGTCTGACAGATTGGTATAAATTGATGTGGAGTTTGTGGGAGTTCACTAAAGGAATTTGACTTTGGATGTGTGTGATGCAGTGGACATTGTACAGAGTTAGCATATCCTGTTCTCTAGTGGGACGATGAGTAGATGTTTTATCAAATGAAAGAAGAAAGTGGACGTAAGATCTCTTCACACAGACCTCTTATCTGCTCTTGACTGTCTGTGCAGAACAGATTTTTCTTGTAAACACAGAGGAAGGGGAACATCTTAATCCCTTGCCAAACTGCCCAGTCAAATGGGAGCTCTGCCTCCCATGTCTCATTTGTCCTTTGAATTTTCTTATCACCTCCTTCCCCATCCCTTTGTTTTCATACTGATTTACTACCTGCCAGAGACGGTTGACTCTCACAGTTTGACCACACAGAGAATTATAGAGGGAGCATCAAGGGGCTGCACAGGCCAGGAGAATTCATAGGGAGGAGCTGATTGTACACGGCCCACTGATGTCACACACTGGCTTGGGTAGTCAGGGTCTTGGCACAAGGCCGAGACTAGACCAGCGGAGCCAATTCAAGTAAAGGGAGAGAGCCAAAAGAATAACTGGAAACTGCATCAGCAAAGGCCCTTCAAAAAATGCTCCCGAGAAAAAAAAGAAAGTTTGAAAAGGAAAACAATTGTATCTTGAAAGCACAGGAACAAGAGTAGCAAAGGTGAGTGATCAGGGTCAGCAACAGTCATGATGCAGGGTTAAAAATTAAAGAATGAAAGTCACAAGCGGATGAAGGGCGGGAAACTAGACAGAGAGACAATGAAGTTCGTTGGAGGAGTATATAAGGAAAACACCACAGAGTTATCTCTGTATGAAGCATAAAGAATTCCGTCATTCATTTACTGTATGTCCGTGCAACACGATTCAGGTAAAAACAAAGTCAAAGTATTTCTGGGAAGACATTGTGTTTCTACCATTCAAAGACTCTCAGACTCAGCTTGTGATAAGTGGAGACTCATGTCTGTCTCCTGGGAAATCAACCTATATTCTTTTTTTCTTTTTTCAAAGTAAATGTTCTGCACTGAAGATGGAAAGCAAGTATCTTATCAAAGTGTCATTACCTGCGGCTCCTTTTACCACGTCCACACCGTATCACACACATTATACATGCATAGGCACAGACAAATGGAAACATGGACGGTATTGTCTCATATTTCTTGGTCATCTTTCCCAATGTCCCAGACAATTTCAGTCCACCAGTCCATTTGTCTGCACCTTCACCCCCTCTGTCTTTCCAAGCTGTTTTATTTTCTTTAGGATCTGTAACGGAAATTCAAAATAAGAGTCCGTTTTTGCCTCAAACGAGAGAACAGATATGAGTGTTATGTTATTAGGATGGACAGAGTGCAGCAATTAAATATGCAACAGCTTTAGACGTTATATTCCCCTTTGGCTCTCTTGGCAATTATTATTATTTTCATGTTCTGGAACAAATGTCACCATCTTCTCACCTGGGATTGCAGTGCCCCCTTTGGCCAATATTTGAAGAAAAAAAAAAAAGGGACTGAAGACATTTATGAGGTGCCGCAGCCTGTGTGTGTATGTTTGTGTGTGCGTGGTTCAGGTATTGCTCATGTTGAGGGGAAAAAAAAGCCAGTCTCCATAATGTAAATCAGTAAATTTTAAAGTGAAGACATGTTTTAGAGTTAGGCAAGTACATGGTTAAGGTTAGAGTAAGTCTCCAGAAAATGAATGTAAGTCCTTTGAAGTCATGGAGACATGACTGTGTGTGTGTGTGTGTGTGTGTGTGATGGCAGATCCCTCTGTCCATTGTACTCTGCATGCGAGAGTCTCTTTCAAATGCATCTGTGCATATGCAATTTGTGGATAGTCTCCTTAGTCCTAATTTGTTCTGTAGGGGTCTGAAAATTTTTCATCGCTCAGGCATGAGCTAATCACAATTCTCTTGGATAACACAACATCAGGAAGCAAGTAAATTAATTTAATATTAGGGATTCACACTGTTTCCCCAGCATGCTCATTGTCTCCCCAACAGGCCCTGCACTGAAAAACAATCTAGCTTCAAATATAATAGAAAAATTATTTGGTGTCAAAAGGCATGATGGATGAAAGCAGAAATTTGTATTTATGAATGTTAAATTTCCACAAAAGTCTCACTCTGGAGATATTTCCAGTTGTTTCTAATGCATTGAGTCACAAAACTGAACAGATTTCAAATCCATGACTCTTCCACTTTTCTAAACCCAATTATCTTGGGGCTATTACAGAAGTAAAAAGTAATTAGAAGTAGGATTTATTGAAATTAAGTCAGTCTTGGGAAAAAAAGAAAAAAAGTCTCTAAATTCAGACTTATTATTCTGCTGTGAAAAGATTTACTCACCACCACTTACATCTATAAAACTCAACCGTGCCAGCTTTACCCCACGCACATGTGGAGCATGGTAATTAAGGCTGATTCACAGAGTGACTGTGGTGGTGATTAGCGAATCTGTTACCCTGAAAATATGGTTAATGAGGTATTACATTATGTGTTAAATGATGTAATTGAGTTTATATATACAGTATATACAGTAAAAACAGTAAGGGTTAGCTATGTATGAGAATACACTAGGTCACAAGTTAAAAAAATGCATAAATTGATCAAAAAAATACTGTATCTCAAATAACACAATAGGTTCCTCCAAATTCCTATTATTACTGTTATTATTTTTCTTAACGTTAGAGCATGGTTATACTTACTCATATTGTAACACTGTTTGCTGCAGTTTTAATGCTACAAAGACAAACAACTTGATTTTTTTTTTTTCAAAAATGCAGCACATTGCACATCAGATAAATAATTAATTTTGATAGCTTTTGACTTGCTTTTGACTTGTTTACCATGTTTTGTGTGCAGCATAGAGATGTAATTATAGAAGCGCGCTGCATTACCTCATTAATGTGTCAAAACTGGAGACAGACTGCAAAGACTAGCTTCCTTCCTGCCTATCTGCGAACCCTCCTTAAATGACTGGCACTGCTTTTTATGGAGAGATGCATGTGTTGACATTTCATAGTTGCAAAAACAAGGATAATTGTCATATCTCCCACTGATATTTTGCAATAGTGTAGCAAAAGGACTCAAACTTGTACAGAATTAAATTGTGGTTGGAACTATTTTTAAACTTGGTGCTGCAAGCAAAATGTCTCTCTACTGCGTCAACTCGACGTCTTCTCATTAATGACGCTCCGTGCCAGATGGGGAGGCTTGCAAATTGGGGAATAACTGTAATTTTGTCAACGCTATATTTGTTTGGGACATATGACTTAGTTTTTCAAAGATCTCACGCGTTTTTGTCACACTTTATGAAATGCTCAAATTGCATATTTATGGTGTTTTTAATTTTTAATCTTCGTGGTAACCTATGAATCTCGGCAAAATATTACATTTTAATGGAGCCTGTCATAAAGGCTGTTTCTCTTCACATCACATCATTAGTGGATATTTTTCATCGTCTGCATTTATTGATCCCAAATAGGGATTCATGATAGCTATCATATTCCCAGTTGACACAGACTGCAAGATAAATGTGTCCTTGCCTAGCATACGGTTTTTGTTTTTTGATTTGACTGCTTTGTTAGTATAACACAGCATACACTCAGCGTGGTAAACTTACCAAAAAAAACTCATTATAGGCTGCACAGTAGCTCCCATATGGATGGCTTCATGGTGTAAGTGAATTATTGTGCCGCTTGATTTCTCTGTCTTCCTAATCCCAGTGTTCCACCTGGAGATTTCCACCACTGCCAGACTGTCTCTGCATCCAACACAATCATAAACTCCACAGTATTTCACTTTCATGCAAAAACAGAAGGTGTGAACTTCAGCAGCGCTGAATCTGCAGCTAATTGAGTGAAACTGTAAACACTGTATGTGACAAATGTTTTTCTTTTCTTTTTTTTCTTCTCAGGACGAAAAGATATTCTCTCTTAATTTCACCAACGCCAAGCCAATGAACCTTATCCTCACATCGCCAGAAACACTTTATTGCCTATGCAACATCAACGCCGATGTTAACATATATGTGAGTAAAGTTTCTTTGTTTTCCAATATGAACTTCCACACCTAGTGTTTTTCCAGGGGTGCAGGTTGGGTACATGTTGGGAAGGGAAATAAAATACTGATCATGCAACAAACCACTAACTTCAGCTCATTACTCTGTTTCACATGATTCCATTACTCCATTACATAATGGTTTGCTGTTGATACACGAGGCCGTTTAACAAGCACCAACTAATCATGAAAAATGAACGGGTTGTGGGGACACCATTGTAAGTGGTTATTTTTCAGTAATGTACTTAGCTCCTGTCTAGTGCCAGCTGTTTACATACAGTCAAACTGCCACAGCTGTGCAGCTCTGTGGGCCTGTTTAGAGAAACAGTGAACCATGCTGCTTTTCCATACATATTGGCTGCTCTGTATGAGGCAGTTTGTTTTGTTTTTTTTGTGTGTGTGTGTGTGTGTGTGTGTGTGTGTGTGTTTTTATTATCCACACTATAAAATCTGTAAGAGAAGTTTTATGGTGGCCAGCAACGAGAGGGGCTGATGGCATCGGCTGTAAAATTAATGTTCCAATGAAATTGGAGATTCTGACTTTTACGCACTGTTCTCAGATTATATCTGTGAATTAAATCTAAGGAGGCCACAAAACAACTTTTATTCAGCTCCTTGAGTGTCTAATTAAATAGAAGGAATAATACTGTTATGGGGACAAACTGCTGCGCTGGTTGTCATAGCTTGGTTATTGTGGTGTGTCAAACTATTTCTGTATTTAAATTTTGGTTATGAGCTTAACAAGGTGAATTGAGCACAAAAATATTGTTAATGAAACCAACCACTGAGTCCTTCAATTTGATTTTGATAGAAAAGTCGTCTTACAACACGTCAACGAGTCTTTTATCATTAAACTGAATAGCCTGTCTCAAACAGGAAATTATATTAAAAATAACTTATGCTTCCAATAAATGAGATTGCTTAAAACTTAAAAAACGATTAATTCTAAATGTCTTTCTGATGGCTTGAAACTACAGTAGTTGCAGATAAGGAGCCTTATACTGCTGGACTCCAGTTGTTAAATGACTCTGTTGTATCTCAACTACAAATAGGTTACATTATGTTGAGCATTTTTCAAAGCTTAACAGTCCATGAAGTGAGCACTTCCATTCTCTTTTGCTGGTTCCCATGTCAAAGTTTAATGTTTATACAAATGACTGGAGTTTGTTGGTGTTCTCCTGATTGGAGTGTTTTTCTTACCTTCACTGGTGTCACTTCATATCAGTACAGGATGGAGGCTGAAATGAGATTTCTTGAGAAAGGAAGAATCATAGTGAACATTTTATCGTCTTTATTTCTTTCTACAAACTTACATTATCATTGTGCTTTAAAACATTAACTATCTTGAATTGCTTGATAAAGTTGTTAAGGGGCAACTCTTGAGCTTCTATGTTTGAGTTTATAACAAGAATGTTTAGCAGCTCACATGTCAGAGCTTTCCTCCTGAGCATGAATGCATCACTTGGAAGACTTAAAAGCCTCCCCCTTTTTAACTGCCTTAACACACAAAAATAGTTTCATGTTGACAGTTAACTAAAGATGAATTAATGTTAACTGTGCTGATGACTTACAGTATATGTGTGAGTACTTTCATACTGACACATAATGAATTGAAATATAAAATCAGAGCTGACCAATCATGATGCTGAAATGTTTACAGGAATGTCATCAGTTAGTGCTATGCTGACAGCAGCGAGTGATACCACATCCTGTATCATGTCCTGTCGAGAGCCTGGACAACACTGTCTGTGGACCACAGGATGTTTTCATGGGATGAGCAGTATCACTGGGGGATAATAGTGTTTTAGTGCAGATTGCAGTGTAAGAGGAAGAGCATCTGTTCTGCATCTGAGTAAGTTCGTCACCAGCTCTGACAGCTTGGCTCAGTGTCACAATCACACCACTTGTTGGCCTCCCTCAGCTGACCTCAGTGCACACAGGGTTGTTTTGAAAAACACTTGAGAACAACATGATGTTTGTCCATAAAGTTGTGAGTCTTCACACTTTTTTCAGTACATTATGTATATGTGTATACTTATGATATACTATGAAAGAATCTGATGTTATTGATCAGGTGAAAAGATGAATCCTGGCATCTCAAACTCACACATCTATCCCACGACAGGCTGATGGGAAAGAAGTTATCATCAGAACGCTCTGTAATCTGCAGCAGATAGAGATGCTGTTTTCACTCAAAACATCTTTGAGTTCCTTGAACTTTACTGTAGGTCTGCAGAATATCAAACCATTTTTCCACACAGATTCCACCGAGACCAATAAGAACACAATTCCACTCTAATCGTTAAAATGATTACCATTGTTATTTCCTTTGTTCTTCCCGTCCTGCTTCTCAGGCTTCCCCATGTCTGCTTGGTTCTGTCGTGACTGGTTTCCCTTTTTTTTTTTTTTATTTCTGCCGTTTCCCTCCACGCTATTTTTGATCCCGTATCAATCAAATATTCATGTAGAAAGACAGATGACTCCCTCAGGCTTACTTGGCTTTCACTTTGTGACGCAAGGACAAAACACACAAAAATAGTTAAACACACTAGGCAGGTCAGGAGAGTGATTTTCATTATTTAAACACACATTTGATAAACACTAACAGGATGAGAAAAACTGTTTCTTCTAAAATTACTCAGCACAATACCGCCCTACTTATTTTCACAGACAAAGGAAGCTGAATAGTTTGTTGAGTCAGAATCCAGTAAGTATGCATCACACTGTCTCAGAAATAAATCAGTGAAATGATTAAAATAGAAGCACACAAAGAACATTAAAACATGACATAAAATAAATATGGTACTTGATATACATTTTTTTTCAGTTTAAGAGTTCACTTCAAATAAGAGATTTCTTGGAAAAAAATAAATAAAACTCTCTCACCAAAATGAGCTGTTCTTTAGGGTCAGTGTTTACATTATGAAGAGATGCAGCAGTACTTGTACAGCACTTCATTTCCCCCTTCAGCCTCTGGACTGCTGGACAAATCAGAGTAGATTAAAATCCATTGAAGTCTGAGCCCAAAATAAAACAGGAACATTGAATTGTTATTTATTGAGCTACTTTTTTTTTTTTTTACATGTCTAAATGTCTAGAAACCTGTTCACTCCTCTAATCCTTATTATTCATGCAAAGCAAAATGTAAACTCCATTATTTCCCATTGGCCCAGACGAGGAAACAGCAGTGTCTAGATGTATATATTTATACCTTGTATGGAGCCAGATTCCAGCCGACTGCGGTGACGCACAAAGCTAAAAAAGGTCCCATTTCCTGGCCCCACTCAGGAAGCAAAGGAAAGACCTTGGCTCCAACAGGGTTGTGCAACTGGGCTCGTGGACACTTAACCATAATAAACATTTCTTTTTAACAGGACCCTACTAAGAGAATAGAGGGAGAGTTGGGTGGAGGGTAATAGAGGAGAATGGGAGGGATGGGCAAACAAGTTTGATATGACAGAATGTTGAGCAGACATGAGGTAAATATAAATAAATATAAAGCTTACTCAGTCAATTCTGTGTTATTGTAGCAGTGGGTAACAGAGAGACACGTGCCTTTAAGGACCCCAGGTGATTCTGATTTGTGTTCTTTTGGGAAACTGCCTTTAATAAAAACGAATTGACACTGACTTTCACTCTGTTTTTACAGTTGAGCAACAGCTCAGCAATCACCCTGTATGGTAATCAACATCATAACAATGTCCACAAGCAAGACTTCCCCACCCAAGATGAGGAGCTGGTCAGGTGGGCACAGCAGAAGTTTGGGGGTGTGACGTCGTTCACCACAGTCCGAAATCTGAGCAATATCTCATCAAAAGGAATAGCAGGTGAGAATTGTTTGTGCAGCCTGGCTGATATTTAATTAACAACATTTTTAACATGCCATACATATGAAATGAGGATGCATGTGAGACAGCATTATAGTATTCAATCAGGTCATTGCAAAAACTTTGCAAAGGACTTTCTGGCTGCCTAAAAGTGTTTCAGATTTATCACCCTTGTCACCCATGATGTTTATCTGGAATAGGCTATCTGCATCTTTGTTTGGTCTAAAACAGTATTTCTGGTGCTGAGGAGAGCAAAGTAATTACAGTCGGGAAAACTTACATCTCCAGCTTATATAACTCAACAGCGCGTCTGCAGTACAGTAATCAAGGATGGATGCAGTGTTGTTCCCAGAGCTCTTGATAAAATTCATCACTCACATTATCTTATCTTAAGCGTGTATAAAAATCCTTTCTGATGAAATCACTGAGAAAACACCGTGCTGTGATGAGACCGCGCTGTGTTGAAAATGCCTTTTTTCCAGCGTCTGCACATTCCACCTCACTTCTTTGATTTTTAAATTTTAGTTTTCACAGAACAGATTTCTGTTACTGCAGTTCACCAACACACTGATGTCCAATGTTCTCATCTCAGTTTGTAGGAAAAACAAGCCCAAAGCAAGCGCACTTGTTATGCTTTGATTCCTAATGATATAATTGTGCAACATGGACGGATTTTTTAAAACCACAGATGTGCACATAGAGATAAATAAATGAAAAGAAACCAAATGTGTTGCTTTGAACTGTTTCTTTTAAACCAGAAAACTCACAGTATGTAGGATCAGACGATGAGAATGTGCAGAATCGACTGAGAGAGAGTGGACAACATCACCTGCCCCCAAAAAGCTGCATTACATACAGAACCAGACCCCATGCTGTTTTATTTTTGGAAGCTTCTATGTGTGGGCCACGCTCTGGCTGCTGTATGACCATTCTCCTACAAGACACCTTAAACAAATGAGGGAATATACAGTGTACCAAAATATATCACCCTGCCGCAACTCTGTATACTTCAGGTATTGAATAAAATCCTACAAATCATCTCAATCTTGTCCCAGAGGAAGCAACCCCTAATGACAATAGAAGGTAAACATTGCCTTCTATTTCAGAGATGTCCAGGGTAAAGCTGTGTGTACCTACTAATCCTTTATCATATACAGCAGTGAGCCAAACAACAGCATGGGCAATAACAGCAAGAAAACAGAATTTAAGACTAGAATAATAAGCAGTGCTACTACTGATTTTAAAGCCCAGTAAACCTCCTATGATGCTGAAGTTTGAAACACAAATACCTGTACACTGACTAGCTTTGCCATATGGCAAAATCTCATGTAATCAGTGTAAATCCTTAGCTTGGGTAAGGTAAAGAACTGGGGATTTAGCTTGCATATGCCAAAATATTTGGAAAGGGAAGCTATGGACAAATGGCCAACAATGCTGGAGATGGAGGCACAAAATACGCCATGATTTAAAGTGAGCATTCAAGGCTGAGTAAAGGCTGGACATAAGGATATTATGGGCTGCCTTTGCCAGCAGCAGTAGCAGCAGGATGCTCGACGCAAGCACAATTATTTCCTAACAAAGCCACCTTAAGGCAGTTTGAGCCAAAGCAGAGCTCTGACATGGGTTAGGATAGAAGTGAACGGCAATGATGCTGGAATAGTGATGGCCGCTTTTATGTCCAGTGGCTTTCACAGTGTTTTTGACAAATTTAGTTTTAATCTCTCCTCTTTATGATTGCCTGTCCTTCTCCAAGTCTATCAATTATAAGGATTTACTGTAGGTGATGGTTTAACATCCCTGTCTGTCAGAGGCATACTCCTCTTGTCCCATTTTAATTGTGTTTTGTTTTTCAGCCAGCCACAGTTTAAGCTAGTGCTTTAATTTACTCATAGCCCACCAGGGCATTCGAATTACTCAAGCAGAAGAACAGCTCACATTGCTATTTCGTTGTATCTCTTGGCCTGTGTTGGGGTGTTGGGCGAACTTGTGTAGGCCTTGTCGTAGGCGTTTGAAAAATCTGTGCAATGACTACACAACAGTGTGTTGCCAAGTTGAAGGCTTATTAAGTAGCTGAGTAGAAAATATGTACATGTCCCTCAGGTTTCTTGAATGTCTCAGTGTGATTTGAAATTCATGTCATGCTATTGTTTGTGCCAAAGAGGAGTGTTAATCGGGGTAAAGGCAGCTACTCAAATTCTAGTTGCCCGGCTAAAAGCCAGTCAGGACTTGTAGTAACTAGAAGTAGCTTGAAGTGATACTGCACCCAAAATACTACCCCCCAGTAGGCTTGAAAGACAGTTGCTACAAGCTGGTAGTTCCCTCTGTGCAAAGGGGGGTATAGCAGCGATCAGCTTGACTTCAATGTGGTTACAATATGCTCAAATACGCCTCAAATATTCCCTTGGTTATTTCCCACTGCTTCTCGTATTTTGCCGTTGCTGTGATGAGGCAATACGAGGTGCTGTGGGAAACTTATATCACCCCCATTTCCAGCATAGTGTTATGAAACAAAATGCGCATAGCAATTTGAGCATTGCACCAGGGTGCAGCTGTAAACAATCAATCACCATTATTTGGTCAACGGCTGAGTATAATGTTCTCCCATGAGGCTGCTCCTAGAACAGCTTCCATATACGGAAAGCCAAGGTGCTAATGTGTCAGTCTGGTCTTCTGTTGCAAACTGGACTATGGTTCCCCAGCACTGGTCACCAAGTTAAACACTGTCAACTAAAATGTCTGTTCTGTTACCGGAAGAAGTCTCGAGGAGCATCGCTCTCAGTGAAACTACCCTGTTAGATTGATATAAATAACAGAATATAACAAAAGTATTGGTTATTGCAGCCACTACACTACTGCCAAAGTTAGGTATTAGAACAGAAGGGGTGGCAGTCCATTTTATGGAGCTGGTGTCTACTTAAATAAATGCAGAAATCTTTTTTTTACTCGTAAGTTCCACTGGAATCTCATTTTGTGTTACAAACAATGACTTAACACTGACAGAAAATGAATGTTTGTGCTTTTACAGGAACCACCAATACTAGCTCTCATCATTGTGTGCTTAAAAATGAAGATGCATCAGAGAAGCACTTCATGAAGATTGAAAGAACATCTTTGGCTTCACCATTCACATCTTGCTCGCCACAGCAGCAGATCCCCAGTGGTGAAGCGGAGCTTCACATCATAAACATCCCAGAGAATGCCAGCACATGGTAAACCTTAAGATTCAAAAGACATCTATCTCGTGTATTGTTTTTGCCAAACGTTCTCATGTCATTTTTGATTCTGCATATTGCAGCAATGTATCACTTCGCATGGACACAAAGGAGATCCGGGTGTTCCTCCGAGGTCCTCAGGGCACCACATGGATCATCCTCAGTCAACACACCCGGTTTGGTGTAAGCTTACACATACACAGTCTCCAGTAGTTATAGCTGATTTATTGACATACGTTTTCCCATATCTTGTAAAATGAGCTTGTTATTGATTGAGTACATGTACAACACTGTTTCCAAATCATTACTGATTCATCTGAACTCTTCTCGTCCTCTCTTTTTACAGTCTAACAATGACATCCTGCTGCCCGCCCTCGCCCACAGAGTACCGCCTTCATATACAGTGAACAGTGACAATGCAGAGGATGTGCAGAGGAAGGCTTTAGATGTGTTTAAAGTCAGTACTTTCACCAGCTATACTGAACTCAGACCAGTGGGCTCCACAATTATAATGGCTCTTGTAAGAAATGAAAGTCCTGCAGGTAAGGACAATAAAAAGTAAACATTTGTTTTGAGGCATTTTCTACAGAGTAGATGGAGTATGGCAAAAAGCCATTGCCCACACATAATGCATGTTGCACAATACCAGCAGTGAGATGAGAAATCAGGAGGATAATGACTTCTATAATAATAGTATTTTTTAAGACAAAGAAAGTACATCAACAGTGATAAAATGGATGTAAATAGTTAATTTTGTGTTGATGCTTCTCTACAGAACCATCACCAGAAACAGTACCAGAACCAGTCGCTACAGATATTACCCCTCAACAGATGCCTCTGCTGATGCAGCTGTACACCTCCCATGATTACGTTTCTCCCCTGGACCCCAACACCAGGGTCCAGAGTGACAAGAGAATTTATGCAGAGGTAAGAAATCATTCACCATCTTTCTAGATATAGTGCATATAATATATATAATACATGTATTGGTTAGTCCGTCCCAAACATCTCAAAATCACTTTACTGCGCTTACGGACAATACTGTATGTCTTTTTGACACACAGCTATTAAGATTCAGAGTGCTGTACTCTGTATAGTTTTTATACTCTTTTTTTTATAGCGTGTAATGCTTCACCTCGCTCAGCTGATCTGACAGATTCTTGTGCTTTTTCCATTCCTGCCTCGGTTTATTTTATCCCTCTCTCTGTCTCCTGCAGATTTCTGGGCACACTTTAGGCGATATTATCTTAACCATCAAGGTGATCGGCTGCATTGTGCGCTCCAAGGGCTCGTGCCCTGTTGTGAAAGACCTGCCCTTCATCCCAGAGGCCTGCTCCCCAAATTCTTGTCCCAACAGCACCCGACTCAGCTTCTCTTTAGATCAGCTCCAAGAGCTGACGTCCACCACCTGGGACCTGGAATGTACCGTCAAACTATGCTCCAGTGAGGTAGGGGTTCATCTTAAACATCTTAAGCAATGTAAACAAGAAGAAATAAGTAAACATAACCTGTGTTAGAATATTCCTTTGGTTAACTACAATATTTGGTATTGATGTGTTGTTGCACAATCAAAACACTGAAGCTTAAATGCAGTTTATAATCTTGTGACGTTGTGACCTTTTGGGTTTTTTGATAAGTTGTGTTCTTGTTGCTGTTGATAAGTTGTTCTTACCACCTCACTAGAAATGTGGAGATGGAGGAAGAGTGAAGAGGAATCTGGAGGTTACTCAGCCGTGTCTGCAACCACCAAGTGAGTTCAGTTTAAACTCCAAAATATGGATCAATACTTTTTCTTAATTATCTCCCTCGAAGCAGATGATACTTTGACCCACAGTTAAACAGTTTTATCAGAGGATTTTTTCATACTGCTATATTTATGATGGTCTACATACAGTTCTTCCTCTTGTCTTCCTCTCTTTTATTATGTTTTTTTGACAAAACAAAAATATTTACTGTGATTTATTCTCAATTACTAAAGCTGACATTTAACAGCAGAAGGCAGCAGGGCATGTGGTAGATTATTTCGTTCAAATTTCCTCGATTTATCTAATTCTTGATTCGTTCTTCCTTTAATATAAATGATATATAATGTATAAATTACCAGTTTAGTAGAGCAAGGAATTTCACAACAGTTAACAGAAATATTTGCAACACTATAATAAATTAATTATTTTAACAAACAAAAAAACTTCATTACTTTCGCATTAATGAAAATGCCCCAAACGCAACAACGCAGAAAGGTCCACTCTCCAAAATGGTCCACATAATGCTATCTTGATGGTGGCCTTACTATGAAGATGAATGTTTCATGGGCGTGTTTAATTCTCTAACAATAAACTCTCTGAACTCTCTGAAGAAGAAAAACAGAAACTTTTTAAATTACCTGTTTCTGCCTTCAGGACTTAAATGCTAATCTGGTGCTCGGTCAGTGCATTGCTGTTTGCTGCTGTAATTTTCAGTCCTATTGTTGCTTTCATTGCACAAAACACGCAGCGCAGACGGTTGTCATAGCAGTGAAGTCAGGATATGCAGTGAAGCCAGTAAGGGGTTGTGGGGCAGTCCCTCGTCCTTTAGGAAGGCCTGCAGGCTGACCTTGTGGCCACAATCAGAAGTAATGGCTCTCAGGGGAGGGAGGTGAAGTCCTTTGTGTTTCCAAGGGGGTATGACTGCGATGCTGTCCAAACAGCCACTGGACCTTGTGCTATTGTCGGACCATTCAACACAGTTGATTCAAACAAGGAAAGATGCCTTTCTCCAAAGAAAAGAGCCTCTAGGCTGATGATTAATTTTCTAGGAAAATTCTGATTCCATTTCTCAGAAAAATGACAGAAGAAAGTAGACACTGATTGAATGGGGGAACACCTGGAGTTTTTCAGACTTCTCTGTAAAACTGATAAAGGATTTGTTTATTTTTTAAACTTCCTTTATCCTCCATTTCCTTTTTTAAAAAGAAATACAAAGGCTGGTGTGTCAGTGTTGCAGCGTATGTGGTGAGGAAGCTGACTTAACTACTCATCCACACTTTCCTGTGTCCTGTTTGTCCTTGTCTTTTCTGTTTTGCTAATTAGAAATGTGTTTTTTTTCCTGGAGCAACTGAAACACAGGAATGGAATTAGTTATGAAGGAACATGCTGGTTTAGAAGGTCTGTTTACGTGGCTCCATTCATTAGCCAGTGTCAGAGTTACAAGGGTTATATCAGCAGGACTAGCAGACTGCATTCTGTCACGAGCCTTCCCTGGGCCGGACTGAGTGCTCCATTCAGCAATCCTTCCTGTTTGCTAGTTTTCATACAGAGTTCTCCAGGGAGTCACAGCTCAGGCCTGCTGCGTGTCTCCTCCTCTCCACCTGCACTGGAGCTTCTGCTTCCTGCTCCTGTTTATTCAGCTTTGCTGTCAAAGCCACGCTCAGACAAACGAACACAGCAACTGATTACAGACAGAAAAAAGTCTCAGGAGAAAGCCTGCTCAAGCTGTTGTGATGTTTCTGGCCCATTCGGGGTCAAGGAATGTTCCTTACTGACAGATCAACAAACTAGGTTGACTGTCTGGGATGCAGTTGGTTCAAATGCCCACAAGATGTCACTATTCAGTGACATGATAATCAGCTAGTATTTGCTTTTGTTTAATCAAATAAGCATAATAGTTAATGTAATCATTTTAATTTTAAAATTAAATCAACCCCTCTGGAGTTACATGTACAATATTACACTTTGTAATTCAATTTTGTCGATACAGTTCAGTTCAAATGTTGAAATGATATTAGCATGAAGTGATTTGATCTAGGCTCAGAGTAGAGGCAGCTGCATTACACACACCAATTATTCAAATGTACATGATGCACAGAGTGGTGGCACGTTTCTACAAAACAATCCCGCTGTCTCCTGTCCTTCATGTCCTTCATGTCCCGTCTGTAATGTACAACAGGGAAGGAGAGCTGTATTGTATGAGGCCCACTATAGTACTTAGCCTAGCATTTTCCACCAGGAGGGAGGAGGCAACAGAGGCAGGTGAGAGAAACTCGTGCAAAGGTGATGATTAGTTTCTTCCAAATGTTGTGGATACATGTGGGAGGATCTCTACAGGTACCAGAAAAAGGGGAGAGTGTTTGCACTCTGTTTTTCTTGATATGCAACACATAGCATGGGGACTTTGGACTGCTTACTTACATGTTCCAGACAAAGTTGTGTGTGTAGCCTCTCAAATTCAGATTTTGGGTACAAAATTGAAGACTGTAAACAATTTAATAGCCAATTTAGCCCAGTCAGATACAAAAAATACTGATGCAGTAAAGGTTTAGATCATAATTGTAACTTGTAAAAACTGATTTTTAAATAATTTTTCAAGGACTTTTAAAAAGAAAAAGATTCAATAACATCTAGCATGTTTTTCTCAGCTTGAAAAGTAGAAGCAGGGATCAATAATTGCCCAGTGAGTAGTTGTAGTTGTACAAACAGATGTCGGAACAGTTTGAGGTGATGTTTGAATGAAGGGGAAAACTGTCAATGATCTATTGTAGACCCCTATTGAAATGACATCTGTCTCAAGGTGATCTGTTCATACCCTTGCCGGACCACAATGAATGAAGCAAAACTGTGGGATGGCCTTGCCAGACTAATACAGTATGTCTGCACTCAGTATTGTATGTCAGAGGCTTGATCAAGTTTTAGTGTTTGCCTGTTCTCTCACTCTTTCAGAGAAAGTGATTTCTTTATTGCTGCTGGCTCCAGGTTTTATGTTTTCTATTAAGTTTGTTAGCAGAGAAGCACGTTGTGTAGGGTAAGCCAACACGCAGCTAGCTCAAAGAACAACACCAATGCCAAACTTGATTGTTAATTGAAAATTGTATCATTAAATTGGTTCGGAGGAAATGATAGACTACAAATTTTTTTCTGAGTGAGGTCACCCTGCAAAATTAATGAGTGTTAACATGTCCTGCATGGGCTTTGCTTGTGTTTGTCACCTCATCTAGGAGAGAGGTGGGAAGCTTGTACAAATCACATGTATTTTACATTACTGTGAAATATTTTTAGAATCTCTACCATAAATCTTTAAATTAACAGGCATATGTTGGTGTCAGCTTGTGCAAGTGAGAAAACCAACCTGTAGAGATGTAAAACTGTTGATCACAGTGAACATTTGGTCGTCTCGTTCATTATTTCATCAAAAATCCATTGTCATTATATAGTTTGACAGTTGAAAACTTGTTTGAATGAACCTGAATGGTTCATTCAAACAAGTTCCTACATCCTGAATTTGAGTTTCAGTTGCCTAAAAATATTGTATTCACTAGAGACATTATTGCTAGTATCGGAATGTGCACTGGGTTTGACAAGCATGAGTCTCTGCAAATTTATTTGCATAGTGTGTTGTCATTAGCAGTAACCATCAGTTTTGACTTGTGGTTGTGACTGTTTGCTGTTGTTTAACTGAAGCTTGTATACATTATTCTTTTATGTGTATGTTTCAGCCCCACCATGCTTTGATTTTGGCCTACCTGGTGTTCTGGGCATTGCATTTGGAGGGTTCCTGATTGGAGTTTTACTTATTGGAGCACTGTGGTTTATCAAAATTAAAACAGGTAAATATATGACTAACAATGAAGTGTCTGCTGTTGAATATTGATCTGAATTCATATTTGTTCTGTATTTGAAATGGTCTCATTATGTTTAATTCAGGATACCCAACTGGACTGGACATGAGGTCAACTGCAGCAAATCTTCCTGGTAAGATTATTTTTTCTTTTTTCTTTTCATCAGTGTCTTTCTTTGCTATCATGTTCTTATCTGATTTTTTTTATCCTCATGTTTCTTAAGGATGTCCTTGCTCAGGAGCAAAACGACAACCAGTTTCTACGAACCCTTCCCCCTCTGAGAACAGCAGCGCCAACGCTAGCATTGGAAGCACCCAAAGCACACCGACCAGCAGCATGGCATGAGATTATGGTAATCTCCACCACCAGTAGGGCCACCATCTCCCTTCAAAGTAACCTATATGGGTTTTGTGCTTTTGTTTTTTTTTAATAATGCTTAAAAAGCATTCTTCCCCTCCCTGCCCCCCTTTAAATTCTCATTAAAAAAGCACAACCACCGTCTTTGACACACCAAGCCTGAAATGGATGTGATCTGGGAGTTTGTAATGGTCGGGGGGTGGGGGGATTCTCGGTGACGGATAACAGAAGTCTAATCAATGGCTTCTGACGCTCACCTCTGTAGCCTCCCTGTAAAGTCAAGCTCCTAGACAGGAAGTTAAAGAGGGCAAGAGAAAAAAAATAAATTGGCTCCCAGCAACAGGAAAAACAAACCATATCCCCCAAGAGCTAACAGGAAATTCACTGCATTCCTTTCAATGAATTGTGCTCGTTTGATGGCAGCACAATAATAGTTAGACAGGAGACAAACCAGTCAAAAGATTGACTTTGAAAAACAGATGAAAAGCTGTTTTGCATTCACATCTAAGCTACAAAAATACGAAGGGCTTTCGGCTCAGTCCAAAAAGTTATCAACAACACCTGGGGGACTGAAAAGCTCAACATGTTAGGATCTCAAACCAGTCAATGAAATGCTCACTTCGAGGGGTATTTGTTCTTAATTGGAGTTCGAGGTCAACGGTTAACAGCTACCTCCTATTATTTAGAAGTCTGGAGCTAAGTTTCAACTTGACACTAGATTTCTCTGGTGAATTGATCTTATTTTTCTGCCTTTATAATTTTTTTTTAAATTCTGTGTCACTTTAGGCAAATAGCTGACCTTAGCTTTTTGTGCTATCCAATAGCTGTATCAGGGCCTCCAGATCAAAAGATTTCTTTGCCGGTGCTTATTTGATTTTCTAATTACCCAATAAAAACAATCTAAGATCATGTTTATGGCCCACAGGTATCAATAAATCATGAACCATTAAGAAAAGGGCTTTTATTCATGTGAGCTCAGAAATAATCACTCTTGTAATGTACAGTAGCACATGCAGAGTTGTATGACTGTATTCAGAGCTGAGTAATGTGCCCATGAGGAGGGGTCAGCACCAAAACTCCTTCACATCAGTTTTCAGGCCTCACACTCATATATGGACTTCAGCGCCACTCATACAGTTACGCCCACAGGGTGGAGTTTCCCTAAAATAGTCTGTCTGGAGGTTGAATTCCAGTACTTTTCCTTTACACAATATCCATGTCCATCACCACCGCCTGACTTTATTTTTGTTGCAAAAATAAAATCCATGGTTGTAGTAACAAACACGAACACATACATAAAGAGAGCTTTATGAATCGCAATTAAGTGTTTTGAGGCTGACTTAATTATCACCCTGTACACCAAGATGCAGCTGTTTAATGGTTTATAAACCATTACTCTTCCTTTATTTAAAGATAAGTACTTGACATTAAACTGGACAAAAACTGTCCACCCTGCTTTGCTCATATTCAATGTATTTTCATTCAATATGTAGCCAGCCATGAATGCCCTGCTCTGTCTTGTGATTGGAGATGAGAGCACAGAAGGGGAAGCATTTTTAGACCTCTAATGGATGTTACGGATCACCAATGCATTCAGAGCTTTCCGCTTTGACAAACAAGCCATCATTGCTACAGGTTGAAGAGTTGCCACCTCGATGTGACCAAACTCCTAGAAAAATATTGGTACCAAAAAAAAAAAGAAGAAAATAGGCTTATATTATATTATATAATGAATTTGATATTTAATTAGTATTTCCCATGCTGAGGGAAATTAAATCTTTGCAGTTTAAGTTAACTGAGTGTTTTAAATGAATAATCATGGTATATTGGCAAACCTTGTTCCCTAAAAGCTGAACACAGATGAAACCTGGCAAACTCAAAAGATGTGCTGACTGAAAAAAAGCTCCCTCCACTTTTACTTTAACCTTTAAACATAAACTACCTGTATAAGTCTTAAGTTTGGACTCAATAGTATAATCATTAGTAACAATAGTATACTACCAAATTTAAGATGTTTTGTCTGCAACAATACATAAGAAAGTAAATTGTGCTTTAACCCTATGAATACTAGTTTAAAACTCCAAATCTAGCTTTATTTTCATCTTATCACAGATCATTTGTAACGATATGGAAACCGTCGTTGGAGAGAAACGACTTTAAATGATTAGTTAAAACGATAAACTTCAGCTTACGACATTTGATCGGCTGCATCAGCCACTGCAGTGCTAATGCTAGACAGAAGCTGCACAGATGCATTATGGGGGGCTTCCACGAGGGCTACAACTGTAGAGTGACGGTTGATCCGTGAACCCACTATTTGTTTTCAGTGTACAGATGTAAATGTATTTTATATTTTTTAATGCCACTCTTTTACCTCTTTAAAAAAAGAAAATATTTCCGTCACGTGTCAAGTATCGTACGTAAGCAGGCAACATTTCAAAATCTACAGTAACCAGCCTCGACTCAAGCACCACAATTGTGATGTTAAAACTTTTCTTTATATGCATTTGATACACTGATTTACTTTTAGTGATGCATGTATTTTCACATCCCAAACAGTTACTCACCTTCTTATTTGGATTGCTAAAATAATTCATTTCAAACCTTTCAAATCAACTTCAAACCTAATCTCAAAAATTGTTCTGTGTTTGTCAAACCAACTACGTTTGTAAGATGTATCCTCATTGTTTGAATTTGTGTAGAGACACAACAAAGAGGGCCAGTACAAATTGCCACTTGAGTATTTGTGCAATATGATGAGGTTAACTTGTATGTAATGTCTATATGTATCTTCTTTTTTTTTTTACTATGTTTTTTTGTAAGTGTTGTATGATATTCTGACTTTGAATCATTTTCTTAACCTGCTTCGTTCTTTCATGTATTTGAAGAACTGGGACAATTTCTAATCAAGGCACTTATCAAATGCACAAGATTTTTTTGTATTGTAATCTTTTGTTTCTTGTACTCTCATATAGATTTGAGTTTTTGATTACAGTGTAGTCACAGACGTGACACATCACATGTCACAGGCAGTAAATTTTGGTTTTGTTGGTTTTACCCCTGTTTGACTTTAGCCCTCACTGTAAGATTCCCCTGCAATCCCAAAACACAGCATATCTCTGCTGACACTGACATCCTGACATTGTATTGAGTTCATCGTTCTGTCTGCTGTGGGTGTGATGGGGAAGAGCTTTGTGAATTCTGAAAGACAGAATGTCTCACCACAAAGTAGCATCCCAGTTAAACATGCAACACTCTGACAGGTTTTAGGGAAGATTCAAACTTAAGAAAGTGAAAATGCAGCAAATAGTGAGAACTTTTTCCATTTTATTTTAAAATAATGCCGCATTCTTCGTCTTTTTTTCTAACACATGTATGCCTGTGTTAAACCAGTCCCAGTGATTGTCTCACACCGATGGTAAAATCAGTCAGTTAATTCACTTGTTAACCCTGCAATTCCATTTGTTACCTCTGACCACTTCCTCCTCCTCCGCAGACACTCTGCACATTTAACAAAATATGTGTGTCTGTGTGTGCATATACATAGTATATGCACTGCATTTCTGTGTGTGTGTGTGTGTGTGTGTGTGTGTGAGAGTACATGTGTCTATATGTAGGTGTAGAATAGAAACTATGACTACATTTATTTTAAGCTGATTCTTCCTCTAGTCTCTTAACAGTGTCCAAATTCTGAATGCTTACCGAAAAATCTGAAGCCGGAACAACACGTCAGAATGTCTGCTTTGATTTTATAAAGTATAAAATGCAGTGTTATTTTTGTGCTAGAGCGGGGCAGCCTTTTACCATTTAAAATGGGTCCTTTTGTTGAGATAGTATTCAACTGATGTCATGTATTTTTATATTGTCTCTGAAGAAATATCTGTTTTGTCTGGAATTATCTTAATAAAGTGAATATGACAAACCTTTTTCTTTGTGTTTTCTGGTGTCTTTGTTACAGCCTTGTGGCATTGTAGTGGGTCAACCAAGAGCATAATGTAGTTTTGGAAAAAAAACAAACTCCCAGGATACCAAGAATCTCTCAGGACAAGTGGTATCACAGCAGAACGCTGACACAGGATAAAGAGAAAGAGGCAGAAATATGACACACCGCAGAATGGAACTGAAAAAGTAGGAACAATAAAGATTATACCGTGTTTAAGCTGTAAATGCCTGCAGGTTTGATGGAAATATTGTTCAGCATGCTGTAGGTATAGCAAAAAAAAAACACAATCGCTGCAACAACTGCTGTAACTGATGAGCTACTACCACTACAGTAGGTGAGAGCTTCTCTCAACCTTGTTCCTGATTTGATTTGACACTTTTACATTAGCTCTGGCATTGTACAAAGACTTTTCTTAACATTACCAACAGAGAAACATCACTCACTTCAAATTTACTATTCAACCCAACCAGTGGATATGTACAGTTGAACATACTGTATGTACAAATGTACTAAGTATTTTAAGTACTCATACAGAAACATGCCATGCTCAAAATTCCAAATGCCTGAATTATATTATTTGATTATTTCTATTAATAGTGATGCATCAACATTTAAGCATGCTCATATACTGTTGGCTCAATGAACCTATAGCTATGCACTGTATATTATGAGGTCATCATAGGATGCAACTAACTGCAGCTATTGATTCAATGTAACTGAGAAAAAAGTCTAATACTTTAATCTGAAATGTAGCAAACAAGTGTAAAGTCCCATACAAGAAGAAAATACTCAAGTACTTGTTGTTATGCTACCACTGGGTATTTTGAATGTGTTTCCTCATGTCATCTTAATTTTTCTCACAGACTAGTTGCTAAACATTGAACGTGGCACCTGTTCTTTCATGTGAAATTGTGTTTATTCAAATCCTAAAATGATGCAGAAAATTCTGTCTTATTATGACTTTCATCCGATTCAGCAGAGCTTGACTTATGACTGACTCGAAACACAATAAGCTTAAAGAATTGAAAACGTCCTCCTACATTTATATTATGAGTCACATATAACCTTAATTGTTGGGCGAAATGATGAAAATAATGGTGTTTTTCTCTACTGACGGCTTTTTCCTGAGGATTCAAGTCCTCCTTTTTACATACAAATTCAATCATGTTTTCAGGACTGGAGCCAAGGCACACAATGCATGTTTATGGACAGCCTTCATCTCCAAATATGACCATGGAACCATTTGGCCTTGCAGGATAAAAGCACACACACAGGAGGCCACGGGGCTGTTCCTTTGTGCAAAATTGCACATGTTTAAGCGAGTTATCTGTGGATAAAACTAGTCTTCACAGTTCCGTTCTATAAAAAGGAATGACAATGTCATATGTTCTGTATGAGAGAAAAGAAACAGATCTATAAACCAACAACCCTGTTGACTTTAATGAAGGATGGTAATTGTTAGTGGTGTTGGTTAACTTGTAACCTAACCTGATGACGAAAAATTTTAATTGAAATCTCGAAACAAGTAGAGAAACTACGACTAAAAGGAAAGCAATTCAAGAGCCTCTTGTAGATAGTAACCAATGAGATACCATTACCTCTTGATGGTCTGCTGCCATTTTTGTAATTCAAACATCATTTGAATTGCCTCTTCACCCCCCATGGATGTTGACAGCATACATACATTTACAGGTTTCATCTTGAACTAACCATACCTCATTTAAAACAGCCACTATTTCAGTGCAGAGAGAATGAGACTGGAGGAAGAAAAGGGAATAATGCGAGCTGAGCTGATGTAAATATTGACTGGAAGGTGAACTGAAACAAGGACGCGGCTTTGTTCCATAATCTTCAACAGAAATAACTTCCTACACAGAAGAAGATGGAGAAAAGGTGACTGATGTCTCTTTTGACAATTTTTATCTTATTTTATTCAACTATTGTTGTTGATTAAAATGAAAGAAATACAGAGATAACAATCGTTTTGCCCCCATTGTTTGGATTTCTATTTATTTGCGGGTTAATTTCCATCTTAAATACCTTGATTGTCATGACATAAGAAAATTCCACTATTAATTATTTAAGATTTAAGATCAGACAAATACATTTCTATGTTTCAACCTTGCATTCACAAGTAAGAACATGGAAATGGGAGAATATGGCAGCCAATATTTTATGAGTTTAACAATGACCCTATGGTTATATAAAGGTCATGTGTTTAATCATATGTCCTGGAGCGCTGCATAAGTACTCAGCAAACTGTCAATTGTGTAGAGTTGACCGGCAACTATGATGAAATTAAAAAGATAAACTATTCCAGTGTAGCTTTCATTATACTGTTATATTTCTTGGTAATACTGCATAATGACTGGCTGCAGGGAAATGTCCCATTACATTTAATTATTCTGATAAATGGATTACTGCTGACCACCACCAGATGGTGCTGTATTTTTTATATTTCTCTGAATGCACCAGACTGTATTGTGCCTATTAAGAGAAGAAGACAATGAGCCTTACTATAATGTAAAGTATTAAGCAAATTTGCTGAGAAATAATTGATGAAATCAGTGGAAAAAAAGGAAGAAGAAGAAAAAAAGTAATATAGCAATGCAGGGTAGAAGCAGAAGACTTGGAATACATTTCTGGCCACCACATGATTACTGTGCTATTGATACGGTCTGATTTGAACTGCACATTTATATCTTTTCAACAAAATCTGCATTTCACAATAGAATATATCTACAGTGTATTTAAATGCCTTTCTTAGAAATAGGTTAACAAATATGTGACTGATGCTGACAGGAAGCCTATAAAGCCTCGAGGGCATGTTGAATTCAGGAAGCTACATATGAGCATAACTGAAGCTACTCGGAGTAAGCCGCCTCTCCCTCAGACTTTCACACCCTGAGGCGCTGTGCAGCAAACAAGGTTGTTTACACGCTCTGAGACGGTATACAGGCTCAGCCTCTCTCCACATCTCTCACCCACACTCAGACATTCACTCTCTCACAAGCACCCATACACTTGCCCAACACCTCACTCAGTATCCACAGCCTGGACTGGGATAATCCTCTAACTTATAGGCAGTGTTGTGTGCTTGAAGCAAATCCCATTCCTTGAAAATGCAGACACCCACCTCTGGAGCTGATGTGTGGCCTAAACACCCCAGAGTTGATACAGCATGGCGTTTTCTTCTTTTATGTTTACTCCTTTCGCTCCCTTCCTTGCTCTCTTGCATCTAAGTAACTCAGACATGTGGCATTTAATAAAACTATCCTTACTGCAATCGCCATAATAACTATTTGACACTTTACACAGGCTGGACATTTTTTGTAATATGGTAACAACACACAGGACCTGTATTACTGCATGCAATCATCACATTGTGGTTAACATTATGCAGATTTGCCAGTTTTCTAATTTGTCATGCATAAAAATTTCCCATTCCACTTTTTAGAAATTAAAAATGAAATCACTACAGATCAAGAAAAGTGAATTTCATAAGCAGAAGGTGGATACTTCTGTGATTTGGGGCTAACATGCTTTGCATCAGAATGAACAGGTTGCACACTAGAGGGGAAAACAGATGCAAACTAGTACATTCAGTCTTAGTCAAGTTGCAAGTGGGGATATTGTAGTAGATATAAATGGTGAAAGGATAATTACTCTGTAAAATCCCCTTTTATGTATTTTATGCATGCTTTTATGAGTATGATGTATAATTTCTTAACGAGCGGTCCGGTACAGATGTCAATCCATCTATTCAGCCAATTGGGGAGCCTCACTTGTTTCCACACCAGCTGAGAGGAGTAAACGTCCCAGCGGGCTCTGAGACTTCCCCACTGTCTCCTCAGTTGTGGTAAGAACATCTCCAAAGGGCCCCAAAGGGAGATCCCATAACAGAAGCCGGGACAGCCTAAACAGGATGGAGGTGGACAACAGGTCTCACTCCTGGAGCAGTTTCACCTCTACGTATCCTTGCCTTTCTCTCATCTCAGGGTGTCAGGTTGTCAGGGGCTCTCCCTGTTTCACACTCTTCTTTCAAATGAGATGCCCAATAGTAGTGCCTGAAGCAATGCATTTTAAACTTCCATAAAGTTAGGTCTATCCCTCAGACAGACAGGCTCATGTGACAGAGCAAATGCATGACTGTTAAGTGTATTGACTGGTTCAGTATAGCAAAGGGACGAGAAATGGCTCTGTCTCTGCAGGGAACAAGTTTTAGGGATTTTTCTTTTTCCAAAGGAGGAAAAGAAGACATCATTATTGGACCCATTCAACCAAAACTAACCACTTACCTAATCTGCAGCTAATTTTAGAAGAGACCTATATCTTTCTAAAGCCTGTTCCTTTAGCATTTGCTTCATGAACAAACTGGTAATAACATAGTGTAAGGAACTGTCGCTGTCGTAAGGACCTTCGTGAGCAGGAGAAGGCTTTAGCCGCTTGCTGGCTACCTGGTTTAACATTAGCTGGCTGCATGCTTGCTTTGCATTTGCACTTGTTGTGCTGCATTGCCAAAATGAGCAAGGCATCCCACCACACCTCAACTTTGTTTTCAATGTTTTTTAAGAGTAATGTCTTTCCATTAAAAAAAAATCGACTGTTGGAGTGATACACTGAATACACTGAACATTTTCTCCTTGAGCTTCTTGCTTAGTGATCCAGTGGATGTGTAATTTGCCACAGCTAAATGCTTTGCAGGTAGTCTATTTTTTTTATTATTATTTCCTGGGTTGGCTTTCTGCTAACTGTCACAGCAGATTATAGTTTTCTCATCCTATTGCTCTCTCCTTTAACTGCTAATGCTGGTCTCTTAGAGAGCTCTTTTCATGTTTAGCATTTTTTCTGAAAATGGACAGAGCAAAGTACGAGACTCACTGAGGTGTTGATTCTGCTTGTCATGTGTAACTTGATTTAACTAATCTCTAAAGACATACACCATTGATACCAGTTACTCTAGCTGCCCCTTGACTGTGCATTGTGTTGTGTTGGGTGGAGGAACGAAGGATGGGTAGCACATTCTGGCTAACTTCATGGACTGGTAAAGTTACGCACCCAAAATTATGGTTAGGAACATTGGTCAGTCATAAAGCTGGCTCACTATGTTCAGCACTAACCGAACACAAGCTCATTCAGCACAACAGCTAGCTAGCTTGTTTACCGAAGTGAACTATTTGATGTTACATGACCTATTTAGCACTGTAAAATGCACCATATCCACAAGCAGTCACAAACACTATGTTTTCATAACCCTTTGCAAAGTCTTTACTTGATCAAAGTACTGTATGTGGAACAGAAAGTATTGTGCATTGCTGTTGGATGTTTTACCACGTACAAACTGTGTGAAGTTCTCAGGGAGATTTCCAGGATTTGATGTTTTCTTTGAACTTGCTTGGCAGCCTTTAATTTTTTTTTTTCCCCACAGCAATATTATTTTGCTTATTTTTATTAAGACCAAAATTATTATTGACCTTGTCTGGCATGACTGTTTTCCTCACGGATGATGATGTTATTGCATCAGCTTTCAGTCTCTCAAAAGTGAGTGTATGCCAGTGTTTTTGTGGTGCTGAAACAGCCTGTGTTAGTTACAGCTTAAATGTGATTGATAAATTTCCTCTGTGAAGCCGAACTAGCCCCACAGTGGCAGATATGGAAATAAGTGGAAAGGAAAACACAAATGTAAATTAGTGTAAGCAGTAAGTGTAGCTCTAGATAAACCCCTGACTGGCTGTAAAGACAAGTGCCTTCGTGTGCAGAATGCTGAGCACAGCTAGCCCCTTGTAAACAAAGCTTCTGCTATTTAGTTTCAGTTGGCTTAATTAGAATGAATGAGGGGGCCTTGTGCAAAGAGGACAGTTTTTGGTGGGTGGAGGGAGAGAGGAATTGGCTATAGTGGCTGGAAAGCTGGACTGAGAGATAAAGTTACTAGCGGGTGGCATGGACCATTTGGACAATGACAAACAAAGCCTCCAGCCAAAAGCACAGCCGTAATGAATTTAGGGGAACAACATACATGTTAATGTGCGTTCAAATCAAATTATTATGATTGTATTCCATGTTTTATCTATACACCAAAGAGAGATGAAGCGTGTGTGTGTGGTTGTGTGTGTGTGTGTATGTTAGAGATGATTGTTTTTATGTGTGTTTGTGAGAGTGCATTTGCGGTTGTGATTTGTTTTGGCAGACTAATATTTAGCATTTAAGTCCTGGTGAGGATCTTCACCATATGCATTACAGCAATGGGAACAGATTGTTGTTCATAATAAATTCTAATGCCAGTGCAATGCCGATTAGATTATAAAAATGAAAATTTCCTATTACAGCGAAGTTTCCCAGCAGTGAACTAAAGTCTTCATGAGATTTTGTGAAATATCCTTATATGCTTACGAAGAAAAATGTACTAGAATGTATATCACTGCAGGGTAATGTGTTGTAGGAGTACTGAGCTGTTAGTTTGGGTTGTAAAGTGAGTATAAGCACAGCTCCAAATCTGAGAAGTGCCACTCAAATGCAAACCAACTTAATGGTCTTTACTCATAAATAATGCAAGAAAAAAACTGTAATGTATTGCACCATGTGTTTTTTCTGCAAAAGGCATATATATATATATATACTTTATGTTGTGTAGACTGATGGTTCTTCATCTGATGCCTTAAGTAAGTTTGATTTCAGTGATGTTTTTATGAAGGGGACAGTCATAACATTCCTTAATTTGTGACTGTGAGAAAACAAGACTTGATTTTTCAAATGTCTATCTTGATTTATTTTCATTCGTCCTTTTTCTTTTTAAAGAAACCCTAGGATATCTGCTGCTACACAGGGTGCTGGTACGCCTTGGTCGTCTGTGCAAGCAGCTTATTACCACTCATAGTCACGTTTTGTTGTTAGGCGACCTCTAGTGGATGAAGTGATTATGAGTGATTATAAATTAGGTGATGTAGTATAATGATTGACAAAGTCTAGGAGGATGTTGGGGTGGATGGATGGGTCGACAAAACACAGGACCTTCACACAGGAAGGCGCTGATTGTGTCCCGTTTCAAACTAATAGGCAGCTATCCTCCTTTTACCCATCACTGTTACACAATCTTTACTGTGTTTATTATTGCAATCATGACAACAAAAGTCCTCTAACCTTAAGGAAGTACTTATTTTAACCCAACCTGTGATCTTTTTCTAACCAAGTAGTTTTTGTGTCTACAACAAATCATAACCATTCACAACCATTTTTATGGTTTATTATAGGTACTGTTATTATTGTTACCATGATGGCAAAGATACACCTGCCACAGGTACACTCTCATGGGTCGTATGCGAGTCTAGGGAGTAGGGATGAACGACCTATTATAATGCTATTGTGGAATTACATTATCATTTGAATATAGTCCCTATAGGCTTCCATATATATGGCTGTTTAGGTTGGAGGACTTGCTGCCCTAAAGACAGAATCCCCCATTGAGCATCTTAAGTATTAACACTAATGTCTGTGACTAAATACCATTAAATACAGGGCCACAGTTCAGCTACTGCCCTTGCAGCCTGTATTATAGATTCATAGTAGAGTCATCATAGAGTTTTTGTTTTAAACCATCAGTCTAAAGTAACGATGGAGGAAAAATATTCTTTTGTTTTCTAATAGTTGTATTTGTTTGTGTGTTGTCTTCAACAACTACACTACTCACAAACCTGTGACATAGAGGGGCTGTCAAAATCTCATGGGAGGTGTAGTAGCACCACCGAGTGTCAAAATATACGATGAAGGAATACATCAGTTCCATGTCCACCCACAGACATGACATATTGAGGGTGAGAGGTCACGTCCACATAAGGGAAGGTGATAATGACCAATGTTTGGGGCAAAGATGGAGACTGGAACCCAATCAGGTATGTGTCACAGCGAGTCTTGTCAACCACACAACACTGGATGATCGAGTAGCTATTTTTAAATGTAAATTATCAAAACAAAACAAAGAAACAAAAGACTGAAAATGCAAATCTAAAGTTTTAGGGGGCAGGTTAAAAGTCCGATGAACACAAAATGTGCATTTGACATTAATGAATACAGTTAATCTACATTTCGTTGGAAATGCATTAGGCACTGAACAATGGTAATTAATCACCATCTCCCATCTGAGGTTGCATTCTCTCCTGTGTAAGTGTGGTATATAAACAACAATAACACAGAGGTTACGGTGTGATGTGTTTAAACGCGAACAAGTCGCCCATATTGACTTTGTGTCACCCTTCCACTTGGCCTTTTGTTTTCGTGGGGATGGCCTGTCACTGCGATGGCAGTAGAAGGAGCGAAGATTTCTCTGAGGAAAGACGGCAAGGGAAAGGTCATGGTGAATAAAAGGCTTTTAATCTGAGTACCTTGTGTCATGTGCCCTGGGAATATCAAAGTCATCCCATTTCTAGTGAGGTCAGACCAGGGCAGCCTCCCTGTTTGCCCACTGCTCTCTTCTATGTTTGTGATGCCTAAATACCCAGGGTTGCAGAGCTTTAAGAAAAGGTTAGAAGCAGCATGGTGTTTTGTCTGACTGTCTCTCTGCCGATGTGTGTTCCCCTCTCTGTGTCGATGTGTTCATGTGTGCTTGCGTAATGCTCACTGCACAGAGATAATATTTGAAATGTGGCTCTGTTTGAAGCTTAAGGCTTTGTAATGTTACCATCCTCAAACAGAGGAAGGACTTGATAATGTATTTGCTGTCATTTTGTTTTCAACCATCGAAAACTGGAGCAAGATTCTGTTGCTTCAGTTGCGATATTCAGACTTAAATTCATCACAAAAGCTGCGGCATTTCCATATGGTTTATACAAGTTCTAATATATATTAGATAATTAGATAATTTTTGTTATACAATATGCTGAGAGTGTTTGTCAGACCATGGCAGTGGAGATGGATTGTAAAACTTTACTTTGATGTCAGCAGTGTTGTCAGCTTGGCCAAATCTCTGGGCAATTATTTAGGAACTGTAGCAGTCTAGGGGATAGCTTGCCAGTCCATTAGGTGTGAAGTGGAATCACGTTTTCTACAACACTGGCTCCTAGCATCCATCATGTCGCACATTCACAACTATCGGACTCCACCACAGTGCTCTCTGACTGCTTTTAAAGTTGCACTCTGTGATCCAAACTTAAACAAAAGGTTAGACAGAGCTAAGAATCAAGACGCAGCAACGGAAAAAGCAATCACTTTAAAACTGATTGACAACTATAAAAGAACAAAAACACCAGATCAGGACTCAGGTCAGGACATTCATGGGATAAGACACACAGTTACGGGGACAAAATGTACAAAATGTACAAAGCATAGTCAAAGAGTATACTTGTATGTGAAACACTCACTGAACAGGAGAGGGGGACTAGCCAATGTACAGTAGCCTATATACAAGGTTTATTTTGGAACTGTGAACTTAGTTCAAAATTTAAAAAAATGAACTATGAACGTGAACTAGTTCATTTTCATCCGTATGAACTGAACTTTTACACTAGTTCTTTTTAAGTGTGAATTGGCACAACACTGCCAATAACCACGTTATAATGAACACTATAGTGACCACCATCATTGTTTGGAACTAAAAGATGATGATTGCTTCCATCTACAATAAAAAGAACAACAAAAAATGGAGCATGATTGAAGTGTTATGTTGTGCATTTGAGCAAAGATGTAAACAATTCCTTTTTGGAAGAGATGGCCTGACTTCATCATGTTTGAGGATTAAATTGGGGCTGATGTTCCTTTGATGGGTGGTGAGCTAGACTGAGATTAATCTGATTTTGAAATGTATGCGTAACAAAACATTTTTAGTGCTAATATGAAAGATAATAGTATGGGCACTGGGGTTATTTCCATGATGGCAAATTGAGGAAAACAATAATATTTCACTGTTGATTTGTATGTTTGCAGTTCATATGTTGCACTAATAAGGTAGCTGAAAAAACACACCTGTGTGTTTATCTAACATTTGAATTGGGAATATTTTTAAATAATTCTTTCCCATTAAATGAGAGCAAGGCATATGTAGACACTTGCAGCAGCAAGTGTGTGTGTGAGTGCTGAGTCGACTTGTAAAATGAATTAATCTGTGTTCATTTATGTTAACCACAGCACCCTGTAAGGGAGGGATCAAACAGCTTAGCATTCCCCTGAGCTGGACTAAATGAGAGAAGTCAGGGATGGCACGCAGGTCAGAAGTAGTCGATGTCTGAGTGACTGCTCCATGACTATTCATCTTGACAATGTACTCCTCCCCTCATGGATGGCTTTCAGCCGTATAGTCAGCATGCCAGATTGCTTTAGTAGAGCGCTAGTCTAACAAAGTGGATTGAGACACTGGAGAAATCAAACAAAGCAAAGAAAAAAGTGATAGGGTTCTGGCAACTCAACAAGAGTGTTACATGTCCCAGTTGGTTTGCCACAACCACACCGATTTTATGAAATCATGTGGACAGGCAACACCTGTTGCAACAGATCCCCTGTCACTAGTTCCACTCATCAGGGTTTCTCATTATTTTTCTTTGTCACCGGCTATTTTTCAAAGCCGATGGCTCAGGCCTTGCATCTCAAATTAGGATACTGTGATTGTGTCTAAAGGGTGGCAATTGTCTATTCTACTTTTTGACATTACAAAATATTTGGCTGTTGCTAGTTCTGAGCTAAAAAAAATCTAATCTCACAACACAAGGAATTTCAATACAGTCATGAGTGCCGGACTGTAAAAGAGAGGAATCGGGGTCTTTAATGAGATGGGGATGAGATGCCACCATATGGAGGTCAGCAAGATATATTGACAAGAGCTACGGCAGCGGAGAAACTCACTGTGGGGAATGGTCATTTTGCATCTGAGCACCATGACTGATGCTGTGGATGAGATATGATGAAAATGCTGAAAAGAAAAACAGCTTTTGGACATAAATGTCAATTTTAAGATCAGATTTATACGTATGATAAGTTGACCAATGAAGGCCGATGGTATTCTATATAAAAAAAGCTGTGTGGGATGGGAGAGAGGGTGGCCATGCTTCACCAGAGGAATGTGCATCTTGGACAGGTTGACCTTTCCTGTTGAGTTCAGGTAAGACAATGACAGCGCATTCACAGGAATTCATTATGCGTTTTATGTCCTTCCTTTCCTTCAGAAAAAAAATGTATTTCTCTTCTGTAACTCTCCAGCTGCATAGGATTATTCTTGTAGAGGCCTGCTGAATTTATATATTCTTCTTTTATACTAAATGAAATGATCTGCTTCTCAACTCTGCTTTTGGAGGGAATAAAGCAAAAAAGAAAAACAACCTTGCTTGTTGTTGATGTACCAAGGCATTGATTACCATACCTGACCTCGGCCATATTAATGGACTAACTTGTAAAAATAATTTAATGGGAGAAATTACTTTGTACTCCTTCAGAGTAATTCCAAAGGTAAAAATGCAGAGCGGAGGTTGGCGTCCCTGAGGGATTGGAGATGGAGCTGAGCCTGAGCCCAGGCTTAAGAGGATGTGTCTGCCATGTCGTGTTTGATTAATGGCACCACAGGCCTGCTCATCAAGATGTAATAAAATATGAGGGGCATAAGTCAGACCTCATCCTAGGATCCTGGCGGCTGTTCAGGTCTTCGAGCACAAGCTTCTCCAAGATAGCCAAACCAAAGCATCTATCTCCACCTCCATTTTGCTAATGCTTTCACAGCCATCGATCTTTCACAAATAGAATGCCTATTTTTAAATGGAGTGTGAACCATTATATTTTTATGCCAAAAATTATTGATACAAAAAATCTCAACTGTGATAGTTTTGGCTGCTAGATGGCAGGAAAGCAATGTTTTCCGTTCTATGTTTCCTAAGAAACCAAGGCTCCAAACTGTGCTTTATCTGGAATTCCCAAGAAGCAGAAAGAGTCCCAAAGTCTTCACCGCAGATATGGTCTGTCCAAGAAATATGCTGTCACAGGACGTCATGTTAGAAGAAGGCAAATCCTTAAAGACAGTCTTAAAAATCCAGTCAAAGGAAATCTCTCAGTGGCCCCAAAACCAGCTGCCTCCAAGAACTTGATAGGAGAGTGTTTGAGTGTGACGGAAAAATGGAGTGAAGAATGCCATCTGAGAGAGCAGCTATTCAGCTGAGTCACTGGTTCTCTTTGAGATGCGCTACAGTTATTCATGCCACTATTTTTATTTACCTGTAAAGGTTTATTATATCTCGTAATTTATTCTGTAATGGTTTAGTTGATTATGCGTTAATGTTTCTGTTGGATTAATGTTTATCTTAATGTAACAATGTATGTAAAAGATATTAAATATTGTATATCTTTCTACATTACATTTTATGAGTCTGATGAGGGCTGGCATATAATTGGGTTAATTTGGTATTTGGAGTCTGTAAGAGCTCTCTGTACTGTATATGTTAGTTGTCCCAGGAAATATGTAAATTTGATGCACCCACAGGGAATGGTCTGTGCACAAATACACAATTCTGTCAAACACAGAAGAAAGGACTTGGTGGAAACTATGCTAATAGTTAATGACACAGTAGCTGAAGAGTGTAAGAAACAGGCTGATCTACCGCTGACTGGTTTAATGGGTGTGTTTGTTGTACAGATGTGTTCGTCTTCTGCTCCTAATGAATCTCCAGGCAGACCAGACTCTCTCTGCAAGGCATATTGCTGCACCCTCTGTCAATACCACAGTTTGCTTCGGATGAAAGTGCGAAATATTGATGTGACCATCACACACTGCAAGTGTTACCGAATCCACCAAAAATAGCTCCACAAAACAAGCTTTGAGATGGATACTTGTATAGCAAATGGAAGTTTGGTGCACTTCACTTGAGATAATTTGCGCAAGCCTATTTTTGCCTCCTCAGTGCCTGAAACAATACACACTGCAACAGTTCCCTCCATTGGTATTGAGCAGTGATTCCCATTGCAGGCCATGGCTGTAGTTCCTTTAAATATTGCACATGTCATAATCTTTGTATAGATATCTCACATTTCCCCCTGAGATTATAAAATTGCAGTCTTGCAATTAACATACAGCTGCATTTGTTCTGCAAGTCATGAGATATTACTGGAAGTACAACAATGAATCATGTTTTAAATTTCCTGCTCACAGTGGGCTTGCAATATTGATACTGTGATGTTGAGAGATCATCATATAAGATAACAGTGAAATTGACTCCTTTGCCGGCCTCTTCTTTATACCTGGGCTCCCAGCTCCTGATACAAGAAGATATCTTTTCTTCCTTCACCAAAAATCACATTGATTTTTATTTCTTTTTAAATCGTACCTGTCAAAAAATGTGTAGAAATTCACCTTCTCCATATAGTTGATACATATTGACATTGTTGGCCTTTTTGCAAATCCCAGTCAATTTGGATAATTGTTTGTAGCATAAAAGTGTCAGTCATCCCAACAATCTTCCCGAAGGTCAAAAGAAGTCGTGGTATTTCTCCCAGATTGCAAAGACCTTGCAGCAATACCTTAATATGTCAAAATCAGCTCAGTGGAAGAAAAGGGAAATAGGTCTGTGTTGAGATGTTTCGGAACAAAATGAATAACTTTGCTGCCATTAATCAAACTCAGATTCACTGTAGTTTAAAAGGACAAACTTGTGGAAGCAATTTTGAAAAAGACAGCGTAGTCAGGGGCTTCAGTAAAACAAATTCACTGTAACTGCAGGTTTTATTAATATCTTTTTTTTTTAAATATTTTTTTACTTTCCAGATAGTGGTGCATGCAGTAGAAATTATAATTTGAAAAATCTAGTATTATGTGAACCAACTTGTAAAAGAATGGACAATGAATAAACAAAAGCCCTTAAAACTACATCTATTCACTCTCAAGCTTTTATGGATTGTGATGGAAGTGAATCCAGCAAGAAAATGCAGAAAGAAATTACACTATTATAGAAATAGATATTAAATAGAATTTAACATTTAAATTGGCTAGATGACAATGGTTTAAAATCTACTATTAAAGTCAGGAAAAAATGTAATGGTTTCTTGTGTAGGCACCTGCTGGTCAAAAGACAAGGCGAGACGAAGATAGCACTGCAAAATGTGTGAAAAGGTTGTTACAATATAAGTCACGACATAGTGGGAGATTGATATGCTCTCTTTCATCCAACACACTGCACTGGGGTGCTGTCAGAATGACTTGCTGTCAGGCTGTCACTCCAGGCTCCCCTCAATCAAACTGATGCATTTGTGCTTAAACAGGGCATTGTTTCAGCACGTATAGAAGCCAGACTTAAATACTACAAATACTCAAACTTTTCACAGGTGACCTCATTTGTCGTAATGGGTGACGAGGTACACGTTCTACTATTCTAGAATTTGGCAGGTTGTTTACCCGTGGGAGCTGCAACAGCGATAATTAGTGCGCTTGCTTCAGTAAAACACATTCATGTTCTCAGATTTACTTCTTGGTTCTTCAGACATCAATTTCACACTAGTCCCACATACATTCTTTGAAATACCCTGATTCTAGAGGGCATTTTGTGTGCTTCGTTTTGATAACTGTTTTAGTTGTTGAGATGTTTATTTGTTCAGACTTTTCTCACTATTTTTTGCTCCAGTTAAAGTATATAGTGCGAAGCTATGATATTTAAGACTTGGGAGAAAAAAATAAATAAAAACTGCTCACAGCCTTCACATTTCACACACAAATTATACATCTAAATGTTCCCACAAGTTTCCGTTCTCTCAGTATATAAAAATCCAATCCACAGGAGTTCGAATTTTGGAGCTTCAATGCTTAATTGATGGGAAGAGGACTGTCAAGCAAACCGAAGGCTCAACCTCTCTTCACTTTCTCCTTTCTTAACTTAAAGATTCTGACTTAATCTAAATACTGTATAATCATATTCAGCTGCTCCTGCTGCTACTCAATCTAAAAAAAAAAAAAATCTAGAGCTACAAAGTTATAATCTTTGGGGAGGTATTGTCTGAACAAGGGCTTTAATTTTCCACATCTTTCTACTTTTGAAAGACAATCACGGCAGTTTGCCTGGGAGGCATGTCAGGGCAGTGGTTAAAGCTGCTGCCTCACTTTAAAAGCGTCTTTGGTTGGTTCTTTAAAATGGACAACTTTTGTGTTGGGTGAAAAAGACGCCTCTGAAATCATCCCTCTGTCCCAATAATTGAAGTTGGCTGACACAACGCAGCTTTTCCGCTTTCAGAAGACTATCCTCAGAAAAACTTATGCTTGTGCAAAACAGTTTCCCTGACAGATTCTGTAGCTCAGACGTTAGATCAGCTGCCACCACACCAACAGATCCTGGGCTCAAACCAATCTCTGACCGGCATTTATGTTGGTTGCTGCCTGACCACTGGAGCTGCATGAATAAGTTTCTTAGGCTCTGTGATGTGTATTGAAGTACTGCCTTTCAGCTACAGCAAACTTTTTTTTGTTTGTTTGTCTTGTCTACTTTTTAATTAATTTAAAATGAGTTGCTTTCAATTTCAAAAATTTTTGGTCATTTATTTTGAAATAAAAAAGATGAGCAAAGCTGTTTGATATTTTCTGAGGCAACAGAATTACACCGGACCTCCCTGTTGCCAAAAGAAGGAGATGAAAGAGACACAGTTTTCATGCGTGGTTAAGGTTATGCTGTTTGAACAACTTGGTTAAAGTTAGGGAAAGCTCAGGTCATTGTTAAATAATAATAAAAATTCAAATGCCGAGTATTAGCATGAGATCAGATCCAAACCTTTGTTGCCATTATAGAACACAATCGAGTACGCATGTATCATCTCTGCCTCTCCCCAACACTCACACCATTTCTCTTTTCTCTGCACTGTATAAACAACACTCTGCTTCCTGCATCGGCATCAAACTTTTCCCACTTAATTAGCGCTGATTTGTACTGTGGAATAATTACATACGAATACAGTACCTCATGCTGTTGCGACTTGCCATTTAAAGCTGTAACATACAACATTTCTATTAGGTGAACAACTTTCTCAACATGAGGTCCGAATCTGTTTTAGGGCTATTGTTTTACATTGTGAGTTGCACCTGTGATTTTGTCCACTCACTTGTATATTGTATTAAGCACATGATGTTCTGACTTTAGGCCTATCTGTCTGGCAGTATGCCTGTGCAGTCTCTAGTAAACATGAGGCAGTAAGGGATTTGCTCAAGAGCTGAAGTATAATGTGCAAACTGCTGTGAAAATGAATGCAAACAATCCCCCAGTTGTAATAATCTCAGTGCCTGCTCCCCTAAAAGACCTCCTAAATGATGGCGCCTTTTAGTGAAATCAGATTTAGTCCTAATTGGATGACAGGCTCAGTGTGGACTCCCCTCAGGACAGTGATGCACATACATGGGGTGGATAAGATAACAAGAGTACATTACAGTATAATGTAATGCCGTGCAAAGTGTTTGGAAACTTAAAATGTCCAACCTGTTGATGATTGTCAGGGAGATGTTCATTCAGAGGAGGTAATTTATGAGGCCATAGTTTGTGGTGTTGTTAAGTGAATACATCAGTAAGTGTCCTTCAGTCAGTGATGGTGTGGGTCTAATTGTCAGGGTTAGGGTTAGTGTTTGACACTCGGTACGTTGCATAATTTTGTAGTGAACATTACCAATGATCCAAAAAAACAAAAAACTGATCTGCCTTACCTCTATAATGTTACCTAATATTGTCGGACCTGTACTAACCTGACACATAATGCTTAATTGTACTCAACTATACATACATATGAATATGAGTACTATGTAGAGAGAGAGAGAGAGAGAGAGAGAGAGAGAGGGTCTTTATCAGCATGCTTTTAAACTAGTTTAATTAAGATGCACAAATTTACTGTAGCTGAGTGACTTCCAAAACATTAAAAAGGTAAGAATATCAGAAGTATACCTTTTCAAAGCAGCCATTTTGACTCTAATAGCAAGTAAAGCACAGATGTAGCTAATAATATTAACGCTGCCTCCAATCTATGTATAATATTATTAATTACACCAATCCTTTTCCTGCTGTCTCATGCCAAAATGCCTGCCATGGAAAAAAAAGCCTAATCTTTAATACAGCGATTCTTGATATCAAGAAGTGAGTAGAGGAACTACAAAGAGTTGCATGGTTTTATTTTGCATCATTTAGTTTGGATAAAATAGAATATTAAAATTTTCAGTTTTCAGACTCCTATACTGACTTTTTCTCAAAAACTACCAACTTTCTGGACAAACCTTAGCTGCTTTCCATAGAAGAGAGTCACCGCTATTACCCTTAGTGCGAAGCTTTCCCACCAGAGTCACATTTCTCTATGCCGACTGCACAGCAGCTGAAGTGAATGAGCTTCTAACTGTCTCTCTCAGTGATCAATTTATAAGTTATTTATAAGTTATTTTCTTCGTTTGGCAGGCTTTTGTCAGACAGTGTTGCAGTTTTAAAATCAGGATTTCAGCAGTGCAGAGCAGCAGGTTGGAAGCGGCTTGGAAGTGACTGCTGATTAACATGATGTCTTAGTGGGCTGTGTTTCAGTGACTATTTTATACTTGTTCTGTTGTCTGACAACAAACACAGAAAATGTAAATGAGAGCAGCTTTATTGGGAATTCGGTTGTATTAAAAAACTGTACTTGTGAGCACAGAGAATAGGGGATAAAGGGATGAAACCAGCCGGCACTCGGCAATAAGCCTATGACGTGGTCCAGCCATATACTAGGTTTTGACCTAGTGTTGTTTCAGTCAGAAATGGGAAAGCCTCTTAATTACCCTCAGCCCAGATGGACTCTGAGTGGAATGGAAACACTAATAGGAGCTTCTGCTCTCACTCTGAGCCCTAACCACTGGACCCCTTTAAAGGGTCTCTATCTGAGGAATGTCCTGCTGGTTTCCCAGAGGGAAGATTCAGGCTATATAGCCTGTCAGGAGCTTCAAACAGGAGCAAAGACAGAAGCGGTATAGGGCTTGTGGCATCCCAAGATATCTCTTCAGAACACACAGCACAAGAAATGAAAAAAGATACTCCTGGGGTAATGCGAAGCTCTTCAGCAGGGAGCTGGGGTGTTAGATAACACCTCACTTTTCATACAGGTACAAAGCAGATGAGGCATCGTTAAGACCTGTCACTAATTTGTTTTTGTCAGCATAAAATAAAGGTGATGTGGGGATAGCTAACTCATTTGACTGTCTTAAAAATGAAGGGTGAATTTATTCAACCTCCCTTAAGCACTGCTTAGGGATTCTAGGCAATATTTGATAATGGCGTGGAGCTGGGGTGCTTGTCAAAATATGCAATCAACTCAGAGTTTTCATCATATGTTGACCCATTTTTGTGCATAATTATATGACATAAAGCACAGAATGCAGCATTTTGAAAAGCACCTCTCATGGAAGGATAAGAAAAAACAAGGAGGATAAAAAAGATTTGGAGAGAAACAAAAGCTCTCTCACAATCATATCCTCAACAACCTGCTTTTTCCAGAAAGTAACAGTGCACTTCAACTAGACAAACAGCCTACTTTAAATACCCATAGTAAAATGAAGAAGGCTTTGAAAGTGACACTTATTTCCTTCCTTCCTTTCTTGAGCCTGTTTGGCTTTCTACCATGGTTGACGGGGCATAAGGAGGAGGAGGAAGGGCATCTGACTGGGCGCCGCTGCAGTCCATCGACTGTTTTCTTCAGAGGGAAAGGTCAGAGGATACAGTACGATGGGACACCTGCTGAAGGTAATCATTAATAAGCCTGCTGTCCTGTCAGCAGCCCCTGGCTTTACCAGATGTGTTCTACTGAAAAGAGGGAAATGTGGCAGGAGTGTCCACACACATCATTATAATACAGTAGGGCTGCAGCAATACTGAAGTGTGATTTAGGATTTGGTTACATGTGTGACTTGTTTGACTGAGAAACTGGATGCCACAGAGCTTCTTATCCACACAGGAATGTGTCTAATTTAAAGGTTACCAAGACAACCCTCTGCAGATAACTACCAAGGACAGCCATTAATGTTTGAAACCAGGGTCCCCTGCAGTACTGAGAATATGGCATGTAGCTGCAATGGAAACACTCCTCCTATTATTCCATAATTTATTGTGTTCACAGTGCGTACCTCAGCAAAATGATGCAAATTTGAAACACAAATGATTTTCTTTCTATTTGTCGAGATTATATAAAAATACAAAGTGGCAACAATATATTCATGATTCAGTTTTTGGCCCTGTAGCCCTGTCTGACCTCCCCTTGTTCTCCTGTCTTTCCCTACTATACTTCAGTTGCAACTTCATGCAAATAACTCTGCTGTCCTGCAGAGGAGAAAAGGTGGGAAACCAAATTGGATCGAATGTAATTCAGTTCACCAAGCAGGGAATGAATCGATAATGCTGAGAAATGGCTTTGGAAGGACTGAGTGCCCACCTTTGGTAAGAGGTTTCTTCTGTTTACAGCACAACCTGGGCCTGCATGCTTATGTATTTTACGACAGGTTAATCAAGAATCACAGTACCCACTGCTTTATTCCTGACATCTCTTCTTGTGATGTTGACCGTGCAGCACTTCAGAGAATGCCTTGCCTGTTTGCATTCTCAAGTGCGATAGGTCGGCATGAATGGTTTTTCCATTGACTCTAGATTTGCATTCTCATCTTTGTGTAATATATTCACTGAATATAGCTGAGCAAACAAATTGTTATAGTTTAGTGTCTACTCTCAGACGCATCAAGCCACTTACAAGCAACAATGTGTGTGTCCATTTGTACACACAGATAGTTTATACAGTATCCTGCGTATGTACTCAAAATGAAACTTTACTGAAGCTGTTTTCTCTGTCACTTTATTTTTGCCAGTCCAACACACACACCAAAATTACAAATGGCATAGAGGCCACATTGCATACAAATGATTACCATACGCATACTGAGTGAATTTATCCCTTTTCCTTTTTTTTCTTCACATTTAATTTTTTGCAACTGAATTTTGACAAATAACTAGGTAGCTCTTCATTTTCATTGTATTAGATAATTAGCAGAACATAATTATGCGTTTTTAATTGTACTTGTATTTTGGTGTAATTATGCGGTATTAGTGCATAAAATGTAATTACCCATGTTGCAACAACAAAAGGCACTCTGCAACATCAGCGATGTTGAGGGACCTTGGAGTGAAGTCACTTTTGCTCTTCGATGAGAGAGGCTAGAAGAGGTTTGTTTGGGCACCTGCTACACATTCATTTTTCCTGCAAGACTTCCAGGAAATATTGAGTGAGAGGCCATGCCAGTGCGGGCAAAGCACCTACTGCAAAGATCGCATAAGAGCACTTAGGGATCCCACAGTCAAGGCTAGAGGAGGGAGATACAGAAAAAGATGTCTGGCTTCATGTGATTGCTCTGTGACAAAGTAATGCTTACCTGTAAAGTAATGCATGGATACCCGACTTGGAAATAGATAGCCGGATGCAAATACCTTATCGTTTGTAATTCCTGGCTAAGGGGTTTAGGTTCATCTTTCCCAGGGGATATTTTAATACCAAAAAGCACATAAACCCAGAGATCTCTCAAACTTTAGTAGAATGCAGTACGTCATTTCTTTACCTTCCCAAATAAAGACTTTGATTTACATTTTAAAGAGTCAGCAAGACTAAAGCTTGTGACAAGTAAAATGTGCTGGTTGTGCAGTTTTTTTCTAACATGTTGGGAAACAGATTGGTGTCAAACAGCAACACACCAGACTCACTATTAAATTTTCACTCACGCTTTTACTGTCATCTGATAAGGAAAAAGCTGAGAAAATGAGAGTAGAAACATTATCAATGCAAATACTTCTACACAGGGCACAAGGGGTGACTGGTTGGTCATATGCTACGGTCTTCGTGGTCACCTGATCAGAAAACCGGAAGTTTTGTAGACTTATAGAATCTATGGCAAAATGGTCGCTGAAGCTGGTTACTTGTGGTGGCCCAACACCGTAGTAAGACACTGTAATAAACTTAAACCATGTATCTTGTGTAATTTAGAATTCAGTTAAGAGAAGGGAGAGAGCTAAAAGATGCAAAGCGAGTTAAAAAGACATGAAATGTTGCTGAAGGGATCAAAAAAGACTTGAGGCGAAGAAAGACATCAAGGTATTGGAAGAGAATGAGAGGAAGGTAGCTACAAACTCATACACATTAAGAATGAGTGGTGGAGGAGGGGTGTAATTAAAGTTCCATTAAGCGATATTAACATTAAATAAATGTCTGTGTAATTAAAGTGTCTGCGTAATGCAGAACACTTGCTTGTAGGCGACTGCAAAACCCGCAGAGAACCAACCCATAGCAGCTCATCTGATTTGGTTTTCCCATCCATATTCACACTGTATGGTTGTTTCCTATCGGCTCTTATCGACCCTCTATACAGGCACCCGTTTCCAGCAAACAAGATAGAACATGCTGAGTGTACACTAGAAAGCTAAGATTTTTCTCACGGGTTGGGGGACCAAACCAAAGCTTAAGTTTGAGGAGATATTGGCCAAAAATAAATAAATAAAGACAACAAAGGGATGTTCATGTTGCCGCCTCTGCTGAATGTGTAATATGTTTGAGTCTTTTGAGCTATATGACCTTGAGATGCCTGATCTACACCAGGGACAAGTTGCCATGACAGTCGTTTTTTCTCCTCAACATTATAACAGGAAAAACAGAATAGTAGTGGGTGTATAGTATAGTATAGGGTGGACTGTAAAAGAAATGAAAAAATATAAAAAGTAAGAGTCAATACATGACTGTGCTATTATATAAAAAGGAAAATGGAAAACATAATTTCATACACTTCCCCTCATGATTTGGTTACTTAACAACACATCTTAAAACCAACAAAATATCAACATCAACGATCAATATTCTACGTCAATTAACTAATTAATAGAATGTATGATTTTGTTCATCTGACGTCACAGCTTACATTCAACCAAATGCAAAGTCTCACAACCTTGGTGGCCAGATTCGTGCTTTCAGCGTGTAATAATGACTTTAATGCAGTTTAGGAGGTAAGCCTGATTAATCTGCCAGAGTAGCCATGGGCGTCTCTAATGGCACTTGAAAGCACTTATGACAGACATAAAGACAGATGTACCCAGTGACTCAAGTCACCATGCCCAAGGAGGGCTGTGTTGCCCAGAGCAACACTGTCTGCTGCCTTCTCTTTGCCCATTGAGAGGCATCCATGACAAACAAGCATGTCCTACAGCGTGGCTGGGACTGGCTAGCTGCCCTCCTTTCATGTATCCAAGCTCAAAGCTGAGGCAAAAAAAAAAGGGGATAGAGAAAAAGTTCGAGTGGGGGGGGACTAACAAAGTTAGTGAGAAAGCAAAGGAGAGGAAGACACAAAGTAGAGGTGAAGGGTTGAAAACAAACAACACTCACGTTCAATGGGGCTACAGCGCTCACAGAACAATGGATTGGAATTTAATGGGTTGGTCATACACACTTAATCTGATGCAGCATTGGCAGTGGCCACCAGAGAGTCTGAGCACAATTAGAACTGGTTTTGGGGCACTGATTTTCTGATAGATGGCTACTTAGAGACCTTATACCTCCTGAATAAGAAACCAAGGGAAGTGTCTGGGGATGTCACATCAATGCTACTCACGTAACATGCAGAAAATAGAGGGGGTGACTGGCAGTAGGGGGGAGCCATGCTATTTGGAGTAAATCCACTGATGTACAATGTGAGTACACATGAGCAGCAGTGACAAAAAGGAAGACATACAAAGAATACAGACTCAATACAAATGCAGGTACACAGCAGCTCGGTAAATAAAATATCTATTCATATAAAAGTGTGGCCTCTTTGGACTAATTGTATGATTTGTTGATTTTATAGACTTTCTAAGTGAAAAGGAGGTAATTCAACCTCTCTGGTGAACAATTACTGAGCACAGCATACTAGAAAAAAACATCTGCTATGTCAGAAACCACAGTCTTGTAGTTTCTTGTTGCCACCTATCTGTTGTTTCTTCTGATTTTTTTTTTCTCCACCTTTCCCTGCAGAAGTATTCGTAGGTCTTTTTTATGCACTGCACATTTGAAACTGCAGAAATTCAGTAATATTAAAGTCTGGGGACTGTGAAGGCCAAAGCAAGACCTTAATTTCTTGTAAGCAGTTCATGGTTGGTTTTGATGTGGATCATTATTTGTAAAATTCCACCCTTTCTTTTGATTTATCTTCCTCACTGACAATCACTTTCCTGGGGTTTACACATATCTATCTATCTATCTATCTATCTATCTATCTATCTATCTATCTATCTATCTATCTATCTATCTATCTATCTATCTATCTATATATATATAGCTGGGTTTCCTATTGTGTCCACAGACATGCAACAGTATTGGAAAGAGGAGCTAAGGAGGAGTTGATGATGTTTGGCAAACTACACAACTCACAGATGTATTGGATGGAACAGGGTAATGTTGAAGACCCCAAGAACATCCTTTCCTGCACAAAAGAGGGAATATGTAACACACACTCTCTATCTGGTTGAACTTGGCTGATCCGATCTGGGCTGACCAGGCTGATTGAGTTTCACAAGGCATATTGCACACTCCTGCTGGGACTCTCCAATCCTCAACGAAGAAATCAACTGTCCTGTGCAAGTTATGCTTAGTGCACTCTAATTAGCTGCAAAGTTTTTCTAATCCAGTGAGTTTTAAAGTATGTACTGTCTATAGTTTCCAATTGTCTGGGATCATTTCCTTTCCAACTCAGGACATAAAAAGAAAGAACTGAAAGTCAAGATGACTAAGAAGTGTCTTGGCTCAGATAAAGCAGATGCGGTCAAACCCCTGGATTTCACAACAAGTCCTCCAACTTAAACAACCAAATGGGTGATTTATCCCTTAATTAACGCTCCCATAGTGGCAGGAGATATGGCACAGATGAACTGTTAAAAATCAGGGTTGATCTCTTTTGTTATGTGGCAATGCTATGGTAAAGCTTTGGTTAGTTTAAGGCATAAAAAACAACTTGGTCAGGTTTAGGGAAAGATTATGGTTTGGGTCTAATTAAGTCCTTCATTAAGGTTTGCTCACGGTCGTAGTTACGGTAATAAATACACCGCGCTGGTGTCCTCCTTACGCAGACTGTGTTGCTATATAACAACATCACCTAACTTCCTCCTTTAACTCCTTCCTTGTCACTTGAATGTAAACATGTCGTTCTGGGGCATTTGCTAGTTGTCGCTTGACAATAAACTGTAACTGTATGTCGTAATGAGCTGTTTGCACAGAGGACCTATGGGGTTGTTTTTTTTTTTTATGGGAGAACTGTCTCAGATTTTACTGCTGTGATGCATTGGCTAACAGACTAACAATTTTTGTGGGCACTAGGAGCAGTGTTTGCTGACCAGTGTGTGTCAGGATGTTTTAGTGGAAGAGTTTTTGTGTGTGACTTGGTAACAGCTTGTAATTCAAGTCAATAATCACAACATGTTGCAAGTGTCTGCACTAGAGCTGGCTTATAGTGCATGTTACTGACAATGGGCAAGTATTTCATATTTGCTACCACTACAAACGGAGAGGGGGGCTTCTTATCCCAGTTTGCCTCAGTTTGGTCAGGGATGATTTAATTTAATAATTTTTCACCATTTGGAAGAACTTATTGGCGTAGTTCGGGTTAGCATCACTCCATCTGTTGTGTTTACTTGTGTTGTAAGTTTCTTATCAACAAGTTGCATGTAATAGAGAGAAGACACGCAAGAATGAGTCTCTCACAAAAATGTATGTCTAAAAAAGTTATTCTATTTCTTTTTTTTTTTTTGCAGCAACTTCTCCTGTTAGTAAATGCTGAAAATGCCCAGAGAAAAAGTATCACACCACTGTGCCACTGTGCTTTTACTCTTTGGCTTTATGCATAGCCTTGATTGTCTGTAAGGGGGAAAACCTGCCAATTGGACTCAGTTCTTGTCTTGTCTATTCATGCAATACTTAACATGCTTGGCTGCCATATTGTGTGCATTATGATATTGGAATACCGAGGACACTGAAATTCCAGTGTCCTGAATAATGAACCATCCCCGTTTCTCAGCTACATCAGAACGAGCTGCTGGAACCTTTATGACCTTTTATGATATATATGACCTTGAATTGTAGGCAGGAAGTGATTTTTTGAAATGTTTATGTATTGCATATGGACAGTCTGGTTTTTGTTGGCTCAGACTGAAGCGCCAGCTGGACTTCCCTGTGAGGGAGCTGACTGACTGACAGTTTGATGGGCTGCGTGATTGGCAGACAGGTAGAGAACGCTCCATACTGTTGGTCTGCTGATCAGATGTATAGTGCGTCAATATTTTTACATTTATACAAAACATCAGCTGTTTTGCTATTAATCATGTGAGAAAGATCAGTCTGTGGGCAAAAAAGGTTGTCGAGTTACTTTAATTTTAAAGAGCAAAAAGCTTACGCCCATTTATAATTAGCATCTTCACAGGATCTGTGCAGCTCTGTTTATAGCTTGTTGCTTGGCATCCGTCTGCCACCAGTTGACTTGAAATGAAATTCTCTCTGCATAACCAAAATAAGTACTTAAGTCACGTAAATGGATTATTGCTTGGGGTTGTCAGTTTATGCAGTTCTGAACACACTATTTGCAATGTTGACACTACTGTGATGTGTATTTGTAGCCAAAGTCTTACTGAGTACAAGTAAGAGTACAGATAAGCCATTTTACTTTGCCAGTGCACACAAAACTGAAGAAGTAGTTTTAGAAGAAACATATCATTATTACTCTTATATATTTAAGTTTTTATGAAACGTATTTGTCAGTGACATAAATAAATAAAATCTCAAGAACTTGCTTTGTACCAGTATTAGCTGCCATCCATCCATCCATGCACACTCATGCACTCACACGCATCTGCATTTGAAGTTTTGCTTAAAATTTTTCTCATGAAGCTAAGGAGGCACCTTGGAATTCCTCCTATACTCCAAATTATTTGTGCTGTATACTAAGTCTGTGTGAATTGGCTTTCCAGTCTGCTGTGTAGAAAAGTGAAGAATGGATTTTGGAATACTGAGGCCTGTGAACAAAACACTGCTTGTGCCCTTCAGCTTTTGGCAAAAGAAGCCTGCATTTCTCAGCTGCATAAGGATGAGCCTTTGGAACCGACCTGTCGACTTCCTATGACATATTCAGTCTTGAAATGTGGCCTGTGAGATAGGTAGCGCCTGAATTGAGATATAAGGCCCTCTTGCAAGATGTTGCTCGGTCTGTCTTGTTAAGTTAGTTCTAGTTTCAGGCAAACAATACTTTTCTAGTCGCGTCTACCTCACTTAACTGCACCGTGTCATTGATTTAGCAGTTTCTGTAGGTGACATCTGGTGTTCCGTGTGGTCCAAGGCATGCTGGCAAACTTAATAGCTCAACATTCTTAGCATATTGGCTCTTGAATGCTGTCACTGGCTGGGAAAATGGATGGTGAGAGTGAATGTGTAACACTGTCTCAGCCTTGCTGAAGCACTGTCTGTTGCCTGTGTTACCTTTTAGCAAAACCAATAATAATAATAATAATAATAATAATAATAATAATATAGGTGTCTTCTTTGTTACATTAGGATGATTAGCGATGGTTTTTAGAATATAATTACTTGCTGCAACTGGTCCTTATTAATGTACCTTGATCTGGGCTTTGCTCAGGCCCTATAACTTTGTGCAGTTACTTTTACAAATGAAAAATATCACAGCAAAGAGGCTATATGCAGTAAGTGTATTTTAAGACTCATTATCTGCTAGTAAAGTAAATTTGTGTATGGCTCATTAATTACGGAGTTAAAATTAGAGCTCAGACAATAACTCATGTATTGCCTCCAAACATAGAGTGAAAAAACATTCACACAGTAAGCACTGCAGTTATGCATAAAAGATACATTTCCTGTGGACCCCTACGTCACAGAAGGACTTCCACAGCAAATTAGTAATTCAAACAACCGTGTCGAAAACTGCCACTCTTTCAAAGAAAAGCCAGATGGTGAATATCCGAGCTGATGGCCGGGTAGTGTTTTCCTCTGTGCCAAAAAAACAAGGACACAGCATGAACAGCAAGAAACAAAACAAAACTGAGTGTTGTTTCAATTGGAATAACATAGATTTCTGCCCCTTAAAATAAACGAGAGAATGGCGATGCTGTGAAAGCACTTGAATTTCATAATTAGAATGACAACAGCATGGGACAGTATGGAGAAGGCCACGGCTTTGACCACTGTGGTTCACCACTAATAGAGGTTCGCAATCACAAAAAGGTCATTCCATTGTGTCCTGGCAAGGAAGGGGCTCTTTGAAGGGAGCAATTACAGCATTCACTGCTGCCAGGGCCCTGACTTATTTCTCTTCAGAGAGTGCGCCGTACACATAGTCCATTTTGCTTTTGTCCTATTTACCATCATTCTGTCTTCACATGCTGTTCTGAGCTCTTGTTACGACTGCTGTGACTTCCAGTACAAAGACCTAATTACAGTAATGGCAAGGGATAAACAGATAAACAAGCAAGCAGATGAAATGCAGGCCATGGAGGCAGTTTGATAATATGTAAACCTCCCACGCTGCTTGCATAAAATCCATCCCAACCAGCCGGTTAGCTAGTCAGGAAGATAAGCTACACCAAAGCAGATTACAAATAAGTATTAATACGATACAGCTCTGTGTAATTATTCAGGAGATGTCCAGTAGTCTCATAAAAAATGCCATTAAAATCAAATCAAATATAATTCAAATATATTTCTGAATTAGAATTTGAACGTGTTTGAACATCTGCATGGGTGTGTATGTGAAGTGTGAATATATTCGAAGCATGTGCAGCGAGAGTAGCTCCAGGCAAGATAGCGAAATAGGGAACGGGTGACTAATGAGAACTTGTTTTACCACTGTTGCCTTGACTCTCTGGGTGTAGTGCTTAATCGTGACTCCGCATCGTGTCTGTCGTTTAACCAAGGGACCCCGTCTTCACATTGAAAGGCTTCATGCGGGTCTTGGAGAAGGATGGCGGAGATCTAGGAATCTGTTGTTGTCCTTGATACAGCATAGTCCACGATTATTGATCCAAGGAAAACCACTCAATCATGACTGTGTGCCTTCTGCAGAGCCAGCAAAAAAAAAAAATCCCGCACCTGATAATGCAGAGCCCTCAGGAGTAGCCCCCTTCAGGTTTTCAAAAACAAACAGGCAAAGAAATCACACACAGAGAGAAAAACATGTGCACGTGTGCAAGCATTTATACTGATAAAAATTTCTACACCCACACCTCCATTCAAGCCTCCAGCACAGTAATGTTTATATGAGCTGGGCCACTGTTTGCAACACAGACATACTGGATGTAAACCAGCGTGAATGCTTTTGTCAGTCTATATGTGTTGGTCCTGTTTTAGACTGGTGACTTGTCCAGGCCTGTCCAATACATCAAGACATAAGCTCAGACCCTCTCAATCCTCCATCTGGTGCAGGAGATGAATGTTTGGTTGTGTGAAGAGACATTTATCCTTTGACTGTATAGTTAAGAAAATGTGATTAAGAAATGCTAAGATGGTGCAAAGGAAAAATTTAAAAAGATGTTAATTATTAATGTTAATTAAAGTTTTAATTAAGGTTTTTTGGCCAGAGTTGCAATCGCGTAGGAAGAAATACACAGTTTGCTTCAATTACTTTTACTGATGACTAATTGTGTGTGTGCAACCAAGTTAAAAATAACTAAGTCAAAGTTCTAAGTCTATGTAGTGGAAGAAAGAGTGTGAAGCAAAAGGACAAGACAGGCAATGAAGTGAAACACAGAATTGCATGAAAGTACAAAGAGGGATTCTGATTGCAGAACTGTAGAACTTAAATAATCAACTCCAAGTTGATGAAGGCAGGAAGAGCGTGGACATTACAGGTTTAGCGACGGAACCTGAGGGTCTGCACAGAGTACCACCTAATGGAAAGTTTGAGATGAGGAGCAAGGTAGAGGAGAGTGAGCCTGACCTGTGACATCAGCAAGAACAGGCTAGTAGGCTATTTGTTCCACCCAGCACAACGATGAAAGCTTTCATCTGCATCATAGAGATTTTCTTCATCATGCACAGGGCCTCTATTTTTATTTTTTTTTCAATCGTTTTTTTTTCAGTTACAGACAGGTACGTTAAGGTCTGTCATAAGCAAAAGCAAAAAGTGCAAGAGGCAGTTCTGTTATATCTAACTAGGTGCCTGATGTCACATTTTGATTTGCTACGATCAACAGCAGGAGTGCAATCTGAACCATATTTAGTTACATTTGCGTCTACAAGTGAACATATGGAGAGAGCCCTTTCATCACCCCTGAATTAATTCACCTGATGGACTGACACGAGCAGAATTTTGATAACACGAGTAACAAACAGTCAGAGCTGTGTCCTTTACAGCCGCGGAGCAAAAGTGGATAAGGCAGTGAAGACATATAATGACAAAAAATATGCATGAGTGTTGTATTTTAATCAACTCAACCAGGAGCGCAGCCAAGAAGTTGTTTGCTGACTGCAAGACAAAAATAAGGTCTTACTATTGATCAGTCTCACTGGTGAGCGAGACCTTGAGATACTTAAATTCCTCATGTGGGGCAACAACTCGCTCCCAGGGCAGTGAGTTGGGGGGAAGCCACCATTTTCTGGCTGAGGACTTTTGGCCTCAGCCTTGACACCACTGAGCATAATCCACCCGAAGAAGGAAGTGAGAGGACATTCGACTTAGTGCCAAGAATGTGCACATGACTTAACAGGACAGAATAATAAAAACAATAAATCACTCTTCTTTTGTCCAAACAGCAGACCAAGGCAAAAAAAAAAAAAAAAAAGATAGTCAACTTGCAACAATATGAAACAGAGAAAATCCGCAAATTCTCTCACCTGGGGACAACAGAAACCTGAGGACCTGTTTGGCATTTTGGCTTGAACAAATGAGTTAAACGATTAATTAATTCATCCAAATTTTTTTGTCCATTCATTTTCTGTCTACTGGCTATCTGATTAATTGACTAATCCCTTTGAACGCTAACTGAATCCAATGACTGCTAATCGTTTCAGCATTAGTTGAATCCATCTTTCCATGTTCTTCCTTCCCTCACTTTGGTTTCTTTCATTTCCTTTGCAAAAACCAAACTCTATAGGACACAATCAGGGACAACTGCCATTGTCACTCTCATCACTAGCACGTAAGCCCTTGTCCGACCCCAAGGACGAGTGCACTCAATAACTGTCCCTGTCCAGACGCGGTAAGCCTGTGCCACAATCCCTTAAAACCCTGAACTCTGACATGCTTCAATGAGGTACATGAAGCCTCCTCCTTTGGGAGATTAAATTGAAACTCTTTCCCACTAAACTCCTGATTAATTGGAATTTTTTTTTTTTTTTTTTTTTCTTCTAACTCGGCTAATCTGCACTGTTGTGCATTGTCCTCAAGCAGTGGTAAGTGATAACATCAGGGCACACTGGTGAGACGTGACAATGCAGATCAGGACTTCTATGCAGAGAGATGATATGATGACAAAGGCCTTGCATGTTTCTCAAGAAACCACTCTCACTTCATTTGTCACATTAAAGACTAATCAGAGAGCTGGAAATGCAATTTTTGTCGCTGCCGTGCACCAAGGTCCGAACCCTTGATGCTTATTTCATTTCAGCCACTACTTTTATTTATTTATGAACTCAAGATAAATGTGTCTACTCAGTCTCTTTTGCAAGCCGATTATCTGTTATTTCCTCCTATCTGCTGCCTGTGTCCCACATACAGTTCTGTATTTACCCTTCAACATTTCTTTACTTTGTGTTGAGTCTC
>NW_019525159.1:1353377-1359754 GCF_002814215.2 Seriola lalandi dorsalis
CACACACACCCACAAACCCCCACCTTCAACACCACTGTAGGCTGTCTCCACCAATAAAGCACCATAACGAGGAATGATTGTCTCCTGCTTCATTCTTCGCTAAGTCTTGGGGGAACTTTATAGACTGCGTTCTAACCAACGCATACACTGCGATTACAAACCAGAGAAGCCAGTCTACTGACTTAAGCCCCCGCAACAAATGGTCCTTCGAGCCGGATTAGGTAATTACAGAGTAAAATGGCTCATGTTCCCCCAAGTGAAGACGTACGTCCACGCCGACAAGTGCGCCAACCAAGATGGATGGAAGATTATGAAGGGTACACTCTCCCACAGGCCGTGAGGTACCCACCACGCACCTCTGCTGCGATAGAGGAGACCGACTGGAGTAGAAGTAGAGAGGGATTTGCCGAGACGACACCCCTCACCCAGCGCTCACTACAGCATACTCATTATCCTGCTGAGTTAACAGAGACACTTCCCAGTCACATCGGAGCCGCAGCACCTGTGTATGTGAGTACGCCACGGCCATATCAGGGCCCACCTGTAATGATGGATGTGATGCAACAAATACAAGAGGATAACAGGAGGTTGCAGCTGATGGTGAGGGATATGAGACGTCAGATGGACAGGAGCGGTGCAGCACCTCCCAGTCTACAGCATGCTCAGCTGGACCATCCTCACCCTATCAGAAGAGAGGGCATGAGGCCGCCACCAGCACAACCCCCCATGCTGTATCCACCACCTGGAACACGTCATCCACAGCCAGGAGACCAGGACAGCCGGCCACTGCCACAACCCCCCTTGCAGGCAGCACCACCGCTTCCACCTAGGGAGCTTACCCGCCCGCCCGCAGTACAAGACAGGAATATAGCGGACGATGAGTGGCCGCTGCCTCCCCCACCAGTAGCCTTCTCCAACGAGGACTATGAGCTGCCAAGAGTCCAGCCTACACCCTTAGGGCAACCTGCTGATGTTGTGGAGAACCTCAGAGAACGTCTGCAGCAGTTGGAAGCACGTCTGTCATCAGCCCCATCCATGCGGTCAGAACCACAATATGATAGTGTGCTGCATTCAGTTGCATCCCCACGACCCCCACGACGGCTAACCTCAGCAGTGCCACTGCCGAACAGTAACGAGAGGACATACAGGGGCCCTGCGCCGTCGATCCCCAAGTTCACACGAGGTGACCCCAGAGAGTTTTCCAGACTGAAACTCGCACTTGACAACATTCTTCCTGCTGACGCGACGGAGATGTTCAAGTACCAAGTGCTCTGTGACCACCTCAAGTTTGAAGAGGCTCTTCTGATAGCTGATTCATATAGCAACTCCTTATTCCCCTACTCCGACACTATGGCTTCCTTGACCAAACACTATGGTCAGCCCCACCAGCTGTCTCTACAGCGCATTGCAGAGCTCATGGAGGAGCCCACTATCCGCGCTGGTGACACTGTAGCATTCAGGAGGTTTGCTCTGAGAGTCCGAGCTCTAGTTGGGATGCTGGAGCAGCTCGGTGAAGACGGGCGCATAGAGTTAAAGTGTGGGTCTCATGTGGCCAGATTAATGAAGAAGCTTCCACAGGATCTCCGCGCCACCTTCCGGCGCCACATTCACTCCTGGAAAGCGGGAATCCCGTCTTTGATGGACTTCGCGGAGTGGCTTGACTACGAGCTGGAAATCCAGGAGGATGGAGACCGGTTCGACAAGATAGAGGATGTCCAGAGAGGGAGAAGCGGGGTGAGGAAGGAGTGCGACAAGGACAAGAAAGCCCCTAGGAAGACCATGAACGTGCTGCACGGTGCCGCCCAGGATACAACCCCCCAAACAGGTCAAGCTGAAGTCACAGATCACCAAGAGACCCTGGACAAGCCCAAAGCCTACTGCCCCTACTGCAGCAATACGCAGCACTTCCTGGACCAGTGCTTGAACTTCAAGCAATTAACCAAGGAGCAGAAGACAACCTGGGTGAAGGCCAACAATCGCTGCTGGCGTTGCGGCCGGCACCATCAGGCCGCCCAGTGCAGGTTGAGAGTCCTATGCAAGATGTGCAAGGGGAAGCACCTCGAGGCCTTGCATGAGGTGAATCTCCGACCTGGCAGGAATGAGCGCACTACAGGGAACGGCACTGGTGCAGAGTGGAAGTCAGCCACAGATGTTTTGTACCTGGATCGTCGTGCTGGCTGCAATCAGGTCCTTTTGAAGGTCAGTAAGGTGCTACTGCGCAATGGCGAGCACACCCTGGAGACATACGCCATATTAGATGATGGCTCTGAGAGGACGATCCTCCTCCAGGAGGCTGTTCAGAGGCTGCAACTTCAGGGAACTCCGGAGAGCCTCACCCTGAGAACAGTTCGGCAGGACGTGAGAACACTACATGGTTCATCGGTGACGTTCAAGATCTCTCCGACCGGGCAGCCAACAAAGACATTCACCATTGAGAAAGCCTTCACTGCAGGTGGACTAGGCCTTGCTGAACACTCTTACCCAGTGAAGGGACTTCAGCGCAGATATAAGCATCTCAAGATGATCCCCCTGCAGCCCTTCACAGACGTCCAACCACTCCTCTTGATAGGCTCTGACTGTCCGCACCTGGTGACCCCTATCGAACCTGTCCGTCTCGGCCCGCCCGGGGGCCCAGCTGCGGTGAAGACCAGGCTTGGTTGGACACTGCAAGGACCAGTCAAGTCTCTCCAACAAAGTAACCGCTCACAGCAGTGTCTGTTTGTGTCTACCACCTCTCCTGCGGCTGAGCTCTTCAATCAAGTAGAAAAGCTCTGGCAACTGGACACCCTGCCATACAGAAATGAGAAGCTGGTGACTAGGTCACGGAGAGACCAAGAAGCCATGAACCTTCTAGAGGCAAAGACGAAAAGAGTAGAGGTGGATGGAGTCCTCAGGTACGCCACCCCACTGTTACGAGTGAGTAACATGCCTGTACTCACAGCACAGCCTGAAGCGGTACTCCCGAGCCTACGCAGCATGGAGAGGCGTCTTGACAGAGACCCAGTAAAGGCAGAGGCATATCAGGCAGAGATCACGAAGCTGAAGAAAGCTGGCTACGCATCCCAAGTCAGCCAGGAGCAGGTGAAGACTTCCAAGGAATCATGGTTTATTCCCCATCACCTGGTAACACACAACGGTAAACATCGGATCGTGTTCAACTGTTCCTACACCTATAAAGATAAGAACCTCAACGAGTTACTGTTGTCTGGCCCTAACCTGGGTGCATCTCTCCTGGGTGTCCTGCTGCGGTTCAGGGAACATTCAGTTGCTGTCAGCAGTGACATAAAGGGAATGTTCCACCAGGTGAGGTTGCTGCCCGAAGATCGCCCTCTGCTGCGCTTCCTCTGGCGTGACCTACAGCGAGACTCCCAACCTAGAGCGTACGAGTGGCAGGTTCTTCCCTTTGGGACCACCTGTTCCCCCTGCTGCGCCATATACGCACTACAGAGGCACGTACACGACCACACCCACCCTGGGGATGCAGTGCGCGAGTCTATCGAGAACCACTTTTATGTGGACAACTGGCTGCAGAGCTTCCCTACTCCAGATATGGCCAAAGACGTCACAGACAAGCTGAGGGGGCTGTTATTGGAGGGAGGCTTCGAGCTGCGGCAGTGGGCCAGCAACATGCCAGAGGTCATCGGCCATCTGCCTAAGGAGATTAGGTCAGAGAGTAGTGAACAGTTGCTCAACCACAGAGACATGGACCCACAAGAACCTGCCCTGGGACTGCGGTGGTTATGCCACTCGGATACGCTGCAGTATAAGTCAAGGTTGCTGGAGCGCTCCCCTGCCACCATGAGGAACATCTACCAAGTACTGGCCAGCCAATACGACCCCATAGGGTTCCTCACGCCCTATACTACAAGGGCCAAAGTTCTTGTCCAGCAATTATGGGACAAGAAGCGGGAGTGGGATGACCCTCTGCTACCAGGTGACCTGCTCACAGCATGGCAAGACTGGGAGAACGAGTTACGGTACCTGGACAATATCAGACTGCCTCGCTGCTACGTCAGTCCAGCCATGGACCATGCAGCCAATCAGCGGGAAGTCCACATCTTCTGTGATGCATCTCAATGTGCGTATGGTAGTGTGGGATATCTACGCACAGAAGACGCAGAGGGGCATGTGGAGGTGGCTTTCCTGACAGCTCGGTCCCGAGTGGCCCCCAAGCGGCAGCTCTCTATGCCGCGGTTGGAGCTGTGCGCCGCGCTCACGGGCGCACAGCTTGCAAACGTGCTAACCCGAGAGCTCACAGCGGAAATATCCAGAGTGGTCATGTGGACAGACTCCACAACTGTTCTTGCTTGGATCCAGTCGGACTCATGTCGCTTTAAGGTGTTTGCAGGAACCCGTATTGCTGAAATACAAGAGTTGACAGATAGCCATGCCTGGCGCTACGTGGAGACATCAGAGAACCCGGCAGACGATCTCACCCGGGGAAAATCGCTGGAGCATCTCTCAGGTGAGAATCGTTGGATCCATGGGCCCCCGTTCCTGCAGCTGCCACCTGACCAGTGGCCAGTGCACCCAGTCACAACGAGTGAAGACATCGCTGAGGAACTTCGAAGGCCCACCACCTGCCTGGTTAGCACGGTAACCAGCACCCACCATGTCTTACCTGATGCTCAGCAGTTTGGCACCTTCAGTGAGCTGGTGAAGGCGACCGCGGGGTACCTTCATGGGACGGCTGCTGATACTACGGGGACCCCTACAGCAGAGAAGTTCAAGGAGGCAGAACTCAGCATCCTGCAGTCCACCCAAAGAGACAGCTTCCCTGAAGAAGTCCAGTGTTTGGCAGCGGGGAAACAAGTCCCTTCCTCCAGCTGCTTAATCACCCTGGCTCCAGAATATGATGCATCAGTCCAGCTGATACGAGTAGGAGGTCGACTGCGGCGTTGTCAGGATCTGGAGGACGATGTGATCCACCCTGTAGTCCTTGACCCGAGACATGCTGTGACCAAGCTGCTCATCCGACAAGCTGACCAAGATCTGAAACACCCTGGTGCAGAGCGACTCTTTGCGGAGCTGAGGAGGAAGTTCTGGATCCTTCGTGGCCGTGAGGCCATAAGAAGAGAGCAGCGCTCATGTCCCGAGTGTCAGAGATGGAGGGCCCAACCTGTCAACCCCAAGATGGCAGACTTGCCCCCTGCACGGCTCAGGCTACACCAACCAGCCTTCTACTCTACGGGGATTGATTGTTTTGGTCCAATGCAGGTTAAAGTCGGCCGACGGAATGAGAAACGTTGGGGCTTGCTATTTAAATGCCTCACAACGAGAGCAGTCCATATTGAAGTGCTGTCCAGCATCGATACGGACTCCTTCCTGATGGCCCTGAGAAGGTTCATATCCCGTCGCGGGAGACCAGCAGAGCTGCTCTCGGACCAGGGCACAAATTTCAGAGGTGGAGATAGGGAACTACACGAAGCATTCCAAACCCTACATCCTTCTCTCCAAGCCCAGTTGGCAGAGTACCAGATCGAGTTTCGCTTCAACCCGCCAAGCGCCCCCCATTTTGGTGGCTCTTGGGAGCGGGAAATCAGGTCTATCAAGGCTGCTCTGACTGCTACTCTGGGCTCACAAGTTGTCAGCGGAGAAGTGCTGACCACCGTCCTGATTGAGGTTGAGGGTATCCTCAATTCCAAACCCCTCGGCTATGTATCATCCGACATAGCAGACCCGGACCCAGTCACCCCCAATCTGTTGCTGATGGGGCGGCTAGACCCTTCGCTACCTCAGGCAATATATCATGACTCAGAGCTGCTCAGCAGGCGTCAATGGAGGGCCTGTCAAGTGCTGTCTGATCGCTTCTGGATGCGGTTCCTGCGCCACTATCTACCCACATTACAAACCCGGTCCAAGTGGCAGTCGGACACATCCCCTCTTCAGCTGGATACGATCGTGATGATTGTCGATCCGCAACTGCCCAGATCATCGTGGCCTGTTGGGAAAATCGAGAAGGTGTTCCCTGGGGCCGATGGTCTGATTCGCACAGCGGAGGTCAAAGTTCGGGACCGCACCTATGTCCGACCTGTGAGCCGTCTTATCAGACTTCCTGCTGTACCAGAGGAGAATGGACAATAATAGACTGCAAATTTGCTGGAGCAAATTTGGGGGCGGCTGTTCTGAAGGCTGCATGACAGAGCAGGTGACATAGCAAGGTCCAACCACTAGGAGCGCCGTCGCGCTCAATAGGGCAGAGTGCCACCGCTTGTGAGAGGGAGAAAAAAGACTGACGACGGTGAGACGCGTGTACGGCCGGTAGAAGAAAGTTGTGTTGCTACTTTGTAACAGTTGATCTGCCGTTTGTGGTTCAGTGTGCGTCCAGAGAAACGTAAGTTACATTGTTTATTCGCTGGACGGATGTTGCATTGTTG
>NW_019525159.1:1359774-1427304 GCF_002814215.2 Seriola lalandi dorsalis
TTTTTTTTTTTTTTTTTTTTTCTTCTAACTCGGCTAATCTGCACTGTTGTGCATTGTCCTCAAGCAGTGGTAAGTGATAACATCAGGGCACACTGGTGAGACGTGACAATGCAGATCAGGACTTCTATGCAGAGAGATGATATGATGACAAAGGCCTTGCATGTTTCTCAAGAAACCACTCTCACTTCATTTGTCACATTAAAGACTAATCAGAGAGCTGGAAATGCAATTTTTGTCGCTGCCGTGCACCAAGGTCCGAACCCTTGATGCTTATTTCATTTCAGCCACTACTTTTATTTATTTATGAACTCAAGATAAATGTGTCTACTCAGTCTCTTTTGCAAGCCGATTATCTGTTATTTCCTCCTATCTGCTGCCTGTGTCCCACATACAGTTCTGTATTTACCCTTCAACATTTCTTTACTTTGTGTTGAGTCTCAGATATGAAATTGTAAGCATGAAGGTCTCAGACAGCCGTTTTCACATAGATTTATATAAGACTTTTATCATTTGTTTTAGGTGCTTACTTTGTCACACACAAACACGAGCATTAATCAATGTTATGACAGCGAAACCGGCTGCAGAAATATCTACTGGGTTCTCATATATACTATCTATCCATCTTTCTGTCCATCTGTCCCTCTACCTACCTACCGTTCTTCCTTCCTTCCTGTCTGCAATATCTGTCTGTCTGTCTGTCTGTCTGTCTGGGATCTAAGATGCTACAGTGCACTTGTTTACTTTGACTGCACACTACTGTAATCCCTGAGGTGAGCCGAGATGCTAGACACAAAATTCTCTCTGAAGTGGGAACTGGAAGGAAAAACTGAGGGTTTTTTTTTTTGTTTAAATTTGGAGCTCTTGCTCCACTCAAGTCAGCTCATGCTGCACTACAGTGAGTGCAGTCACATACTGTACATTGGCTCCACCTTATAGGTTTTCCTGCAGAGTAATTGAATCTCTGCCGCAGCTGACCTTTACCATCACTCCTGACTACATACAGTGCATTCAGAAAGTGTTCAGACCCCTTCAATTTTTTCACATTTTGTTATTTTGCAGCCTTAAGCTAAAATAATAATACCCCATAAGACAAAGTGAAGATGATTTTTGCAAATTTCTGCACTGAGGATTCCCAAGAGCACAGTGGCCTCCATAAGTCTTAAATAGAAGAAGTTTTACTCTTCCTAGAGCTGGGCGGTCGGCCAAACTACGCAATCGAGGGAGAAGGGCCTTGGTAAGACAGGTGACCAAGAACCTGATGGTCATTCTGGCGGAGCTCCAGAGATCCTGTGTGGAGATTGGAGAAGCTTCCAGAAGGACAACCAATTCTAACCGTCATGTCCGGTTTCCTCCAGATATGACGCTCAAAATTGAGGCCAAATAGTTCAATCTTGGTTTCATCAAACCAGATATCTCGTTACTCACAGTCTGAGAGTCCTTAAGGTGCTTCTTTTGCAAACTTTCACTGAGTAGAGGCCTCCGTCTGGCCACTCTGCCATAAAGCCCAGATCAGTGAAATGCTGCAGTGATGGTTGTCCTTCTGGAAGTTTCTCCCATCTTCACACAGGATCTCTGGAGCTTGATTACTCAGTTTGATCAGCTGTGAGACCCTAATAAGACAGCTGTGTGCCTTTCCAAGTGGTGTCCACTCAACTGAATTTACCACAGGTGGACTCCAATCAAGGTGTCTAAACATCTCAGAGGATCAAGAGAAATGTGAGGCACCTGAGATAAATTTCAAGTGTCATAGCAAAGGGTCTTAATACTTATGTCAATGTCATATTTCAGTTTTTCCTTTTTATTTAATTTGCAAAATTTTCGAAAAAATAAAGTTTCCACTCTATCCTTATGGTTTATTGAGTGAACTTCTTTTTATAGCATAGGGCTCCAACATAACAAAATAAAGAAGGTTCTGAACACCTTCTAAAGTTTTTTATGCTAAACTGAGCCTGATATGTTTATAACTGAACGTTCATTTTTGCAATTATATTGTCATTGTCATTAATATGGCTGAATATATATGCTTTCTGCATTCCAGAAATTATAAAGCTCAGACTCTGTACACATCTCTGTCAGAGAGTATACGTTACCAATACACCTCCCTACACAACAGAGCTTGGAGTTTTCATGACAACTGTTACATAGGGCACCTTTCGTCACAGTTCACTACACCAGTATTGGTTCTCAAGTGTCATTTAGCATCAACTGGGAGTGGAGCTCAGATCACAGACTTACTCCTTAGAGAGCTTTGCTGGATATGATATTTGGCTTCAGTATCTGACCTCTTATCATTTAATACCCTTTGTGTATGTCTCTGAAAAGATATCTTTCATCACTCCTTTGCATAAAAATTCCATTAATTTCTCTTGCCTGTTATCACTGCACAAGTTTGAGAGACATGTGATCCTGGGAAAGTTCATCCTATAATAAGCATATTTATATTATCTGACTATCTTTTACAGGCCAAATTGTAAAGTGAGTGTAAAATCTGACAGGTAAAATTACATTTTCATAATAGACAGAATATTTTTTGTCTGGGAATATGATGGCAGATTTCATACCTTAAGAAAATAGAAAAAAACTTTACTTTGCTGTCAGTTTAATAGAAAAAGTTGGCTGTTTACTAGATACATTAAATCCACTATTATGGAATACATTACCCATGCTTATTACCTTATATTAAGGGTTTTTTTTCTGAAAATGTGTTACTGTAATTCAACTATATGGTATTTGTAGATATTGTAATTTGTAGCACTGTTGAATATTGAGTTGTATTGCATTGTGCTGAAAGATGCAATATACCCTCACTGAAAAAAAATGATAATACACAGTAAAATGACTGAAATATTATAATTATTCCTAATGGTGGATTAATAAATTGTGTAGCTACTAAAAAAAGTTAATTCAACAACTAATTATGTGGAAAACCACCTGTATCATAGCATGTTCATACTCCTCAAATATGATCATATATTATCACTGATGACAATCACCTCTCTAAAAGGATTTCATATTTTCAATAATGTGTCAAGGTTAGTTCCTGAGGCCCCAACTGTTCCTTAACATTTCATGGACTAACTAAGATTACTCACAATATCTTGAAAAGGTTAATAGATAATTGGTACTGGAAATAATTCTTATAGCTAGTTGCCGCCCTATAGCCATTTTTATGACAACTCCTCTCGACTACACAGAGAAAAAAGACAATAATGCTGACATTAAAGCAGTCACTTTGGAAGTACTGGAAGCCATTTATTTTCCAAAGGTGTCATTATGAAGGAAGCATCCATGTTGAGAGGTCCCAAGGCTATTCTATACGGGGAGGTAGTCACCTTTGGAATTAAATAAAGAGCAGTCCCACAGCATGAGGTGTCTGTATCTGTTAAATCTAGCTTACATATTGTAGCCCAGTTATTTGAACTATAAATTACAAAATGCAAATAAAACACAACACAGTCAAATGAAATATGTGGCTGCTGTGCCTTCTGGTTAATGACTTGTTACACTTGTTTAAAATTACCTGGTGCCATGATAGGCCTGAGTCAATCATGAGAACAGATGATTGGTTTTTCACTTCCTTTACTTACAGACTGATATCATATTTACTGTGTCAAAGGTTTTCAAGACACACAAGATGTGGATGGAGAGGCAAACAACAGTAATCTATGGCTATAAGAAAAATACTATTTCTTTTTTTCTTTTATTTTTAAATAAAGATTTTAGCTTTGGCTGTAGGTAGATTTCCCATCATGCATGGGGGTTGCGAACAAGAAGCTAGCTGTGGGCTACACCTGAGCCCTGTTTTTTAGTTTACATTTTGGCCATATTGCGTTAGCTGTTAGCAGTTTCTGTTGGAGCTTTAACCATGGATGTACACACATCAGTGACACGGATGACAATTATACGAATGAAAACGTCTGAAATGACGCTTGTGAGACAAGATTTGAAGTTTCAAGAAGTCCATTTTTGTAAGGCTTTGGAGTGGATTCGTCGATGCTTCTCCTTTAATGACATCGGAAAATATTGGAAATAATGTACGACTGAGAAGAGTAAGTCGCACTGGTTCCAGCAGTATGTTTATGATGTTTCTAAGGGCTGGTTTGACCAAGTTGAAACCCACGAGAAGATATGGACATTTTTTATGTACAAAATAGCTTGCAGCTCTAATGCGTAGCAGCAGCAGCCAGCTAGCTGCCATTTCCACAATCGATACAAGAAAAAAAAGTCTGTAACATGTTCTTTCTGCAACAATATACACTCTCATTTTATAAGGTCATTCATGCTTTTTGCCAACGTTACACACTCCCTCACTCACTCATCCAGACAGACACCACATTCAGTCCACTTACTCACTGCTTTGTTTACAGGTGAAGACTGTGTGGCGTTGTGGGCGATGCTGAGTCCATCCTGTTAGACCTGAGTCTACCTGTGGTTTAATTTATAAACTTCCTAAATTTCCTGGAATATTCGGCACACCTCGTCATACAGGTAAGACTAAATGAGCTACAAAGAGTTGTTTGGGAGAGGCAGTGTAGCCTATCTGTATTACTTTTAGTATTGATTGTTTTAAGGTTCATGCAGGATGAAGTGACTGAGGGGGGCAGTTAAAATTGTGAGGGGTCAAATCTTTTTCTGCTATTGTATACCTTACCTTTCCCTTGTGTTTGTGCAAAATGGCCATAATATGGAACATTAAACTAGGGGGCAGAAAATTCCTCCTCTGCCGCCCTTGTGGTGGAAAGTCTCAGGTGGAGATTGTGAGTGGTTGAGCCTAGTGCTCTTTAGTGGATGAAGTGAACATACTGAATTGCTTTGTGGAAATAATATTTCCTGTTGTTTATTCTTATGTAAAGTAACAGCTGCTTGAAATATCTGAGTTGAAATCTTGTTTGCGTATTTTGTGCATTGCTGGGATATATATTGAATATCTGCAAGTATTTCCCTTGGTTGGTTGAAATTCTTGGTTCACGAAATTTATGGTCCAAGTTCAGGAATCCCTTCTGGGGATTTGACTCTGCTGTTAACTTCACTTCTTTGAGTGACACCCTGGCTTTAGATTGTCAAACTGTTACAATAACAAATTATGCAGCTTGGCTTGAATGGCTTTCTGAGCCAGGCTTAGACTTATTTAGTGATCCAGCTGTATATTTGTCTTGGCGAGCAGGAAAAAAAACCAACTTTTTAGTGTTTTTTAAAAAGTGCTTTATTTATCTCAAGTCTCTGTGAACAGACAGAATGTCAGCAACATTGACAGAGAAAGTTTGACAGATATGTTTGGTGGATGTGTTTTTGTTATGTTGATTTAAAAAAAAAAAAAAAAATTGTAATATGGGGCTCCAAAAAATTGGTCTGGCTGTGGCTCAGCAGGTAGAGAGGATTCAGAGGCTAACCCTGGGGGGCCTTCTCTTTCTGTCCATGTGTCTGTGTCTTTGAGCAAAGTGCTGAACCAAACTCTTAGACCATTACCTTGCAGGGTAGCTCGCTTTCATGAGTATGTGTGTCAATGGGTGAATGAGAGGCAAATTGTAAATTGTGTTGTTTTAAAATCTCCATTTAAATGCAGTTCACTCACTTAACTGTATAAGCAGTAAAATGTTAGTTAGCTAGTTGTTTATCAACATAATTTAAGACAGAGTTGCTCCATTTCAGTATGATTGCTAATAATGGAGGAGAACCCAGTATTGGGCCGCAATTATGCAATTAGGGTGAGATTTGTTTTGTTATACATGGGATAAAAACAGAGTGAAAAGCTAGGCTTACCGATTGAGTGATTAAAGCAAGGAGGTAGTTGACTAATTGGATAATCAAAGAAAACAGCGACAAATAAAGAAGCTACTGTACGGGAGAAGATTAGCATAAAAGGGAGTTGCTTAGAAATGAGTAGAGGCTGGGCAACAGAGTGCACACAGTCAGCCTGAAAGAAATGAGAACGTATAATTCAGACATCGCACATAGATGGGGGAAACATAAAATCGATGAAAGGGACCCATTTCTAACCAAGACATACTTACTTACTTACTTACTCTATAAGGCTTCCTGAGTGTTATGGTGCAGAGCCTCACACCTCTGAATATGCCGACTCTCCACATGTCAACAAGCAGTACATGGTAATCACCAACGCAACCACACAAGGCCTTGCTTCAGAAGTCAATATCTGTCAGCAGTAAGCATCAGCAGCCTGGAGTTCAGGCCTGCCCCCTCCAGCAGACCTGTCAGTATGCCTCAGGCATTGCATCATTAGTATAACCCCATGTCAGCACTCACTCATGTTGCAGCCCATTGCCCACTGTTTGTATCCACAAAGAGTACTAAATGAAGTCTGTGGGCAAACTCGAAATCAACATATCATCTTCATATTCAACTGCAAGTGAAAGATGGATTTGCAAGATGTCTATTGTGTAATATGCAAAAGAGACTGTCTCGTTGAACTTCGGTATCCAATCCCATGGCTTCAAGGTGTTAAATAATGAAAACTAAACTTAGCTGGTCTTATAAAAACTGTATATTACCCAGAATTTCCATTCATAACTTATAACTAGATACATTTTAACAGTAACATCTAAAGTTTAAGAAAAGTTTGTTAAACATAAAAGTGTGGGAAATCTAAAAACCAATATATAGTAAACAATATAAATACTATACTGACTTATTTGGATCTTGCAGTCTACCAAAAACAAATCTTATGCATACTGTTTGGATCCTGATATAAATAATGGTACATGTAACTGCATATCTATGAAAATAGGTTAATAATTTTGTGTTCTTCTTACAATTAAATGAATTCAAAGCTCACTTGGCTACATCAAATACATCAAATAGCGCAGTTTATGTTTAATACTGTAGTGTATATGTTGTAGTAGTGGATATAAGTCTTGAGTTTTCCATTCTACTAAATGTGTGAAAACCAGAGGTTGTAGTGCTGGAAGAAATATACAAACTGTACTTGAATACTATGTTAATGATGCCTTATTTTTATTTTTGCTTTTTAGACTAATCTCTCTACCCACAATCATGTCACTCGTAGTTGTACTTAATTACTCATGTGGAACATATCCAATGAATCCTTCAGGCTGGATCAGTTTTAATGATGAGGACACTGATTAGACAGTTTTATTTCATTTTATTTTTTTTTGTAGATGTATTGATGTTTTTGACAGGGACGAAACTCCTAAATGAATCAAATTAAAATGAAAATCTAAATCCTAAATGACATAAGAATAGCAAGTAAGAGACAAGCTTTGAGAAAGTTACTGGGGTGGAAAGAAGAGAAGAAGGCACGGCGCACAGGGTGCTTCACAGTGGGCGACTCCAGTAGCCTCCATCCTGTTTAATCATTTTTATGGTTAGCATTTTTATATAATTTTTAACGTCCATCCTACATGCAAAATCTTATGTATGTGACATTTGAGGAGTTTTCACACTTGATATCTTTGGGTTTTTACACCTGAGATTGGACATGATGGTGGCCAATATTATGGCGTTATCCCTGCGAAAATCACTATCAGTCGTGAGCTTCTCCTGCCCCTACAGTCTTCAACAAATGGGGCCAGCAAGTATCCTAATGAGGCTTTGCATATTGGATCAAAAGAGGGAGATGAGCTGGAGTACGCTGTAGACTTGTAAGCTACAGCAGTCTATCCGCAACAAGTTGGATGAGCTGAAAACGTGGGCTGAGTTCAAACACGAAGGGAAGGAAAACCATCCTCTTGCTTTTCCTGAAACACGGCTGAGTAAACTGTTAATAAGTGGGTTTGGTAGCCCATTTTGACCTGGCTGATTACCAGCGCTTACCAACATGCTATGTGTAGAGTGTGTATGCTTTTACGACAACCACAGGATCTGTAACACTCTTGTGTTGTGGGAGAAGATTCGTACCCCGGACATTGAACTGCTGACAATCTCACCCCACTCTTACTACTTTATCTAGCAGGGATTTTTCATGATTGTCTACATATATCCACAAAGTAGTGCATCTGCAGCCGCACAACTGATTGCCGATGTAATGCGTAGGCTAGATTCAATCTGCCCGGATGCCCCTAAATGTACCTTCAGGGATAGTGTGTATCTTATGTCTTCAGGAGCCTTGAGTGTGTGGAGAGAAAAGAGAGAGTTGTTCAAAGGACAGTGTCATTGTACAGATTGGCAGTAATGTTATCATGCTTGTGATGATATTTATGAACTATCTGGCACGGTCTCGACATACATTACATTCTGTGTCCAACTAAAACGGTTGTTACCTATATAGAGAAGAAGCTTTAGGCAACAAAAGAAAATAAATTAGTTATTAATAAAAGGAAATAGACCTATTATAACAAGGATTCACTGGAGAAAAAGGTTGACTCCAGACAAGTGCGACATGAAGTAGGGAAAAGATAGAAATGAAATACAGCAGTGGCAATCTTAGAGCAGCCTGGCAAGGGATTAAAACAATGGCCTCCATTAATCAATGTGCAAAGGATACAAAACAATCCATCAGTGTAAATGGGGCGGATGATTCTGATTTGCTGAACATTTTCAACTCATTTTTTTTCCTGCTTTGAAAGGTCTGAGTTCTCTGAAAATGTTTCCATGCTCAGAGGTTCTCTTGTACCTCAGAATGATATTGTGATATCTCAGGATTGTGTCACGGCCCTATTTAAATGGGTGAACATAAGGAAGGCTGCTGGTCACAGATGATGCCATCTGTGGGCACAATTTGTGCCATTGAGCTGACCAGCTTTATGAGGTCTTGACTCTAATCTGGAAAGCATCTGCTATAAGACCTATTCCCAAATCAAAAAATGCTAAAGAACTAAGTGAGCTGACATCCCCTGTCGTAAAAAAATTCAAGAAGATTTTAAGATATGATTGTCTCCCTCATTGATAGTGGATTAGACCCCCTGCAGCTTGTTTACCAGCTGATAGAGGATGCAAAACTCTTCATCCATGTTAGAGTGTATAAGCAGGTAAAGAAACCCCAATCTCATTGATTTAAGGCAGAATAGTGACAAACCAAAGCTTAGTATTATACATGGTGAGGGTGTTCAAATGTCGACACATGTATCTACGTAGGAGCGTAGTAGCGACTCGGTTGTCAAGCATCTAGAGCAAAGAATTCACTTAATGCCTTGCTTGTGAGTTTTGAAGTTGTGCGGACTGGGTGAGCTGCAAATTAATTGTTCTTCTTTGGATCAATAAAGTTGTCTAAATCTATATCTGAATCTGAAAAGCCTATGCTTAATTGTGTCTGTCTACCTCTAGTACACGGCAAACACATGAGTGTCAAGATGAGAGACTGAGGAGTTTCAGTTTTTTTTTTTTTTTTTTTTTTTTAAATCTTGATACATGCTCAATCTGAAGCCTAGGCAACAACCATGTCGTCTGGGGAGTCTTTCTTTGTCTTTACCGAGACAGAGGATGTATGGCCACTGTCACTGATGTCAGATTTAGTGTTTGCTAGAGCACATTTATGAAAGAATACCAACAGTTCACTGCATACATTCTGATTCAAACATTGCACAGGATGTTACAGCAGGGCTCAACGGCTTGAGACTAAAAATAGATGCGTGTAAACTGTAAAATGCATTTAGGAACATGTGCAGCCTCTGTTTTTTTTTTTTTTTTTTCAACAAACATTTGATAACACAACAACAGTGACGATGATACAGTACCTGCGCTGGAGCAATGTTGTCTGTTGAAAAAAAATCATGTGATTCACCCATCAGTGCAGAGGGCCCTCTTGACACCCATTTTTATATCTAAACGGACGTTTAGAACTAGGAACTACTTTATTATAGAAGTATTGTTTGTATCGTTTAAACAAGTTTGAAGAATAATAAAAATTACACAATTATTCAATAAATACAGTTTAAAGCAGAAATAATTAAAAACCTACTGTACTTTTTTGTATTGAAATAAATTTAATAATTTAGCTTTTAAATGTCTCCTCGTATTTCTTTATTAGGGAAAAACACATGCTCCTTGGGGAAAAAAGTAAGCACCAAGCCTTGGAGAGTGTGTTCTGTATTTAGCTAATTGCAATTTCACATTACTTGGTCAGCTGACTGTTCAAAAGTCAAGTAAAACTTTAAATGATGTTGACTTAATGATAATAAGGGTGACTAACTCAAATTTAGTTTTGAGTCCTGAAGAAATAAAAGTCTGACATGACTCACAACAGAAAATATCTGGCAGGGATGGCAACAGAACCTGGGCTGATGAGTGAACAAATTGTTCAGCAATCATTTTTACTTTGAATGATGATTGGTGGGCATTAGAGAATAAAAAGATTTTATGCCTACGGTGAGACAAGATTTTGGCACCACAACAGGTGCACTTGCATATGAGACATAGTATAATGCCATTAACAACAAACATCCTACGCAAGAAAAAAAAAAAACAAATCATCTGAATAATGAATTAATATTAATGTATATTATTAAACACAGGATACAAAGCACTAGGCAACACAACATTCACACAAATACACTAGAAACCTTAACTTACTCTGGGCTTGTTCCAGCTCTGTGCATCAGCTTAAGGCTGCAATGCCTGGCATTGTATCTTCTTCAAAATGTCTACTCATTCACTTGTGTTTGAGCGCCTATTTGAAGGCAAACTGAATGAGATGGGCCCTGTGTCTTAAGCCACATTTGATGTGGTGCTCGCAGCCAAATGCTTTTGAGAATGAGTTCTTACCTCCATCACAAAGATGAGGGCGAAAACTGTGAGTGTAGTTGTTTTGGCCTGGGGGACACTGTAGAATACACAAAGAAAGGTGGATATTGTGATTTTTGTATCTTAGGGACACTCTACATCTCCATCATCTTTTTTTCATTAGAATATTACCATACAAACATCAGATCCAGATTAGAAGGGTTCATTGCCAGGTTATCTTTGATAGAGGATTTGACTTTGATTGATCCACACACACACAGTTACTCTGCAGCCTCTTGGTTTGATGCAGCCAGTGTGCTAATGACCTCACCACATTATTCTCCACCGCACACAATTCTTCTCGGACATTATTGATAATAATCTCATGAGTTCAGATTTTTCAAATGTGACACTGTCTGTTTAATAAACTACCAATGCAGACAGAGATTTACTGCATCTCTTGCTTTTACAACTTGCACCTGCCCTGGCATCTATGGCATTAGACGGGAACCAGTAATTAACAAAGTCACTGCACACAGTGTCTAGATGTATTGCTGTGTATAACTCATTGTTGACAAATTCAACTCTATAATTTTTTTCTTCTGGATCTCTATTAGATGGATCCACAAATCTTAAACCGTTATTTCTGTGTTTTTAAGTTGTTGGCCTCTTTGTGGCTAGCCTTAACTGTTTTGCCTGTTTTCTCGTCTTGTAAGGCAAGTGTCTATAAAACAGTTTTTTTACGCTCTTTGAGTTTTTTTTTTTTTTTTTCACTATGGCCTATGGTAGTGGTAACCGTGGGGACTGTATCAACCACCAGTCTAACAATGGAGCCTGCTCCTGCTTTGGTAAAGTCTTGATTCATTGGTTGCAGATGCCACTAAAAGATTTTTTTTTTCTCTGAATGACATTTGCATAACACAGGCAGATGACAAAGTCTTTCTCTTGCTGTGTGTCATGGAGTGTTTTGACTTGAAGGCAGACTGAATCATTATCTGTGCAATTACGCAACTTAATTACGACTGCTAGGGGCTAGCCCTGCATCTCTACTGTCCATCTGTCAGACATCCTTGAACTCCATCCATCTTTTTTGTCCCTTTTGTTTGGTTTCAAACCCAAGGATGATGATAAGTGGGAATTGAAGACAGCTGAGGGCTGTCATCCGTCTGTCGTCTCTTTATGCTGATTGTACAGCGACACTGGTTGTCTTGTTTTTCAGCTTCCTGAAAATTCACATTGAGGCCAGAGATATTTTCAAAGTTGTGGTATTGTTCTTTACTAAGGACATATGAAAGCTGCCCCTTTCAAATGCTTTCAATCTTTATTCAGTCTCGGTGGTAGCAGACACTTGTGTTTGAGGGGAAAAATAGAGAGTTCTTCTTCCAATACTGCTGAAATTTGAATAGCCGTGTCTGGAATAAGTGCAGTGTTGTCTAAAGTGTCCGTATTGGTGCCATGTTTAGATGTCTTTAAATATGAAGACCAGTGATACTTATTCTGGTTACATATTTTTCTTGCAATCCACAATGAATGATACTTTATTTATTCAGGAAATCATATTTATTGTGTGCTCCATATCTAGATATTCCTATTACACCATATGTTATGTGCCTATGATTTGCTCTGTCTCCACCTATTGCCAGGTTTTTTGTTGATTTACTGTTAACACCCAACTATTATTCCATTGCAGTGAAAACTATTTAACAACTATTTTATAAAACTATTCTTTGCTTAAAATTCATTTGACATGCACATTTTTTTTTATCAGTTTCACCGGCCCATTACCCTCACATGAATATGAGTAAAGAAAATTCAAATTATTTTGCCAACAGTCCTCCTGTTTTATTAATAAGTATTCAAACACATGCTTGACAATTTCCATATTAGTGGGATGCACTGTTAAACAAAATATACATGGCATTTGGTGCAGTAAATTGATTCAGTTTAATTGATTAATTTTGATTTACAATGAATAGAGATCTCCTTAGCTGCACTGCAGTCCTATACACGGAGACATCAAATAGATGCATACACACTGACATTATTCATGAAGCTGAGAAATGAAACCATGATGAATGACTGGACTGCTCATTTATGCAAACACACACACTCATACATAAAAGACAAGCACCCAAGCACACACATGCACACACAAAAGCCCTGCACACACAGGCTGCTTTGAAACCAAGTCAGAACTTCTCTGTCAGTCTAATCAGCAGTCAACACAAGCTCAAGACCCATCAAGAAAGAGACGAGAGATCAGTCATTTTTACTTACTTTTAATGCGCTGCGTTTACTCTCACTCTCCTTTGGGTATTTCTACTTAATCCTGTGCAGTAGACAACATATTAATGTCATGAAATGCGGCAGAAGTAATAAAAGGAAGGAAAGCACTAAGAGGTTTATTATCACTTCAGCACTGTTCTCGTTCATGACCCTTTTACTTCAGTGTGGCTCTAAGCACTTTAGATGGAGCGTAGATAGAGAGAGGGGTAAAAGAAATTAAAGGGAGGATAAACAGGAGATTTGGGGCCACGGGATGTTAAGTTAATTTTGACTGTAATGATCAGACCTGGTGCTGGATGGTGAAAATGCTTTTGTCCACTTGTTCAAGGCAGGCATCCTGCCAGCACACAAACATTAACAAGGCAGAGTGTGTGCGCGAGCTAATATGCGTACGTGTTTGTGTTGAGGGGCAGTTTGTGTACCCATGAGTGTGTGTAGGTGCATGAGCAGTGTCACTGCCATGTGTTTGCCCAGTGTTATGAGCTACAACCTTGGCACTGTTTTCATACTCCAGACATGCTCTTCCACCCACGCAGTTCTGCTAGTGAGGAGATCTGGAATGAACCATCCTTACCGCCCACCACCAGCCCTCTAACAAGTAATTGTCAAGCATGTGTGTGTGTGTGTGTGTGTGTGTGTGTGTGTGTGTGTGTGTGTGTGCGCTGAAATACAGCAATCAAAAATCTATTCATTTACCCTAGAAGTTAAAGCACAGTTGGAGTTGCAGCAGTTTTACCCAGTGTTTCTGTATCTTAGCTTTGCCCTCTGCATTTACATTGTTTCAGCTGCTTACTGCTGCACCATTTTGACACAGTACTCTTACCAAGTAGGTAATACGAATTTTCTATGGTTTACCAGAATAAAGAAAATGTTTTATGCATATAAATTGCTTGTAGTGTGTAAAAAGCAGCATTTAATATACAAACTAAAAACTCAGGTATATTACTTCGCCTTGAGAAATAAGACAAACCAGTTCTCAAAATGAACAAACTAAACTAAGAAAAAAAAGAAGGCTGTGTAATAATCACAGGGTTTTTCCTGGCTGAAAATTAGGTGGGGGGGGGGCACCGTCCACTTGTGGCTGAGAACTAGGCCTACTTTCAGTACTGACAAATTAACCGTATCTCTTCAGTAACATGAATTCAGTTTTTCCCCGTATTAGAACAAACTAATGATGATTACTGTTTCACCTGTACTCACGATTCTCCTCCTCGTGAACTCTATTTTTAAAATAATCTGTGATTCGAGACCTTTCTACAAAATAAAAAAACACACAACGATGGGATGTAACGTTAATTTGGGGAAACTTTTCAAGAAGCTGCGTGTGCTTGGGTGTAAAAGAGATAATATTCACATGTTTGAATACCTGCAAAATCAGGTCGCCGCCTCCTTCTGCAAGCAGAAAATCCAGCGCGTTCATATTCTTCTTCTGTGGCAATTTCGGATGGCTCTGCCTGATGCACGGATTACGATGCAGTGTAGGACATGTCCTATATACTGTACATATACTGCACACTGTCAACAGTCTGATCCAAATACAATTTTATTTTCAGTCTTGGTGATTATATCCATTCCTAACACCACTTCATATATTATATATTTAAGAAAATATCATTACAAATTCCTGATGGAGACAGATTCCAGGAAGTGTTTTCAAACAGACAATTCAAACTGCTAGGTAGCTTCTCAGTCCTACTTAAAATGCATACATTTAGTTTCCGGTAAAAAACAAACAAACAAACAAACAAACAAGAACTAATTCCCATCATGATGCAATAACATATCATAGCTTTGACTGCTGGAACTAGTCCTCTAAATATTGTCAAAATATAGCAATTTCACCTGGACCTGTGTGACCTTGAGTCCTCAGAGCTGTTGCTGACTGTGTGGTTTCTGTATCTGACACTACCGATGAAGAGCAAGAGCAACTAGATACTGAATGTAGCATGTGGGCCATGGTCATGCTTGTCTTTCAAATGTTAAATCAGTGTTTCTTCATCTTATCACATCATTTAAAGTTGGAGGACATGTAACAGCTAACATAACAGAATTTTATGTTTTTAATAAAACATGATGAAAAGCCACAGACCTCAGATAGTTGTCCCTGAATTTGAACATTAAGCCATTTTCAATAAAAGCAGGACTTGAATTTGCTCGATGTATTGTCCTAGTAGATGTCAAGATGTTGAGTATATAAATTTGTTAGACTCTCCACCATTATTCAGGCCACTCATTCCCTTCCCTGAGGGCATGTGTCTGTATATTGAATATTCACCAAAGAATTCAAAGTGTTTGCTACAATATTTGCTGATAAACAACTCGGTTTCTGTCTGTTCCCTCTGAGGACTGAACTAGTGAGCTGCACATGCATAGATGAATGTTGTACCTTAGCAAACAAATCAATAAAACTCATTTCCTTTTGGTCAATTGTTAATTAAATGCCAGTTTTCCTTCAATTAAAAACTGACTGAAGTGCAGAATATGGCATATAATCATATTTTTCCTCTGCACCCCCCCCCCCCCCCCCCCCCCCCGTGGGCATTTGCAAATACCCAGGGATGATTGCTAATGCAAAATCATTTTCTGATTTGTATCTGCAAATTTGCTGCTGCCCTTGTGGTATCATCAAAGCTAGGTAAGCTTTATCAGCCCCCCACCTGGTAAATGATTTTAATGTTGATGGGTTAGATTACCCAGAGAGTAAGGCTTGCCAGTATGCGAAAGGTCATTCAGTATTATCTAAAGGGTATGCCTGACAATTATGCAGAATAGGACTATGGTCTTAAAGCATAAGGTGTATGTATTTAAAATGTGAAATATAAAACTACACCAGCCAAGTTACTCTATCAAGACAAAGTGCTTTCATTACTGTGATATTTCTCAAAGCGATAATGAAATGTCACAGTGGATCCATGACTTGCATTACCTTTCAGTTTTAAAAAACTGCTATCTTCCATGAACGACTGCAAGGTCTTCGTATTTTCAAGAAGCTGTTGTGCTGTAAAACACACTATATTACTTGAGGCTGATATCTGACCGGCCAAAACTCCCTCAGCTCTGACCCTAAGAGTAATGCATTCGATACTGGCCTTGGTGAAGTCACCATCAACCAGGATCATCCATGATTGGAGGGGCAGGTGTAGAGAAAAAGGCGGGGGGTGGGGTGGACGGGGAGCAGAAAGAGGGGAGGAATGACCATGGATCAAGCTGTGGTGCAGAGATGCTGCTCAATGGGCCGCAGTCGCAGAGAGATATAAAGCTTATGACAGATGCGTCTCTTGAAAATGCATTACTGCACTGGGCTTGAAACCATCCAAGTTCTTCCTGAGTGTTGAAGGGAATATCTAACCAGAATAGCCAAAGCTTTCACAATTGTCAATTTAAATTCTTTCCTGTTGTCTGCACCCAGATGTTTACTCTTACATATGCCTGTCATATTCGGTAACAGACATGTGAACACGCAAACATCTCCACCATCACGAATCCACCCAAACACATCCACAAATGCAATAAAAAAACAAGAAGCAGACTTTTTTTCCCCTAAGCATTCACATTCTCATGATACGTCCATAGTTGCAGTCACAAATTTCTCTGTTCCACTGTTGCGAAGCACCCCTGAAGCAGAGTCTGCAGGACGGATTTGCTGTGTATCGTTCTAACACCCAGACTGTTTGCATTTTTTCTCCCCTTTTATTTATTCAGTTTCTTCCCAGACAGTGGTGTATGTTTGTGTAGGTTCCAAACACAACAATGAAAACAGAACATGCATTTTAATTGAGCAGTTAAGCAAATTAATACTGCGGTGCTGGATCTATTGTGGGCAGTGAAATTCAGATACTGCTGCTTAGTTTAATGCCTTAGTTATTGGATTTTTTTGAAAAAAAAACCAAAAAAAAACAGACGCAAACAAACAAATCATTTTGCTACCTAATGGGCTTATGCAACACATTGAAAATAGTCTCTGAATATCAGGGTAATACTGTGTCACTAAGTGTCTCAAATGCTCTAATATGCTGAGGTGAAAGGCTTCATTGTCTTTTAACACAACAGGCAGTCGATCCTTCATTCGCCCCAGAAAATTAATCTGTATGTGAGTGTAAGAATTAATCAGAGGCTGTAATTAAAGAGTGGTTAAGGTTAGCTTAGCTGTGACTTTAGAACTGGTTCAGCCAATCAACTGCATTCAGTGGTGCTAATTTTGTGTGACTGGTCTCCACTGTTTTTAGAGATGTTTATATTACCTCAAAAATATCTCTGAGGAAGACTGTGCCCACCAGAAAAGAGGATGACATTGGTTGTTTCCTCAAATCATTAAAACATCCTATTTTTACATTTCCCTAAGAGGAACCAGTTTTTGCTTGTAATGACTGTTGTAAAGAAGTATGGCTACAAATAGTGCCACAAAGCCTCTGTAAAACATTAAATATTCCTTAATTCTTAGGTTTATTTAACACTCCAGTACTCAACAAACCTGCTTTATCATCTCTGCGTGGGTATGGTTTCATCAGATTGGATTGACAGTGGCTTAGAAATGTCATCACAGTTTGGTTTAAGTGTTCCCTCGCCTACTTCAAACCACACAGCTAAAACAAGAAAAATAGAAATCTCTCATGTGAAATAACCCAAACCCAAACTTTGGCAGTCAACTGTGTGTTCATCAGGGATACATTACTCATAGTAAGAAGATATAGGTGATTAAGAATTAAAGGGGCTCTGCTGGTAGGAATGTGTTGCTTCATCTACTGATGAGACAATGAAATATGATCTCACAAGTCCAGTCTGAGTAATAAATGATCAGTTTGATGGTTTATCAGACACCAAAACACTGCATACCAGTTTGTAATATTATGAAGAAAGACTATTATGAGGAGGATTGTATTGCTCTGAAAAAATTACCCTGGTGGTAATCATTTTTATCTTTTGTTTTCGGCGATCGCGAGGTAAGTGGTAGAAATAACTATTCAAGTTATGACCAAAAAATATGTGTTTGCACGTATCTGACTGGGGAGTGAAGTTTTCTGCCAGATAATGTTGAACTGTATTTTGACCCTGTGTTTTCGGGTCAGAGCCCCCTCCGTTGCTGGCAAGTAACTTTCAGGGAGGCTTGTTTCTCTTGCACCGAGTGAAAAATGATGGATTTCTCATGTATCCAGAAGACACCCAGGCACATCTGTTGGATTTTGATCTCTAGCAAGTCAGATCTAATTTCTAAAAGTTTAAGTTTGGTCATGTTTTCGGTTTAATCTTTAATTTAATTTTTTTTATTTGAGATTAATTATAAGTTCATTTACTCATCCATGTGCGGACAGGTTTATTACTTTCATCCAGTTTCTAGGAGAGACACAAAAGCTATTGCCAGACTGTTGTTATTATTAAGGTGTTCTTTGCTAGTGAATTTATATAATTTCCATACAATCTAGCTCTATTTTTACTATGATTAAACTTTTAAAAAGGAAATGTTGGCCAAGCTTTAGCAGATAGGTCCTTTGGGAAAGTTGTCAACACTGAAAACATGCTTTTTCTCTCTTGAGAAACCTCAGTCACACTGGCCTTTCCTCCCTGAATAGGACAGCCTTAGTGTGGTCTTGTCCAGCCCCAGTACCAACGCCGGAGTTCTGGAAATCATAGCTGGATGCCAGGGATTCATGCTGGTTGTCCATAATGTTCAGCAGCCTGTCCTATGCTGTGGAGATGGCGTGAGCATGGAGCACATGGTCCACCATTTTCATGCCAGATGCAACGGTGCAACTCCTGTTCTGTATTTGGATCAGTTGGTGGATGCTCTTGCTGAGTTCCAAAACGAAATTGTCCTCCAGCAGGTAAACACACAAATTATTACCTTTAGACACTCAGTGTCACTCATCGCTAGGGACAGATAGAGAATTTACAAGGTGCTCACAAAGGATATTTTTTTTTTACCAATATTCAATCTAGATGAAGAATGAGGATATTATGTATAATGTGTGTTTGCATAATGAACAGCAGTCCACCTTCTACTCCCTCAAGCTTGTTACAGTGGCGTAGGTTGCAGAGTATGTTGCATACACTGATGATACACTGCACAATGTCAAAGATGTTGAATAAACAGCTGAGGATTTCCTTGAAGAGGACAGTTGACAAATGACAGGGCTACTGAAAAGCAGGGTATATAAGGCACATATATACCCCAGACAAAGAGGACATGAATAGAACAAGAGGAACAAAACACTCCCGTTTTGTTTTCGACCAAGGTAGGTTTTGCAGTTGAATATGAGACGATTCAAATTAAGATGCTTCTAACTGATGCAACATGTAATTTAATTAATGCAACAACAGTTGTGTTGTCATATAAATCACCTCGGTAATTTTCTCATTTGAAATAGAGGTGGTGGTTATGGTGCAATGCTGCAGCAATTTCTGCGGAGGTCCCCGGGTTTCATCTGTCATGCACAAACCCAGAACATGCACCTCTGGATGATGAAGACTGGTTCTGCAGCGAGGCATATGAGCAGAATGGATCATATAAATCGATTGTTACTGCTACTAAAGTCAAAGAGGGTGGGGTGGGCACCGGGTACACTGTGTACTTGTAGACAGCTGCAGATGATTTGAGGGGTACCATGTTCAGTGTCTCGTGAAAAGGATGGCATTAGACAGTGTAATGGAGGTCTCTTTAATACAATTTATAAGCTAAGGAATGCACCACATATAAATTAGTGATTACCAAGGTTAATTGCAGATATACAGTGACAGAAAGGCATGAAATGTGAAAAAAATACTGTCATTGTAAATGATGTGTGTACCACAGCATAATCGTGCTGCTCTGACGTTTCTTGTAAATGCAGAAAATGAGGACCAGATCCAAAGATTTTTTCAAAGCTGTCGCTGAAGAACGATTCTGCCACCTGGCCAGACATCACACTGTGTGGGTGGGTGATGGTGATGACAGAGTTCTAGGAAATGAACCTAATTTGTTTTTGGGACAGCATCAATTTTTGACTGGTAAGACTTGTGAACCTAGACTTTATACATTTTTTAATAATTTGAAAGATGTGTTCATTAAGTAACAGTAACAAAATTGTCTTGTAATATATGATAGAGGGCTTAAACAAGGATAATGACATACAGTATAATCTGAGATGTAAGTGGGTAGCAAACCTGCAAGGTTAACTGGGAGGAAATATTGGTTTAGACTTTAGTGAATAAGATGACGAAAAATTTGTTCAAAGGTTTGAATTTCAATGCATTCAGTGTTTGATGCATGATACTTGAACCAGCGTCTGAATGAAAATAAAAGATTCTTTATTCTTCATTTTAGTCTAAAATTCTTTATTGCTCTCTATTGGATAAAATGTGCAAAAATTTCACCATTCATAGTTTTCTAAAATAATGTTATGAGTTTCAGTGCAAAATGAAAAAATAAAAGGCCCACTTAATGCTCTTATGTAAGGGACTTGGAAATTTCTGACTGCGATGTCTCCTAGTGGTTGTGTCAAGCTCTCACAGCAAAGAAAGCCACCACCCCTCATGAGAATTGGTCACAATCACAAGTTCATGGCTTGTTGTCATAGCAAATGCCAGTCAGAGAAACTCCATTGACTGTTTGTGGCCAAAAAAGAAGAAAAAAAATACTCAAGAGCCACTCAAATCAAAGCAAGAAGAAAATTCTCTTGGTATCTACAACTTGCTCATTATTTTGGACTGAGAGAGACCACCATACCTCAACAAAACACTGCATGGTGCTGTGCTTCCATGCCATACAGCTTACACAGCTAACTGATAAGATTCAGTTGATATTACAGTCCATTTTTTAGCTCAGTGGTGCATATTGTCAGGTTTTTATAAAATATCATAACAAAATATCATGCCAGTACACCCTGAATAAACTGTTCAAGTGTACTGTACAGACTATGAATACTACCTCATGTATGGAATCTGTTTATCAGCTTATTAACCTGTAATTAAACTGATAATACATACTTAATGATGTACAAAGTCAAAAGTGCACACAGACAATCAAATTGACCATTGTGCAGAGATGCTGTGGGCAAATGGGGGAAAAAAAACCTCGATCAGGTGTTTGCCAAGGCTGGACTTGAGTGTTTCATGTCCCCTGCCTTATCTCTGAGTTTCAATTCTGCACACGTAAGATGACAAACACCGCACTTGCCAAGTTTGTGAAACAGTATGGAAAGGATGGGATGTTTGCCTTCCTACCAGGCAGGTAGCACAAAGGCTTTGAGGGATTTAGATATACCGTAGGGAAGATGAGCAATAGAGATCGGAACATTGGATTGAAGGCAATTGGCATATAAATTAGACATTCTTTTGATAAAATCTTTTTCAAACATGTATGACAATGTGGTTTACAGTCACAAGCCTATTGAGTCATAATGATTGATAAAGTCCTCTTAGAGTGATTATTGGGATTGTCTTGTGTGGTTGAAATCAAAGTTATCATTAAGTCTCTTTTACTGTCAGGAAGAATTCTTCCAAACTTTCCATGAATTGAGAAACTACAACTTTTCAGCTCTGTTATTATTACTGTTTCGTCGTGCTGCCTCATCCGTTTTCATCTTCTTGCCACTGGATTGGTTAAATGCTAGGTCTGACTAAGCGTCTTCCCATGAAAGACTTCCAGAAGATGGGGAATTATCCATCACTCTTGTTACACACATTATTTGTGGAAAATTGAAATGATGTGTCTCATATAAGACTATTCAACATTCCTAGTCTCAGCCTTTTGATGCTGACGGTGTTGGCATCCTCGAGTGTTACCTTTCAAAATGCAAAATGGCTAAGGAAATGCTTCTGCAATTCTCTCTTTTCAATACTGCAAAAGCAAGAATTCATGGAGAGCCAAATGGTTTCTAGTCCCCGATGTAATTTATGCTTGTTAGTGGTATAAATTGTGCAGTGCCCCGAGGAACGTTAGAGAAAAAAAGGTGTTTACTTCAAGTAAGGACCCAAATTGGCTATGAAGAAAAAAATGTACAGACTAAAGAACTTAAAACTAACAGATGGTCTCACACTTTGATTTCATTGCCGTATAATTTAATGTCCCAATGTTTTACCAGACAAGCTAGCTTCATTAGTACTGAGACAAAGCATTGCACACAGATTTTAAATCCCAGATTCCAGTCAATCAAACACAACAGTAGTTGCATTTGCGTTTGTGTCTCCCATTTCTTTAGAACCAGACTGAAGAACCTTCCAACATAGCATTTCAGTTTAAAAAAGTTGAACATATTTTTTTCTTGAGAGGTTTGCCTAAACTGCATGTGATCATGTTGTTTATGAGCGTAGCCAGTTCCATTAGCTTTTTGCTACCTTGCCAATCCCAGCATGGATACAGATAAGTAATTATCTGGAATATATAGAAAATAAAAAAGAGAATCAATGATATTAATACAGAGATCACACAAATGCTAATCATGTAGCGCTGCATGCGTTAGACTGAAGGATAAACCTTTTTTCCAGTTAATCCTGCATAGCATTAATTCTGATTGGATATAATTGTACTATCTTACTTGGGGATCATTTTGAGTTCATCCCTCACGCAGTGTTTACCCTCCAACATCACTGCTGGCTATCTGTGCAACTGCACAGTCAGGTTTATCCACCCAGTCAAATTAATCCTCAGGAGCAGCTTTGAACCTACTGTATCACTGCTGGATTTGGCACATGCACATTAGAAAAATGTCATTCGGGGGGGAAATAACAGACCTCTGTTGGCAGTCATTTACAGATAAATGTGTCTTTTTTTTCTGCCCATAGCTACCCATATGGTTTTCTGAAGTACCTATTCTATCCATATGGTTTGACATTGCATAAATTACTGTGGAGTAAAGACTTCACAGTAGACTCTTCTGTGCATTCTAACTCATTCCACCATAGGAACTTACCGACTTGTAACTCAAATTGTGCCCGTTGACCTGGTGTCTGCTTTTCTTTCCACTGGCCTCCGCCCACACTGGAGACTGGTTCTGAGAGCTAAATTTCAGCACAATTCAGGAGGTGGTACTAAATCAAGTTCCAGGTACTTGTGGGATGCAAACACAACAAAAAAGCAGTAACCACCAGTTCAATTCTCTCTGTACCCTGCTTGTGCCCGTTTGCTTTCCCTCGTCCATCTGATAATCCTGACAAGTGTGTTGAGCGATCTCCATTCTCTGTATGCCTGATGCTACTGCTTGATTCTAGTCTCTGCGTGTGTGTGTGTGTGTGTATCCACTGGTTCCTTTTTTTCAAATCTCTATCTGAAGCCTAAAAATCACCTGTGAATAGACAGAGACAGACACACCTGAAGACTGACAAGGTGGGAGGAAAATAATCTCTGATGCAAGTTGTTGCTGCAGACACGCTTATTAATTTAATACTACATTGTCTGATAAAATGAACAAAATACATGTGAATGACAGCATCTGTGCTGTGAGGCTATCTTGACATTTGAAATGAATGAAGAAAGCTGACGGTCCATTGGTGATCTCTAATGACAACATAACAATATGAAAATACAGTTGATACGATTGTGCTAGTGTGTTCATCGACAAGGACTAGAGCTGTCACTTTTTCTTTGAACTTTAAACATTTGTTTGAAAAAATTAAATATTCAAACTGTAATAACTTGTTTGAAATCAATATTTATAGTCTACAAGCACATAGGCCATTTGAAGTAGTTAAGGGCGCTCATGAAATTCACTATTAGCTTGGGCTATTGCATGTCCTATGGACCTGTCAGTAAACTAAGCTAAACTCATAAAAATGGAAGACATTAATGAACAAAGCCATGTCAATTGGACAACACAATGAAAACACCGAAGCATCTGATGTCTGTGTTTTGGGTTCTTTACCGTAGATGGCAAAATTACCAAGAATGATGATGCTGTTACTGATTTTGTGAAAAGTGCTGCCTCACTCTATGGCAGTAACAAAACTGAGGACTCCTGTGCTAGCTTTCCACCCGAGTGAGGCACAAAAAACGAGTGGAGCAATGTCAACTACCTGTACAATCTCCTCTGACTAGCTTTTGCACTTATCCTCAGGACTCTCAGCAGAAGCGCCTTTAAAAGGGCAATCACTAGTAAGACAGCAAGTACTGATAGCATGCAAGGAACAAGACAGTACTCATTGACGTCATTATTCTAGTAGCTAGTAGTTTGACTACTTGCGCATCTGTGCGTGTTGTTTTTGGCTACAATAGTTCAACTCAGTTGGCGTTACATGCAACATGGCAGCCGTGACCAGGAAAAGTGATGTCTGGAAACACTTTGAGAAAAAAGACGACAATAACGTGCAGTGCAAGATATGTATTGTTAAACTTGAATATCATGTTCTTGGACAGCCAAACAGTGGGCTTAGACGGGGAGGTCCATGTCCACAAGCTTAACATTCTGCTTGGTTTTCCAGTGGGACACGGACCTCCCGTATTTCTTTTTTTACAATTAAAAAAAAATATATATATATATGTATAATTTGCGAGTCATCAAGTACTAATTTGCAAGGAATGGAGCACTCATTCATAAGGTAATGAGAGTACTCGAATATTGAAATTACTGAAAATGCCCATCCCTAGTGTCTAGTGTGGGGGATGGGCTGTAGTGAAGAACATATATCCAATCCTTCCCAGTTTTTAAAACGGTGAAAAAGCAAGACAGAACAAACCACCTTTTTTCTGAATATTGTCACTATGTTCAGCATCAATCAGTCGTTCAGGGTCATCAAGTTCCTATAATTGAAAAGCAGCTTACATGGATAGATTCATATTTAAGGCACCTAATGGTGTCAAATACATCAATATCTCTAATACCACTTGACTCACTGTTGGAGTCAATCCCACATCTTTATATCGCAGTGGTGATACATTTGAAAATTGAATTAATCTGTTGTATAATCATTCCCTTCATTATTTTCCTTTTCACTCACTCATGGAGGTAAATGCACCTTTACAGCTTGACATAACAGCTTACACAATCTTTTTCACACAGCCTCAAATGGCACCATGTCAGGCTCCACCATTATAATCAAGGCAGCCTTCTGTTCTTCCAACATCTGGCACAGTTAAATGGTTAAATTGAGTCCAAAGATTCCCCTCAAAAACATTTGAATGTTTTATTGATTGTTTTCAAGTGTGGTGCCACCTAAGGGCTCATAGTGTGTTCTGTAATGAGTTGAAGTATCCAAACTCCTTTCTATTTGTGTATGTTTACCTTTGTTACACTATTGGGCAATACACTTAAAAATTTTAATTTTTCATCAACGATTGAACTGATTTTAGCTCAAGGGCCGCCCAAGTGGCTTAAAATGGCTATTAGCTGATTGCAGTGTTTATTCCTGTCAAACTATATACCAAAATGTTCAATGGGCCTTGCAATGTTGCAAAAAATTTCTTCTTTTACCTCTCCTATCTCCCCCTATCCTAACTGCTAAACCTGGGATGTCATTAGCAAAGTCTTTAGTTAATCCTTCTTGAAAGCACACTTAAAAAACAAAAGGAGAAGTTAGATAACAAATGAAAAACTCTAAGATGAAGCACAGGCAAAAAAATTAACTGCATAAAAAAAGATGGTACCATATGGAAAACAATCGTGTGTGTGTGTGTGTGTGTGTGTGTGTGTTAGTGTTTGTGTGCTGTTACGATTTTTAACCTCACTTCAAGGAGAAGTGAGCCGAGCGCATTTCCAGCCACTTAGTTAACGACAATGACTTTGTCGTCACATTTCTCAGACATAGTGAGGCCTTAGCTTACTGATGCTCATTTTATCTAATTACATTTATCAAACAACAAAAGGCCAGAGCAGGCAGAGGAGATCCACACTAATTACATTAGAGCTAGAAGAAGATTGGCACATGCGATGAAGTGATTTGGCCACTCACAGCCCCACCGACCGCGCTGTATAACTTCAAGCCCATCCCAGTTGTTTATGAGATTGAGCTGTCATCCGAACATCATTCAGATGTAAGATGTTGCTATAGTCTCCCGTACCAACATGAGAGCTGCAATGGAGGAGCAGGAGATGAGCCCGATGCTACTGAGTGAGTTAATCAAATCAGACAAGGATCAAATAAAAAAAATAAAAAAAAGAGTAGAATGTAAATGTATTGTCTTACACATTGGAAATTTCACTTTTTTTTCCCCATGCCATTTAAACATCATCGTCATTGTCATGATACAAATGCCATCTGTTTATATTCTGCACTAGATTTTGCTCTAGATGTGTGGCACAGTGAGCTGCAGGAGTACCAGGCGGCTCAATCAGGTCCCAGAAAACAAATCCAGCATCTCTTTGTGGCAGTCAGTTTTTTTTTTTCCCTAGAAGACAGAGTGTCGCTCTTACTACTGTATGAGCTTTCAACACAACTCAGAATCTTCTGTTGACACAAAAGGGTGTTTGCGTGTGCCCGAGTCTGTGTGTGTGTATGTGTGTTTGTCTGTGTCTGTGTTTGCCGAGGGGGTACAGACAGGAACTTTGGATTTTGTAGCTGTCACAGTGAGATGTCAATATTTATGACACGCTGTTTGCTATCTTTTACGTGTGAACCCTTTCTCCTTCAGACATCTGCTTTAGTTATTTGCACATTCACACAGCATTATCGAGCACAGCTAATAGAATCTAGAAAGCCTGTAAAATCAAATTAACTGTGGGTAATTATTTCATTTTCCTTTCAGCATGTTCAAAATGACCCTGTTCATATTCACTCAGTTACTTTCCACACATTCCCACCTTGAAGCTGCCCAGCAAAGTGACAATCTGATGTGTTTGCCACTGGAGCAGTTGGGGATTAAGGGCCTTGCTCAGGATAATGAGGGAAGAGTAAGTGATGCTCTCTCACTTTCTCCACCCACAATTTTCCTGCCAGTCGGGATCGAACCAGTGACCTTCCAGTAACAAGCCCCTCTTGGTGTAAACCAGAGGTCAAAACATTATGGATTGATTTCTTTTAATAGTATGAGGGAGAAACTTAAAGGTGTAGTCGTGTACGATGACTCTCCGCTACTATAAAAATTTACCGCTGGTTTAACTACAGGTTTATTAATGTCTGGGGTCAGTTCCATCTTCCAGCCCCATTCAGATACTTACAATACACTCAAGTGCCAGACCCTTAGTCCGCACAGTAAGCACACTACAATGCAAAACATATGGCTTTTTCTTTTTTTTTGTAGCTGAACAGACCATGAGGGAGATGGCTTTGCCTTGATGCCTCACTAGAGCTTGTTTTGTTTCCCCCCTCTGCGCTCTCAACACTGCACCTGTTAGAATCTGCCCTGTGGACCAGGACATTTGCTGGCAGTCTGTGAGGCAGATTTCCTGTACTGCTACACACACACACACACACACACACACACATATACACACACACACACACACACTCACACACACACACACACACACATTCACAAACACTCCTAACTGCACCTTCCTCAATGAGACTGGTGTCGACATCACCACCAACAAGTCCTAAATGAAGTCAAAAATTTAACAAGTGTCACGAGGCTGAATATATTTTGCAGTAAAGCAATGCCATGGGATATTGTTTTGCCATTTATTTGATTTATGCTGTAATCAATTTGGCATAGACTCAATTGGCCAACTCCACCTGCAGTTGGGCCTTTTGTCACCCTTGTTTCAGGCATAATGCCACTGACAATGCTTGTGTCAATTGGAAAGAGTTCCCCTCACCTTCCCCACTCACTTTAAGACTGGCTCTGTACAGTAACAGCTGAAGTGTTTTCCATCATCTTTTTTGTAATCAGGCAGGGTTTTCTTTTACGTTGTTAAAAGTACACAATTTTGAACCGGCAGGATCCACCATCTCACTGACCTTCTGTCACTCTGCAATGTATTTTATCCCAGATCCAAGAACTCAGTCCTCCAAACAATATTGTTTTTCTTCTTTCAATTTAATTTACTGAGGGTTTAGCCTCACGTTCAGTAATGTTGCTGTTCTTCACTTGTGTTGCTTTCAAATTTTCTCCTTAGATGTATTGTTCTGCTGATTGCCCTCATGCTGTGATTCATAATGAGACACAGGTGTATGTGGTGTTTTGTAATAGACACGGCTACTCATGGACAAGGAATTGTATATGTATATTTTACTTGCAAATCTACTAAAACTATTATATATCTTGGACCAAAGCTTCAGCTTCATGTACTAAACTCCCGCCAAGCTCAGGCATCTATTAGCCCCCCTTTTGCATTGGGTGATTAAAATATCATCACAGCTTAAATTTGCACCTCATTAGCAAAACCAGTCATTCTACAATGGAGCAGCCAAGACTCTCTGCAAACAAAAAATATATTGGGTTATAAGAAATACATTTCAAAATGACTGACTGAATGTGAAAACAAAGTATCATGAGTGTAATATGTTTCAAAACGTGCCCAGAGCTGGGGAATGCAAGTCTTCACAGTGCTGATGCAGAATACATAAATGATGAGTGGGTACACACATGAAAAAGATAGAGAAGCAAAATATAATCTGAAAAGGAACAAAGAAAGATGTGTAGACAAAGAGTTAGAGGGAGAAAGAGATTGGTAAGGACAGTAAGAGTTGCTCTCAAGTGGAAAATGGAAAAGTGGAAGGCATGTGATTTCTTCACTGCTGGCTCCAATAATGCGTATTTTGTGAATGGAGACCTTCATCCCAGTCCACAGCCTGCCACTGAGCCCATCAGACAGCCTTTGGCCACATCCTAATCACTGCTTAATTATTTAGACTGAACAACTGCTCTTAAGGCTGCTTTGTTTTCTTTTCCATTGTAATCCTATTGCATATGTTTATTCTTTTCTTCTGTCTGGAGTGAGAAACAAACAAGGCCTACATTTTTGTTGAAATTACATGGTTTGCCAAGAGCAGTAAAAGCAGAGAGAGCTCCCCATAGTCAGCAGTTACAAGACTTAGTCTTCCTTAATTTGACCTAAATTTCTATTGGTGATTTCATGTGATACGGGTTAGTGTTTTTTATTATAGAACACATTAGATATTGAGACAGCCAAATGTATATTGATGTTTGGCGCATATATATATATATATATATATTGTGTGTGTGTGTGTGTGTGTGTTATGCTGTGGCTATACTTATTAGGGGAGAGGTCTTAACATGCTTGAAAGTTTTGACCTACAGAGAGCATTGCAGCAGCAGTCTTCTGTCCTCAGTGATTCATAGCTGAATTACCCTTGAACACACTGCACCGGGGTGCTCATAATAATGCATTTGTGATGTCCAAACTGCTTGGCTGTTACTCAGTATTCTACACATTTTGCAGTACAAGTTACAATGCACCAAAGTTACGATGACTTTTTTCCCTTTGTAACAAGCTTTACGTGATTATACTATAATAGACATAAATGAATTATTATAGAATATAGAACTATACAGTCGAGTCGTAATGTCTAAGACCTGATTCACTTGAATGGGAAAATAAATAAAATAACACTTTTTTTCTAGTATGAGCCAATGGATGACTCGAGATATGCTTTTTGCAACATAAATTCATCCACTCAGTGGATAAATTAAACGTAAATGAAACCTACCATAGTACAAGATACAGCCGCTTCCATGCAAAGACACTGATTAAAACTCAACCTGTTTTTCAAGGGCATCACATACTTACAGCCCATGGTTATAATTTATCCTTTGTATTCCATGCGACTTACATCACAATGAACTTTTAAGCAGAGGTTACATAAGAAAAGTGGATATGACTAAACAAAACTTTGATGGTGAAGTGAAAGTGAGACCTAAGAGGCTACACTCCAGCAGACAAGTACTCTCCTCTACTAAGAATTCAGCAAAGTCGTTCAAAAGCAGTGTGGCAGATTTTTGAATCTCACGCAGTTCTCAAGAATGTCTTCAGAGAAACCCTCAAACTTGTTTTTGTTTTAATGCTCTGCTAAACTTTGTGATTAGGTGTGAAACCTCAGTGTGCTCAGTCCTTTGCTTTTGTGCCAGATGGGCTATTAGAAATATGGTAACTGCATGCTGAGCAGCCACCCACACACTGACTGCAACATTACCGCATGTGGTGAGATTACCTGTAGCACTACTCATATTATACAGTATACCTCATTCAAGGTCCTTGTCAATAAGCTTAAAACTTTCTGTCTATTGTACACAAAAGATGAAATCTGTGATCTTTTCACAGCAGGTTTTAAATGGTTTATTCACAACATTATTATGTCCTTAGAAAGCCTCTGCAAAGACTTCCTGGATCCAGTTATACCACGGAGTGATTGTACTTAAGCTATGGTCATCGTTATCTTTTATTAAAAAAAGTGGATACTAGGCATATTGTGTATGAAAACTAATGTACAAGTATCTTTTAACATTAGCTCTGGTTTGGGTTGACAGTTTTTCCATCTCAGCTATAAAAGCTGCATATGGCTAAAATCAATAGTTTGACATTCACTTCACATTCATGAGTTTCAACATCCACCTTCATGAAAAACTTGAAAGCACTGTAGGGCTTTCTTCAATTGATAAATAAATTATCAACATACACATATTACTATTTTTTTTTTTAGCTTGACTAAAAGAAAAGAAAAACTCAAACATTTAAAATAAAGTTTATTGCTTACTTTACCACAACTTCAAGTCTAAATCAAATATTATAATGTATCTGTGAATATGACACCTTGACCAGTGTCATAAGGATGTCAACGAGGAACGCTATTGCTTTATTGAGCTATACCTCAACCAATGATATATAGTATAAACAGGGTACAGCCCTGAATTAACTCTGTATCAGAGTGTTTTTAGCTACAACTCTACCTAGGCTGTACCTTTGAATGTATTTTGTCTCTTTTTTCTCCATTTTATATGAGGAATGAAAAAAAAAAAATCTGATCCTTGTCCTTTTAATTGCATGAATCTCTACTGAACTCGACATTGCATGCTAAAATATTTTGTGTTTTTTAATACTCGGGGGTTGTCTGATGGCTTGAAATCAAAGATTTCTAAAAGTTGTCGTCTCTACATTCAGATCTGTCCAGAAAACTTCCTGAAAATGAGTTTGTTTTTCATTAGAGTAGCAGAGAGGCTGAAATGGTGTCATCTTCATTCATGTGTGTTTTTCCCACTTGACCCTCCCTCCGTTGCCGTGCGAGAGAAAAAACCCACATGACTGATGGACCTGCTGGCTATTTGGACATCTGTCTTCTCCTTCATAACTCTGGCAGGGAGAGGTCTGGGTACAGTGTGACAAGCTTCTGCATGTACTAACACTGGGCAGAAACATCTCTGTGGCTGAAGCCTTAGAGATCAGCCATTAGTAGGCTGTCAATCTAGCAAGCGCTAACAGTCTTCTGGGCAGCTAGGAGGAAGATTTAGTCCATGGCTTCCAACAAAGAAGTAGATTTGAGATCATTACAGGGCAGATAAATTTATCTCCTATAAGGGTATTATGTATGAGCTGATGTAGGATATGGGACAATTACTGTAGTCATGTGGATAATGGAGGCAAATCTGCACAGTATAAAAATATATTTGTACTTGACAATGATATAATTTAAGTAATATATGGAATACATGCTAATTAAATGCTGAATGCCATGAATATTAGCATATTGGTCCTTGATTCTCCTTACAAGAAGTCATTAAGAAGTCTCTCAGATAGACTCTTATTATACCTTGGTAAAATGAGTTTTTAATTATTTCATTGTTATGACTAAACGTATGTATTAGTTTTATTAGTGCCAGAATATCCCTGAATCAAGTTCAATTTGTTTACTATTCTGAATTGAAGTTGTGTTTATTTTCTCAGATATTTGACATCTAGTTACACAAGTGTAGTTTTATCATATTTCATTACAAAGCATGGCATATAGTTCACTCAGTAACATCTAAATAGTCCACAGACATGTATTTATTTCAGTTACTTCTATGTCACAATATAATTTTTAAATTCATTGCTTGTTACTGAAAGGAAGAAGAAAACCTCCTTTATCCTCAAAGCCTCTGACAGAACAGGCGATGGCATTGAGACGCAATGTAAACAAACCTGTGATGTAGGTTACACCCTAAGGACAAACAGTGTTTGATAGCGATGGCACTGAAGAATAAGGAGCAAACTATTTAGCATCTAAACAGACCGGTGTTGACATTTGCAGGTGCGTTTTGAAACTGTTCAGTATGCTACTGACAGCTGCTGATTTGCTGATGTCTACTGAATAATTTTGGCTGAATGTTGACATAGTGGGGAAAAAAGGGGTTGGAAATTATTGCAAGTCTGTCTTAGAAGCATTCACGTTATTCGAAAATGGTTACACCCCATTTAGAGATTTTAAGAGAGCCAATTTGTATGCTGTAGCAGAAAACAACAACAAGAACAACAAGGAAAAAAACCCAACAAAAACTTGCAGTCTAATTCCAGTTGGACTTCAAAAGTTTTGATTTGAGTCCACATTCGCTATAAGACCTTCATTTGTCTGTAAATCAGTCGTCCCTGTCGGCTCTGCCTGAGGCACACCGTCCCTGAATTAACCTGTCTGTGAGGTATGGAATCAGAACAACAGAATACCTTATTTTATCTCTACAAGTCTGAGAGAAGTCTGTTTTTCTCACCAGTTTTATTATCACCGTCCACGATCGACAAACACAAGCAATCAAAATGGAAGATCTTGAGCTCTTAATCTGTAGTTACCTGTTCAGAAGGCATTTGATGGCCTTAAAATACAGAGCATTTTGATTTAATTGTGAATGTGTGTTATGCAATGAACTTCAGATAACATTCAAAGAATTTAATAATGTATATAAATTCAAATAATTTATAGACCTTGCTTTCTTTCCAGTTTTTCTGTCTCCTCAGTCTGTTTGCCTCCTCTTTTAATCCCCCTCTTTCTTTCTAGTTTGCCAACAGTTCCTCACCAGCACTTCCCCTCTGGAGATGGGGGAATGTAAAATATGCATCCTTCCAACACTCTGCTTGTCATCACCCAACCACACACACACACACACACACACACACACACACATACACACACACACACACACACACACAGCAGTGCACATTTCAACAGACAGGTGTACCCACTGCAGTGGTATTGATGGTTCACTATGGCTATGGCATTCATGGCTAGTATATGTAGTTTTTATCCTCAGTACTCCTGAACCCACCGCAGTAACAGACAGAACATCTAAACTAACAACCTGAAAATTTCACTTGATGTACTTTGCCTTCTTTGGTGTGTTTGATGAAGGCTTGTTTGATAGTATGCAAGTACAAATTTTCAGAAAGGGTAATTGAGAATCCAGTCTGTCCAGTCTCATATATTGTCTTGTGTAATGTAGCCCGGCTGACATGAAGCTTATTCTAAGGTGTATTTAAGTAACCGCAAAAGGTGTTTTGATTTTTGTTTCCTTTTTTTTAAAAATCATTTTTGGCTGTTTGGTCTTGCTTACAATGGAAAATTGTGGAAATGAAATGAATCTATGTTGGCAGAAACGCAGCAGAATTAACAAAAGATCCATGTAAGATATTTTTGTAGACTCACTACCCCCAGTGACAGTAAATCTCAGATTACCCTAATGAACAAAGTTAGAAGGAAAGTTTCAAATTAAATTCTATGACCAATAGAATTATGAAATATAACAACTTCAATGATCCCTGGAGAATAATATGTCTACTATTGCAAAGGGAACTTGTCACGTGTCACCACCACTTCAGGGCTAATGACTCTGTAATGGCACCATTTATCCATTTAGCCTCATTGAGTTCTATGCAGTGCTGGGCCCGCCAGGTTCTTTGCCCGTTGGTGGATGCTTCAAGTACTTGACTGCGAGTGAACCATTGGAGAGCTGGTGAGTTGCAAAGCTGTCTGTGACTGCAATGGATATAGTGGTGTCAAAATCAGTTCAAAACATGCTGGGACTTTGATCTACAATGAAGATTTTTAGGTACTGTCACATATCCTCTTCGACTGTTGGATTACTAGATGGGAAATTAGCTAGTTTCCTTTGATAACTATAATAATGGTATTAAATAATAAGTTGAGATGTAAAAACTGCAAGGGCTATTCATCATATTATATCATATCAGCAGAATGTCTCTTCATTGCATTTCTGAAACTGATTATTCTGAAGTATGGGAGGAGGGGCAAACCTGAATGTGACAAAGACATTGATGGGTTCAACTAAATTAAACTGACATAAGCCCACCCATTGTTCATCGGGGTGTACTGTGTTGTGTCACTTAATCAGCACGAAGCCTCCAAACTAGCACAGCTTCTAAACTTCACAGGGGAAAAACTGGCCAGGAGCAATCTTAGATTTTAAGCAATCTTGGTTAATCTGACCAAAAATGGTTTAATATTAAGTTTAGTATTCATCCACACATTCTGAGGTTCAGCAGTAAAGGCTGTGGGATATAGTTTCTTAAGTATCTAGTGTCAGAGGAAGGAGCAGGTTGTACTAAGTATAAACAATAACTTAGAGGGATACATGATTACCTGAAGAGGAGTTGTCACAGGACTTGTCATTTTTTTTTCATGTTAAGACTGAAGTAAATATTTAACAGCAAGAGACAGTGTGCACTCTGTTTCATTCTTTTTACATTCTCCGGTCGATAACAGTAGATTTGTTCAGTCCATACTGTGACCTTCTCATATGCACACATGATCTGGGAATTCTCTGGAAGAGTCTAACTCAACATGGTGGTATTATTGTTATTAATAGCAATAGTTTTGTAATAATAGTTTGTTGTAAGGGGATTTGCTCAAATAACTGCATTAAAAAAAGAAAACAAAATTTAAAAAAAAAGCATTCTGTTGGGACTTTAAGCTTCTAGTTTAGAGTTTTGATTTATATGGATTTACATTATTTAAAACTCTAATTGAGGATAAAAACATTCTTGTGATATTGCCACCATGCAAGTTTGACACCCTAAGTAAACCAAATGGTTTCTAATGACTAAGATATTGAAAAGCTAGACGCATGCATATCATTAAGCAACAATTAAATGATGAATGTATGATTCATAAATTGCTGAAATTATGTCAGATATTCATATAATTTGCATGTGCAACCATGTGCCATTAGAACTATGAAGTGATCAAGGGTAGTGCAAGTTGATAATATTGTGAGTTCATGTTGAACACAGTAGACACAGAATACAACACAGTAAGTAGATTTTAATGCTTTTTCAAAGACTTCCCTACAATGCCAAAAATATAATTGTGGTTAAGAAATACAAAATCCCTTTATTCTAATTATGTCTTAAGGCGAAAACAATCAGATTTAGGAATATGGACACTAATATTAGAATCAACCTTCACCATGTGAAATGTGTAAAAGTCCTGATCATTTCATTAAACCCCCTAAATCCAAAGAAACAATACAGAAGCTTTTTTTTTATGGAGCCATGGCCCTGTCAGTCATCCAACAAACAGATTTTTGTCCTGTATGTATGTCCCACAGTGAATTCAGCAGTACATTTGTCACATGTTCAGTTGACATGACATGTATAGTATATCTAGGCCTCTTTAGTTTCAGCACCTTGGACAGCAAACACCACACTTTCACCTTTACACTGAGTTTCAGCACCATGGACAGCAATCACCAGAAATTTATTCTTATATTTAGTTTCAGAACCATTGACAGCAATCACCAGATTTTCATTCTTATATTGAGTTGCAGCACCATGGACAGCAACCACCAGTGTTTCATTTTCAGGTAGAGCAAAATATTCTACAGACCCTAGGTTATGGGGGATTTTTAAAAGCAAAGAGTTTTGCAGCAAGTCTTTCCAAGTTCACATGAACACAGTCATACAGTCACGTTGTATTTTATGCAAAGTACACAGCCTACACATGGCATAGTGTGGCACCTTCTGAGCAACTCAACGCCTTCTCACTTTGTAGTGGTTTCAGTTTTCTCAAAATCTCTCATGCCTGTTAAACCATACACCCTATCTGCTTCTAAGCTATTAGATCTTCCCCAGTTTTGCCCCCTTATTCAGTAAAGGCCAAGCCCTCTATGGTGGTCAAACCATAGCCTTGGTGTAAATATTTACCTATCAGCAAAGAAAAGTCACGACACGGCTACTTATCCTCACCCACCCTCAGTTCCCTCGCCTTCCGCTCATACAGTCCAGACCCACCCCTTACTGTCTGCCATGACCGTCCTCTACAATACGAGACTGTATTCTTTGTACCTCCCCTTTCTCGCCCTCAGTCTGTGCATCCCAGCCTCCCTTCCTAGATATCCATCCCACACCTCTCCACCCGCAAACGGCTCCTACGGTGAGGAAAAAAAAGAGAGCGGAACAGTTTCAAACACGTCGGCATAAATCTCACATTCAGAGCTCCCTTTTCTCCTTTCCCTCCTGACGGACTTCATTACTTTATTCCTCTGCGCGCCAATGCCCGAGACCACGCCGAAACGAAGGATTTTTTTCCCTTGAGCATGAAAAGGATTGCCAAATCATCCGCAATCCAACATCACCGACTGAGCCACCAGCATGAGCACTGGATACATATGCTCCAGCAGAAGTTGTTGGCTAGAGAACTAACAAATCTTGGACCACAAATACAGCGAAGAGGGGAGAGTCAGTTTTAGGTAAGTGCGGCTTGGACCTCTAAGATGATTTGAAGGTATCTTTACGTGTATATTATATATATATATATATATATATATATATATAATTTTCTTCTGTGTATCACTGACCACGAGGTAGTGGTTGGGTAGGCAGGGCTATATTGTGGCACAATTATGGCGATGTTGCGTGGTCAGCATGTTACTGAGGTGGCCGGTGGTGTCCTTTGCAGGATGGAGGCATTTTTTTTTCTTTTTCACTGTCAAGCTACCTTTTATAACACATAACCGGTCCGCAAGTCTTCTCTTGCTCCGCCCGGACTGAACGTCGACGGAGCGCTCCGAGGCTATTAAAAATTATATCATGCGACTTAGTGTCTTATAAACACATCATCTTCCAAACATTCTGCAAACCAGTTTTTTCTCTCGCATTTAGTGCACTCGACTGCTCATCATTCCCCCCCCCCTGCACGGTCTGAGACAGCATCTTCCCGACGTGATGCTGCAGAAGTGCGGATATAAAGGAGCATTAAACACTGAGAGAAACAATGATCAGAATTTTGGGTTCGCACATTACGCAGACCTGCCGCGGCTTCGCTGAATGGCACCACAGAGGCAACATTCAGAGTGAAGGTGTATTAGCAGGCCTGCAGATCACTGTGCAGTCGGCATCAATATTTGTATTCAAGCTAATTCCGTTTGCAGTCCAGTTGTGGTGGCTTCTTCTTTTTTTTTTTTTACATCCATGTTGATCAATTCATCCCGGAAACTGCAAGATCCATTAACTTAAAGTGAGTGTCGTCCCAGCTTTGGATATTGGATATGGAATGAGTTGCAGTCATGCTTCCTGTTATTATTTTTTTTCTACATTCCGTGTTATGGATGGATTGCTGCCTGTAATGAATTCTGTGAAAGCAGATAGTCAGCTGGATCTGTGTTTATGTGTACGTGCTGGTCTCTTTTGTACGCGTGCTCTGTGTGCGTGCATGAAGGCGAGCACGTACATGCTTATTTTGGTGTGTGTGTGTGTGTGTGTGTGTGTGTGTGTGTATGTGTGTGTGTGTGTGTGCGTGTGTGTGTATGTGTGTGTCACCACTGAGGCAAAGTTGCCGTTCCGTGTTCCCTTAAGTTGCTTTGATTGCTGTTCCACTGACTAACTGCGAGGGGAGCTCATGCTCTTTTGGACTAGGTGTCATTATGTGGCTAAAGGCAAGATAACTGTGTATGATACTGATACCAACTCTATGAAAATAGAGAAGCGTCTTCAGTTTCAAATTGGTCTGGAAGCATTCATCTGCACTTCCATGACTGCCACTGCAGTTTTTGTTTTGTTCGTCATTGTTTTCTCTTTTGAGGCTAATTAGCTACATTTGTGTAGAATTGAGAAATATATCCAAAAGTAAATGCACTTTATGCTTTCATGATTGCCAGGTTTAGAGTATAAGACATTTGCCTCATTTCAGAAAATTTGAATGGGCCACAATGAACAACGCAACATCTGAATCTAACTGAAACACTGTTTAGCTTAGCCTGCTCTTTAAAGAGCAAGAAACTGTGCGGCACCCAGCTGTGAATAATCCCCCACTACTGAATTTGAACTTCAAATTAAGCTTCACTGTTTGAAATTAACATTACACTGACAGCAAATCAATCCATCCCGTGATATGGTTCTGCTGTCTTCTTCTCCGCATGTGCAGAGTAGAAAATTGCCTTGGCGGCGGAAATTGCAGAAGAAGAGCTGCCTCATTCAGTATGCCTCATTCAATCTGGTGGCCTTTTCAATGGCAAAATGCTGGCAACATGTAATCATTTTCTGAGGGAAAGCATTCCACATGACATTGCCAAAATGAAAATGCCAGCAGTAGCTTAAAACTGTATTTGTGTCATGGCTTTAGATGACCCGATGTTGATGATGCTTTCAGGGCCTGAAAGGAGAACTTTGGGCAGCAGAGGGACTTTGACAGACCTTGGCAGTGCAACTTCCTGCTGAATTGTGTGCAAAGCATGTGGTCGTGATTCTTAAGATGCACGGAAATAAACACCCATCACCTTAATTAGAAGGAGTGGATGATACAATTCATGCATTCACCCTATGCACACAGTGCTGCCACATCCCCATTGTGCATAGATATGGATATCATTTACAAACAGTCTTTGTGGAGGATAGAGAACAGTACAAGTCTTGTATTGGCAGAACCCACCACCTCTCTCTCTCTTTCTCTCTGTCTCTCTCTTTGTATTTTTGTACTGGCACAGCATTGTTTTTATGTGGGTGCTGGCTGCAGCTGTAGTGGCCAGAAGGCTGTCTCCCAAGAGGTTTGAAAAAAAATCTGTTTTTATCAGAAACAAACAACAGGGTCACATAATGACATGTGACAAAAGCTCACAGAATTGCTGGCGAGCTTACAATATTCTGGAAAGGCAGCTGAATCATTTGACCTCCACTAGGGGCCGTCTGACCTGTATGCTGCTGCTATCAGTCCCGTAAGACCACATGGGTCTAACCCTGCTCGTACAGTTTTACGTCTAAAAAAAAAAAAAAAAAAAAGAGTTCTCAGCCCGAGGCTCTTAATTAAAGGGTTGGTAGTTGATCAGAAGTAATTAATTGCTGTCTAGCACATGATAAAATGTAAACCATCTTAAGCCTTGATTAACGATTGCAGAAGGAAATTTTGTTTTAGTTCTCCACAATGGCCCTCAAAGAAAACCTACCTTCCTTGTACAGTGCATACATTCAAACTGTAGGAAGACACCGACTTATTGTCTGATGAGGGACGTTTTGAAATTCATAGCTGGTTCTTCCCTTCTTCACCGTCTTTGTCAGTTATTGCAGCCACAAAATTTGGGCACAGTGTGAAGCCTCAGGGGAGCTGAAACTGGGCTCAGAAAATCTTCACAACAGGGATAATTTTATTGTTATAAACTATTTAGGCATTCTATCCACACAATTCTGCATCTGAATGCAGTGGCCTCTCTCGCTCGTCTCCCTGGATCCCCCTCTTTCTTCTCTCACAGCAGGAGACCACAGCCTGAATGTTTGTGAACATGAGCACCATTTTATGATACAACCAAGAAATACATTGGACATTAAAAGATAGCAAGAAAACAGAAATCTATTATTTATTAGACAAATATATATGCACCTGAAAGAAACCTGGGTGTGATGTTATGTCAAAAAAAAACATTAAATATAAACTTTATTTGCACGAGCTGTAGTTGTGTAGAGTTTTTTATTGGATTATAATTGGCGATATATTTTTGTGTTTTCAGTTTAGATTTGGAGACAAACCAAACATGACAGTGTCAGGAAATACCTAAATGATATTGGCATGACTGGCATATTATAACTAGTATATATCATCAGTGGTTGTTGAGGGTTTGTGACTGAAACCTAATAAAAGAAAAAAAAGAATACTCCTTATTTACTTGTTCTGAAGACTTTTGCTTTCAAATGTGCAAAAACAGCAGACCTTGCATATTTGGATAACACACTCATACTTCTCTGCAAACTATGCATCATGACCTTACATTTAGTGGTTGCCAGGGAGGAGACACTGGATAGAAAAGTGATGCTAAATTGAGCATCCACAGAGCTGACCCCTGTGTCATTAAGCGCTGCCAGGGAGTTCAGTTATTACTCTTTAAAAAATATGATAACTCCTGACAACACACTAATAACTACAGCAATTCATCTTTCTTGACACTGCCTTGGTCTTTGCTGGCCTGGTGACAGCGCTGGTTGTACATCTATTTGAGTTTTCTGCCCAGTGTTTCTGTGAGTAGGTGAGGGAAAGAGATATTTTGATTTGCTGTGGTATTTTACGTCACGCTTGAAAGTACGGGTCTGCGCTGGGCGGCGATTACACATAGAACTGTTGCCACCCGTGTTCCCTGCAGCAGTATACCTAGATTCCATCTGGTCTAGAAGTTATGCCTAAGCTATTTCAAACAAAATAAAGTCCTCTCAGCTTTAAAATATCAGAGGACCCCCATTTGTATTGTGATGAAATGCAGTTGTGACCACGAGTTGGCAATTAGCAAGTTTCTTGTGGTGAATTTCTTCCCTCACCTGCATCTGCTTCGTAATTTTGTGGGTAGCCATGGTATAAAAAACATTTTGGGGGAAATATAATGCTGTATGGATTATGTTCTATATTGCCATATCATGTTGATATCTCTAAACTAAACTAAAACTTTGTCGGCAACAACATATTTTTGCATACTGCTCACTTTTTCAGGACAATATCCACTTGTAGCAGCTGCAGTGAAGCATCATTTAACTATTGTTAAAGCTGCTTCAATCAGTATTTCTGTATTAACAATGGATCAAATGACTGTGTTACGTGAAAGGGATTACAAGTAGTGATGAACCCACAGAGAATTACCACCCTTCTCTGCAGTTCACCTCAGCTCCTTGCTTTGGTTTTAGGCCCCACAACTTTAATGTTCCCGTTCACTCTTGCTGCTCATAAATACATCATCACAGATGGAGCAGACTGTCAGAAAAAAAAGAAAGAAAAGAGAAACCCTCTGGATGTTACCTGCCCAGCACCCAGCACACAACAGCAGACAGACAAAGTTTGTGATTTTCTGGTACAACATAGTGTAGCATTTAGCCGCTAAACAACTAACAGATATTTCCTTCAGCAAATTGGAGACCAAAACAGAGCTAGAAGAGTGAATACATTCTCAAGGTGGACACAAACACAAATGCGATGGCTGCTCTGTGTCTGCTCACTGCATAAATTGTTGCACCGCCCCCGAGTGGCCAAAAGGATCTATTAATGCAGACACCACTTCCTGCATTAGCCGATGAATATTGTAAATTGGTTACGCGTAAACATCGTGTATAGTCTTTGAAGAAAACCCCAACCCAGGTATCTCAGCCATTATGATCAGTATACGCTCAACATTCAAACACATTCTTTCAACAAAATAATACACACACAATCCACTTGAGGCAGCTTGTGTGAAAGATTTGCTTCTTGCCTTGTGCTTGTACAAAGTTCGTGTTCTTTACATTTCTGTGGCACACATCCAAGTGGTTGGTTATAGCTCAGAGTTTTTGTGGATGCCTGCCTTACTTCAATTAGTTAGCAACGAGTGTTGTATTGCATGCATGCAGATATAGCCATTCACCTACTGAGTGCAAATTCTCTTTGCAGTTGATTGAAAAACTTGTGAAGTTATTTATTGTTAGTCAAATTCCTGGCTCGACTGTTATAGTTTATAAGCAAACCTAAAACATTGCTCATTTCTGTGAGTCAGCCAAGAGTCTGCCTGTGTAAAAAGCCACATTTTAAGATGTGAACAATCATGGGAAGATAATCTCTCTGAAAAATTTTAATTAGGCCTCTCACAGAGAGGGTTTTAATCTTTTCCAATCTTCCTAGTGCTGACTAGCAAGCGAGAAGCACTCCCTACTGGAATATTTTAGGTACCCTCAATTATTCTTTAAGAATAGAGAAACATTTGCTAAAACATTTCAAATAGTTCTGGGACTTATCACATGAAGCCAGGAGGAGATGAGAAGCTGCTATTTTCAGTACATACAGTATGTCCCAATTTTGAAAAATTAAACAGTAGAGCAGTCATTTGGGAGAGAGAGGAGATTCATAGACTGACCCGTGACCGATGTGATGTTGGTGAGTCAATGCACTGTTGGCTCATGCTAGTGGCTCCCAGCATCAATGACCTATATTGCAGCTCAGGGCAGCGGCAGCAAATGACTGATCTGATTTGAAAATTCACATTTTAGTGGAAAAATATTGTCGAGTGTAGTCAGTGTGGCTGAGCTGCTATGGATACATACAATAACGCCACAGATTTAGCTTTGCTCTATAATCTTATTGCAAAAAAAAAAAAATGCTATTGGATCAGCATGTGTGTACCCATTTAGTTTGGTCTATTAGTAGTAATTTGTGATCTCACTTGGTTTCTAATTGTGAAGTGAGTATGTTCCCTGACACTCTGATTGCAACCTGCAGCCACAAATTATGTAAATTTACTTTGCACTTTTATTTATTTTTTTGGACAAAGGCTGAAGAAGATCTCTACTAAAATTCAAACGTTGCTCATTTGAAATGGCAGGGAGGTGTTAGCTCAGTGTGAGGATCTTTTCTCTGATTCTTGCCTTTGGTTTGATTTTTGATCAGGAACCTTTTGGATTTGGACTGGATTTTGTGACAATATTAAGGTCATATCAATTAAACTACTGCAAAATCATATGAGTAGCAAGCGACCCTCATGTAGGTTTCAGCAACAAAATAATTTAAAAAAGTCATGCAACATGTGAGAAAACAGAAAACACTCACTCTTTCATATCATAGCCTATTCAATTCACCACTGTTTGATGTCCTAATCTTTGTCCATTAAAGTATATATTTACTGTTTCTCTTCTACATACAGAGCACTTGCATTTTAATGTGTTTATGTGACAAAATTCAAAAAACTACAGTACATACAACAGTACATCTCATTTCATGTCAATACAGTTTTGAAAAATGTAGGTTTAAACACAACCTTTTCTTTTTCTAATTTTAACCTTATGGATGGCATTGACTGTAAATTGATCCCTAACCATATATTAACAATGCTTTATGCTGTTGATAAGTCCTGTAAAATCACTGGCAGTGAATGTTTTGTGGATATTTGCGGTACAATACAGTAATTGTGGAAGGAAAACACAATCAAGGCAGCGTCGTGTTTCCCCTAAGATGCTAATGCTAATGCAAAATAGACACATTTGTAGGAGGTACAGCTGATTAGCCTAGCATTCTTTTCCTCGACAACTTTACTGCTGTATTAGGTATTGTACTTCTGACTCCAGAAGTAGCACCTGGAATGACCTGACACAGCACTTCCACAGAAGTACAAACCTATAGATTTTTTTTAATGTACCTGACCTTGCTGCTGCCAGAATGTGTGTGTGTGTGTGTGTGTGTGTGTGTGTGTGTGTGTGTGTGTGTGTTTCTCAAGCACTTTGAGCATCTTTTGAGTGGCTGAGGCTGGAAATGTGCCACGACAGCAGACATGTATATTAATTAGAATTCTAAACATAGCTCCTTCATGTGCACTAATGTCAATCCTACATGTCCCAATGGGTGAACCATTAGTACATCTGCTTGCCTGGTATGTTAGTTTTACTGCCTAAGCACTGCGTCCTGTCACATATAACCTAAGGAACATTGATTGACTACAGATCTATGCATATCTGTGATCATTTAACACTGCCTTCAGGGCAGTGTTAAATGACTCTTACAACCTTGTAGCACATCTTCAACCGGTTCCTTTTTTTTGTCTTACTTAATTTCTCCTTATCATTCATGCAGTTATTATTATTATTATTATTATTATTATTATTATTATTATTATTATTTAATTGATTCAGTGAATGAATTATGAGAAAAAGACCTGTCCTGACCTGTCTTTTCAGATGATGTGGATTCAATTGCTGCAGCTGGATTTTCACAACCACTTGTGTTTAAAAGGCACATTTTCACCTGAAGGCTGTAATATTGTTCTGGACAGTATTGAATATAAACTAGATTTGCCTCAGGATGAAGAATATGATTAAAAGGTAATGACTAAAATATGAAATTGCTCTCAGTGTCCAATGTTGCTGTTATTGCCTGGTCTCTAAATAGTCTTTTGGTTTTTGGTTAATGTTTTAAATTCTGTGTTTATGATTATGTTGAAACTATACATGCATAGAAAAGCAAACATGGCATCAATATGCATAAGTTTGACAATAACAAACAAATTCTGTTGTTTTTATGCACATTTACATTGTGTTAAAAAAGCGAGCAGCTTGAGGGCATCTGCCTGCGATACAGCTCATATGTGTCTTGAAGTTATTAAAGTTGTATGTGCTTTGGAAGGAGCCGGTAAAATCACGGAATTACTGAAAATAACACGCGACAAATGTAAAGATGGGTGGATGTGGCCTGTAGTTTCTGCTGTTGTTTCCAGATTACCCAAGATTTTTAGCCAAATCCCTTCTGCAATGTCCACTGAAGATGAAGGAAGCAGGCCGATGCTGACTGAAAGATACTGAAGCAGATGGAACTGCGTGCTTTAAACCAGCTCTAATAAAGAAATCTATTGAAAAGCTACAGTCTGTAATACAAATGAATCCCCAGTAAGTAAAGAAGATCACTCTTCAATCTTGGGACACTGCAGAGAAAAATTTCACTCTCATTGTAGGGCACTTAATACCAAGATATTATTTTCGCCCATAAAGAATACCAGCTGGGTTATTAAACGTTTATGAAAAAAAAATAAAAAATCCAGGATTAAAAAGGTCAATCTACAAAAGCGCTCATAGTTTACAGCAAAGAGGGTTAGGTCAACTGCCAGCATGGTTTCTGAAAAAGAGGATCACACATTGCATATTTAACAGTCGAGAGGGAACAGTGGCCGGAGAACTATTAAGAATAGACAAAATGAAATAAAAAGAATAAAACAAAACGTAGTGGGACAATTTTACAGGACAGACTGAACTTAATACCAGATTCCAAACACATTTTTCTTTTATTGTTTTATGTAATTTCGTAATTCTTCTCACCTCGTTTAAAATTTTATCATTTGGTCTGCCCATGAAAGTCCTTAACACTCAGGTCATGTTGTGTATAACTGGAAATATGCTTCAAGATGGCTGCTGCTCTTTTCAGTGTCATATATTCCCCAGATCCATTGCACAGCTTTTCACATGGCATAAAATCGATAGCAATGAAGAGGGTCATTGCAAGAATGGGACACAACTTCATATTGAATTCTAAGTTAAATTGCCAGTGTAAGTACTTTTTAGCCCAGTTGCAGGGGCTAGTTTTTAATTTAAAGAAAAAAATTGGATTTGCTACTGAACTTTAGGATTAGTCAACTATGGCAGATTCATAAAAAACAAACTATATTATGTTATGTGAACCCTGGCACAGTTGAGAGTTCAAAAGACGCCTTGTTCCAGACCTCTGGATTCATGAATGTCTGGTGTTGTGCTCAAGGACATCTGTTTCCTGCAGGTTGGCGAAAGAAGTGATCAATCAGAGTTTTTATATGTGTGATTAAAAATGGGGGTGTCATCTTCCTACGTAGCATGTTCTATGTAGCTAGTTTCACCATGAAAAAGAACAACAACAGAAATGGGCACAAAATGGTAAGATGAAAGTAAGTTGAGTTAGGTAAATTCGTAAAATCGACATAGTGCTTGGATTGTAATAGAAAATGTGCCTGGGAACAGGTTGCGCTGCTTCTGCTATGATTGAAAATGACATTGGTGGGGAGACCACTCATGACTGATTGGTTAGGGCAAAACAAAACAAAATAATCCCCCTTCCCAATCAGAAATTGGCTTGTATGATAACAATGACAAGCTGAATGAATGAAGTGAAATGAGACGGCAATTCAGTTTGATTATAGGGCTAATACAATATATACATATGGCCCATTTTTATGCCTGGTTTAGCTCATCTAAACAAACAAAGATGAAGGTTTGTGGCAGATATACAACACACTATATTAACCCTATTATTTCACAGCTAGAGTGTGTGTGATGTGAATATCCAGATCCTCATCACCACCTGGTTCCTTGCCGACTTGACTAAACATCCAAATTCTCCTTCATGACAGGACGGACCAAAACAGTCTCACTGCAGCGGAGGCTTTCATGCACTGTTGGACTCCATTCACCACCACTTTGGTTTCCATCAAGGCTGTTGGGATTACTAATAAACAATGGCAGTGGGTTGCCACCTGGCCACCTCTCGTGATTGCCTGATGGAGAGAGGAGATAGAGCCAGCTGGCCATTCTTTACCACTTGTGCCAGCCATTGTCTCTTACACTGCACATGTGTAGTGTTCAGTAGAGAGGAGTGCTTGCTCTGTTGTGCATCCATCATCATCTATAGATTATAACCTTGTCAGGGCCTGAAGGCAAGAGCTATACTGTTATATGTTTATAATGACAGTTTACCTGTGTTAGGTAGAGAATGTAGTGTGGTGTAGTTTTGCTGCGGTATGAGCTTGTGCCATTGTGCACTGGCTGCAGCTGCCTTGTACGAGCCTAGTACTGCGAGTCACACTTCAAAGAGGAGACGATTGGAGGGTGAATAAAAGCTCCAAGTCAGTCAATTGGCCCTGAATTGCCTGAACTTAACTGCAATATCAGCAGTGCAAGAAAAAAGTGGCTGGCGTGGTCAACTTTTTTTCCCGGCTTAACTTGCTCAGCCCCTCACATTGACATCAGGGCCAGGTGGATAGGGAGGAAGTGGAAGGAGAGGAGGCAGTGTGCTCGATTTATCAGTAATTATGGAGTGCTATTTTCTCTGTCTCCCATCTATGGCTGCCCTGGGAAGCAGTAGCCATTCTTTAATCTTGACACCCGATGATCATGTAACACAAGGAAGTGCCTATTAGAGGTGCAGCGAAATTGGAGGGGGCTTCTCTCCTGATCCTCTTTAAAAGGGAGTTGGGGTGGCAGAAATGGTGAGTAGCGGGGATACATGAGTGAGGGGAGAAGGAGGTCGACAAGAGATGGAGGTTGAGGTAGTAGCTGGGACAATTATGGAACTGGTCTTCAAAACTCAAGAGGTCGTGTACAGAAGTGGGGTGAAGGGACCATCTAGGGAATCTTCAGTAAGCTTTTCTTCTGTGAACGAAAGACTTGCCAGAGGACACGTGAACTAATTTGATTTTTTAGATGAACTAAAACAACCGTAATGATGTGAAATTCAGCTGTAAAGCAGAACAGGTCTTTATGCTGCTCCCCCCGGGTTTGCTTTTCACTGAGTCAAACACAATCAAGAAAATGTCGGGTGTAATTATATTATGCTTTGGGATGATTATGTATCAGATAACATAAATCAGCTGATGAAGATGCAAGTGGGGCCAAATGCTATGTTTAAGTGCCTCTTTTGATTTGAGTCTATATCTTGCAGCAAAAAAAAAAAGAAGAAAAAAAGACTATAGATACAGTTCATTCTTTCTGTGTTTTTAATTGGGTAACTGGATACCTCCGCTAAGTCAATCCATGTGCAAGAAATAATACATCAAAATATTCCCAATTTCATTAAATCTTCAACACATCAGTTGGTGACACACTTGTTGCCTTCTATCAGAAAAGCAGAGGCACTGGAAGCACACATTCATTGACTCTCTTAACATGAATAATTTGTTTTCTGAACAGCATGCAGCGCCAACCTTGGCACCTCACTCCATTAACACAGTAACATGAAATCACCTAATGCCAAGATAATTTCCATCAGGCCTATATGTTATTCTTTATGCAGAAAAAGACAGACACACAAGAGAGATCTTAAGTGTTTGAACTGTGAATAAAGAATCACAAATCAGGCCATAGTGGGCTCATTTGTTATTCTGAAATGCCATTTTAGCACGGAAACCCTACACAATCCAACAAGCACACCTGAGCCAGACGGGGGAAGTGATTTGTGTTTGAATCAAACTGCTGACAGTGTGCTGACTGGGGGAAGATGTACGGTGCGCAGTGTAAATACAGAAGCATCTCATATATGATTTAATCAGCCACTGTACGCTGTGACTTACTGCGAAAATGTTCTGCAATGTTTAATTCCCCTCAAATTAATTATGGATGTATTGCTACCATGATGTGGGTATTCCGGTCTGATGTTAAAGTTACATTGTGCTTTAATATGATGCTTGTTAGACATTTGCTGTGTGGTGAAAATACATTTTGCAGCTTGGTTACCTGGTGGTTAGCACTGTTGCGTCACAGTAAGAAGGTGCTGCGTTTGAATCTTGGCCGTGGTCCTCTTTGTGTGGTGTTTCATTGTTCCCTGTGTTTACATGGACAGTCTCCTTAAAAGTCCCATAATGTATAAAGTAAGATTCCCATGTCTTTTTTAATTATAAATCAGGTCTAGGTGCTATATTAATACTGTGAAAGTATCAAAGTGCTAAGTCCACAGAGGAATGTACGCAGCCCATATACAGAAACTGGACCTTAAAACGAGCTGTCAGGACCTCTGTAACTTTGTGATGTCACAACAAAGCAGTCACTACTCTTAGCCATGCCCCAAGCCCTGCCTACCTGGCGCCACCACCCAACCTTGCGGGAGTGTTTACCTGAAATCTGCTATATATCTATTCGATCACTCAAAAAACAGTCAGCCAATCAGAGAGAGGCTCAGAGCCTCCCAGCTGATTGGCTCACAGACCTGTTGTTACTGGGGCTTCAGAGAGAAGCCTGAGAAAAATGGAAAACTTAATTGAGATGGTTTTTGGTACTTAAAACCACAAATATATCTTCTTACGAATATCAAAACTGCAAGTGGAAGAGTGTAAAATATGTGACCTTTAACTGAGGAACTGGCCTCAGAACCGGACTTCAGCTGAAGGGATAAAATGATCATTATTGTAATAGAATTATGTTGCAACAACTTGACATTGTTATTTATGAGACAATATTTAAGTCTTCATTCTGTTACTTAATCTTACTATTAGTGACCCATATGGTTATAAGTATATGTGTAGTCTTCTGTAAAATAGGACACATTAGAAATATGTGTTACATTGATCCTGTCCATTGATTCTGTATCTCTGCTCACTCAACCACATAAATACATGTACTCTGTGTCATGTTTTGCAAAGAGAAAAGCATTGATTGAATCTTAGGGGGACAAGGACTAGTAGGCATTTACATATGCACACACATGTTCGAAAAGCACACACACGCGCACACAAACATGCATGTACCATCCCCAGAGACCTTTGTGCTGCCTTGCTGTTGGAGCTGGTGTTGTTAGTTTTAATGATGGAAAGGCCAGTGCAGGTGAAGCTAGCCTGAGCAGCATCCTCTCCAGTGTGTTTGCACACTCAGCACACCAACGTGACACCGATGTAGGACAGAGAAGAGGCAACGTGGCACATTCAAGTCACGGCGGTGAGCAGAAAAAAAGTGCAATGGTAGTAGCCTTTGGCTGGATAACAGTCTGTCTACATTCAAGGAACAGTAGTTCTGAAAACAGATCACATTTAAAAGAGAAAGGGATAGTGACATCAGATTATATTCTGCCAATGTATTATTGAGCCCAGTAGAGATTCCACAAAATGTGCTTGTACTTTGATGCTCTGTTCCAGTGTTCCTTTGTGCGAATGGTTCATCAGACAAGTCTTTGTCATCTTTGTCATTTATCACTGTAATTGAGCTTAGCGAAAGTTTAATAAGGAAGACTACTTCATTTTTAATTCTTTCACCTCTAGGCTACTCTTTCATTCATTACTTCTTCTGAGCCATGCCTCTTGTCTGCCATCCTTTCATTCCTGCCTCCCTCCATTATCCTATCAGTTTAAAATTCAAGAGGCAACCTCCTCTTAGTTCATCATCCAATCAACTAAGCCGAAAATTTGCTCCTTCTCTCTTGCCTACACGGGAGCTAATCACTAATCAGCGCACTCTTTATTAACCCGTTGAACTGCTTCTGAGGCTCACTGCCTCTCAATGTCTGCAGTGGCTTTACCACATTGACAAAAAAACCCAATCTTGCCACCTTTATATCCAGAGTTGAACCAGACACACACACACACACACACACACACACACACACACACACACATCATGCTTAAACAATGAGTACACAAAGCCAGAGCCTTGTCACAAAGGAGGACCAAACAAAAATGGTTCTCCTATTGGGACCATCACTTAGGCATCATTTCTCTGAACAGCATAATATTGCTTTAAGTTATCTCCTCATTTTCTCTTATAAAAAAACTCAAGAAAGCAGTCTTTGATCTATCATGGCCACCCTGCCCCTGCTAAGGAGAATACAGACCCACACAAACTAAAGCTTAATATTTACTGAAAATTATCCAACACTTGGTATGCACCCTAGAGTTCACAAACTAGCTTGCCAACTTGAAAACTTACTGACGTCTTAATACACACTATAATTGGAGCAGACTAACAACCAGCCAAATAGATAGAAAATGTAATGGTTTACTCATTTGGATTTAGAGTATATAAACCCACCATCAGAACAGTCTTCTGTTCACTCTGACTGCTTGGCACAATATGGCAGTATCAGAGTGACGTATGTTTTTTTGTGTTTTTTTTTGCTAATAACCATTTATGGAATTGTCTATTCATCATTTCTAATACCTTTTGTGAGTACTCCACTGAAAGAAGTATTTGTTTGATTATCAAACTCTCACCCCCTTATAGGCTTGAAAGGTAACTCTGAAACAGCAGTTTCAGTCATTAAGGATTCACAGCATTTCACAGCATTGCATCAAATCCTCCCTCCCTCATCCCTCATGACCATCCACATCAATCTGTTTTCTTTTCATGTTTTTTTTTTTTATATTTTGAAAGAATATTACTGTATTGTACAGTAATTAAGTTTAGAAAGAATACTCGGTAATATGGCCTGTAAATGATTGCTCTGTTCATTGTTTGTAAGCCCGTCCTTTTTGTCCGAAATTGTCAAAAATTCAACAGAATACTTAGTTTTAGTTAGTATTTGAATTACAGTAAAGTCTTTTTACCCAATGAAAAGGAAGGATTACCTATAGTATAAAAATTGCATCATTAAATTATAAATGGTAAAGAGTCATTTGCTGGCTTTATTACAACATAAGAATTTGAGGAAGACGTTAGAAAATCACCCCTGGTCTTCTGTGGTTTGGAAAAATTGGCCTGTAAATTATTAAGCAGCTAAAGCCGAGTTGTTATTGGCTATTATGTGTTTTACTCTGTGCTAATATCCATAGATGATTTGAACTCAGTTTACCTCCATCTTGGTATAGGAAGGAGGCGAAAGAAACTCTGGAGCATGGGAAATGAAAATGCTAGCCTTGTGGCAAAAACCTCTGAGCAATGGCATAAAAAGAGGACAGCTTAGGGGAGGAATACAGCGACAGTGGAAGAATTTTAAAGGCATGAGGTCAAGAGCACTCTATTTTCAATCTTAACATGGGGAATGGGTACAAGTTGGCTGCTATAACCCATATCAAGGGCACATTTTTGCAAACGATAACCTCCCAAGAAGAGGAGACGGAATATGGTGCAGAAAAGAAAAACGCTTTTCTCAGCAAAAATTCACAATCCCTTTAGTCATATCAGGCCTGGAAATGTCTGCTCAGGATGCCTTTGCGCACGTGGATCCATGTACTCAATGACTGTATGCGTGCATGTGAGCATGCTTGTGTATATGCTATTCGACAGAGCATCTCCCTGAAGCTGCACCCTTTTCATCTCTGTTCTAAGATACAAAGACACTATCTTTATTTGAAGCTCTCAGTTGAAATCAGTGAAAGTCATGACATGACAACATTTACCACAAAAAAAAAAAAACGTTATGAAAAAAGCTGTGACCTCCATTTGTTTTGTTTTTACCATAATTGAATTGCATTGAGATATATCTTTCAGATGTATTGGCTTATCGTATTTGCATCTTTGATTAGACAGTGACAAACTCTCTAAATATGTCCAAAATAACTATTTCCATCCCTTTTGGGACTTCATTGTCATTGTCCTTGGCACTGCAGCGTAATCACTAAAAATGCTCCCAGGGCTGAATGGCAGATGCATCCAATGCAACTGGTGACTACAGCAAATAAAACAATTCATCCTTTAAAAAATATTGCAGATGTAGTCTAGTTTTGAGCATAACAAAGAAAAATATCAAGGTATTCTATATGAGTCTTTGTGGGACAGAGGCTGCAATGTACTTTACAACACTAATGACATATTGTAGGTTAATAGATGACATTAAGTTAATTATGTACATTCTAACTGTGAGGGAGATTGAGCCTGGCACTCAACTAAACACCCATAGAATATTGATATTCATACACAGCTTTGACACGAAGCGTACGTCACACAGAGTAGTTTAGCTTTGCAATGCTTGATCTGCAAGGAATTGAGATGGGAGAACTATTTTTTTTTTTTTTTTTTTTTTTCACCATCTGCTCTGCGTCTCTGCAGATTTTGCTGATTTATTGAGCCCACTGAGTCTGTGCTTGCTCCTCTGCTTTTCTTGTATTTCACAAATTTATGGCTTTGAATTAGGAACAATAGGAGCAGTGACCATCGCCTTAACACCCCATTCCTCCTGCTGCCGGAGAGCAAGGCGGTTGGTCAGATATAGGGAACTCTTGCCAAAGTCCGGTGATTAGCAATTCGTCAAAGGGTGAACAGGAAAGTAAACATCAAATTGGGAAGGAAATGAGGTCAGTAAATTCAGGAATGGCATCGCATCAGAGTGCAGGGAGCAAAGGCAAACAAAAATAACCCACTGCAGCTGGACAAAACCTCTCTCCTCGTAATGCCAGTGGTCCAGTCCCTTGAGAGGGCAGCAGCTGTTACGTATTTCTGTCAGAGAACCACCCCCTCCTTAAAAGTGGGTAAAACTGTAAGGTTGTCATGAAAAGGTTAGGCGAAGCAGCATTAACCCTCAGAAATGTGCTGGCAAAACATTTTCCTTTATCCTTCCCTTTTTTCTCCACACACTTTCTTTTCCTGTGATATATAAACATCTGGCAGTAGGAATTGATGGTCGTTAGGAGTGCAAGGGGGAAGGGACAGGTTTGAGAGAAACACATTGTTCTCTTCGAGCTTCATCTTGTGCACAAGCTGATAAAATCCAGGATGGGAAGTGGAGCAACATTTCTTTTCCCTACCATAGTCCTGTACCTCAGATAATGAAATAGGATGAGCAAATCAAGTCCTCACCCTGATAAGGTGATACTTTCCTCACATATGTCTTTCTAAAATAAAATGCAGCTCTGCAATCCAATTGCAGTCTCACAGTTGCCTCGCAACAACACTTCATCACAACCCAACCCATGGCGCTGATAGTGAGATTTGAATAAAATGTTACAGACACAAGCAATTATGACAGATCAGTCACAGAAGGGAGAAAAGAGGAAGGAGGATCTGCTGTTTAATTCTGCTGGTAATTACAGTCAAAAAAAAAAAGAAAAAAAAGAATGAAGGGGCCCTGATGTGAGCTTCACTGCAGGCTCATTAAATGCATGTTGGGGTTATTTCCTTTATTGAATGCTCGGATTGCATAGTTAAAAATGCAAAAAAGAAAAAAAACCAAAACAACAAAAGTCTACATGCATGCAGGCATTTCAGAGAGAAGCTGGGTGTATTTATATTATATTTATCTTACAGACATTTGTACTATATACACTCTCTACGAGATAAACGCATTTAGACTCCCTCTGAGACATTCCTTTTTCTCCCTGTTCATCCCTTCCTTTGGTCTAGACCTTTAGAGTCTAGTCAGTGGAAACCATACAGTGGATAACATCACTTGACATTTACATGCATGAGCAAGGAGGAACTGCCGTGCGAACAGTGTCATTTACATCCTCCCAGCAACTCCTATTCAGCCTCTGATTCATGTCAGGGGCTCCTCTGGGTGCATTTTGAGTGTGACCAGCTACGGGAATGGAATTCGCTCTGCCATTTTTACCTTTAAGCTTACATTGCTTCAGTGGAACGTTAGAACAAGAGGCAGCATGCAAAATCCGTTAAGGTTGGAGCATTTTAGCCCCATTTTATTTGACCCTCTATTGCCTTTGGAAAGAAAGGTGAGAGACGACATATTCAAAAGAAAGACTGTGCCCAGCGAGGTAAATCGAAGGAAAGCAGTCAGTGGTTTCTCATCAATAAAACCACAGAGTAATTAGAGAAAGCACTTGAAAGCCAATTTGCAAGTTGACAAATGATCAATCTTCATCTGTAACGCAGCCACAGTAGCATAAAGCAGCAGTGGTGGATGTGGTGACAAATGGCGTGCCTTTTCTACCTAGCATCTCATTCTCTTTGCTGAAAGACGCTTGGCTAAAGAGGGAGAGTGCTTCTGTTTTCCCTATCAGCTCAAAACACCTTCTCCTGGAATGAGATGAACATTGGAGTAAATCAGTGGCGCCATGCTCTTTTTCACTTAATGTGTTTAAGAGACATATGTTACTGATAATCATTTCAGCTCTCCCATCCACAGTGTTAATGAAAAGGTGAAGCTCTGTGTATGAAAATAACAGATTGAAGGGGGAAATCTGCCTTGAAAAAAAAAGAAGAATTCAAGCGTCACAATGTTTCTCTTGCTGCAGAATCCCCCATGAAGCGAGTGAATTTCATTTTTATTTCATGCTCAATTCAATCAGCCAATGTACTTCATTCACCTGAATCACATGACCAAAAACGTTCTACCTTTACCACCCACAGTGTTTGCGCTCCTGCTTAGCCTGAAACCTTATTAATTAGTTTGCTTTATGACAGAGACGGTGCTTGTTTAAAACCATCTCATAAACCGCCCCCACGTTCTTGCTCTTCAACTGGGCAGCTATCAAATAAACCTCACAGCAAATCCGCGCACCGCTTCACATGACAGATGCAACCAACTCCCCCGCTGGCGCTCCTCTCCCCGGCTTGCATTGATCCTTCCCCTCCCAGAATAGATTTGGACACAATAATTCAGCAGCCAGGTAAATTGGAATAACTCTAACCATTAGTGAATTAGTTTGCTCTTTAAAATCAGCCATTGATTCCCGAGCTGAGCTGATTGGTTGCTGACCAACCAGAGAATTTAATTATCAAACAGGAGTGTTGCTTGCTCAGCCATGTTTTCTGAAGGTCAGGGTGCCACTGCAGTCCTTTTTAAAGACACAACAGGACCAAGGCGAGAGACTTGGGGGGTCGGTGGGGGGGAATCCAGTACAAATGAAGTTAGCCACGGCCGGCCTTCCCATTCCTCTGTTGCTTCCCAGCAATTGCAAGTGGCAGACCATTACCACGCCTTTTCAGACATGGCTGTGAGCTGTGCAATAATAATTCTCAGAACTCAGATGACACCAGTTTGGCATATTTAGATGCAACCCTGCTCTCTCTCTCTCTCTCGCCTCATTCTGTCATTCCCTTGCATCAGTCTCATATAACCCTTGGGTCCCGATGAAGTCATATCAATATGAACTAAGTTAAAATAACCCAGAGGAGGATAAAATTCATTTTTAGGCTGCAAGCCATTCATAACCTTAAGAAAAGGTTTTCCTTCACCACACGCATTTACCTGTATCTCTAGGAATGAATTTGCTCTGAGGCGGTCCTGTTGATAACAGTTCGGAGAGAACTCAAATAATGCAGGAAATAAATAATACATATTGGTGACCATTGGTGTCATGCACAAGAAATGGATGGATGGATAATTTGGAGAATACAGTATATCTGCTCTAATTCCCTCAAGTCTACCTGTCCCCTTGCAAAAGGCTTCATTCTTCCATGATCTCTTGCCTCCCTGGGATTTAGAATACAAATAAGGAGAACAAGCCTCCCCATTCTTATGAACTTTATAGAATAAAGAGGGACACTAAGGGCCCCACACAGGGGAGAGAGGAATTGATTGGCAAAGCTAGTGACAGGACCAGAATGGAGATTGAATCCCCTTGAATGAACCAGAATGGAGGAGGAGTTGCAGCATGAATAAGGCTGTTTAAAAAGAGGATGGAGAAAACAAGCCTCCCTTGTCCTGTCTTGTGATTTCCTGAAGCAGACATCCTCCCCTTTTTACCCTGCTTATTCAAGGGTAAACGTGATCCACTTTCTGTCTCTTCCTCTCTCTGTTTCACTAATCCACTCTGCAAATAACAGAAAATGAAGGATATTTCTTTCATTCCACCAGGCACATTTGTGAGACACATTTCAAATTTCTGGATCAGCGTAGGCTATGTAATGTTCTGATGCAACAGCAGGGCACATATACCTCAGGTTGGAAAAAGAGTTTGAAAAAAATATGTTACCATGAGAGTACACTGGAGTGGAGTGCATTATTTTTTTTTGTTGAGTAACCAAACAAGCACTCTTGAAATGTGAAAAAATTGTCATTTGGTTGGACTATAACACATTAGAAGGGATTAATTGAACCAGCCCTGCAAAATTAGGTCCTTGATATCAGGATGGAGTTGTCAGCACATTTAGGGTTTTGGTTAGGGTGACTACTTTTTATGATGAAAGGTGTACTTTTTATAACAAAAAATAAAATAAATTTGGCATGGGATGCTTTGGTAGTTCCCCTGGGGGTTGTTTGCTCTGTAGCCTCAGCCATTTTACATTTTCTCTCATGGCAAGCAGGTCCTGCGAGTATATCTCTCTCCATCATGGTGAGGTTGGCCTTAAGCATCCCTCTCAAGGAAGCCATTTCCTTTCTGAACATATCAAATCCACTTCAGTGGAGAACAGGGTAGAGCCGGGTGCCAGCATCACTTCAATGCCGCACTGCTCCTCTGTCTACAACCTACCCTGACCTTGATGTAGGTTTGACACTGGCTATTGTAGCTCTGCATGTGTAACAGAGGGATTGGGAGTATTCTTCTCAACACATAGAGAAAATATGCTTCTATCTGAAGTTTGACTTGTTCAACACTCCACATACAATATTGTCATTGCTGTTTTCTGAGCAGTGTTTCAATAATAACTGGCACTATTTTAATTATATATTATTTTTAACCTCAGTGTGATTTGGGAAAGTCTCGCCCAAGCATAAAAGTTTTGTCCCTATTACTGGACCAGTGTTTGACAATATGCAGTTTGTAGTGCCTCACCTTAAAGATATTACTGATTTTGGGAATCATGTCCCCAAAACATCAACATAAGTAGTTATAAGTGTGTCTTTAAATGCCAACCTCCAACCCCCTTAAACCTTTTCCACTTTGGGCTTGGCTTGCAGATGCAGTCACATCCTCAGTACCAGTGAGGGACTGGCTATAGTAGATGGCCCCCATCCAGTTGTTAAACTGTCCCTGTGGTTCTCCGCCAAATTATTTGGCTGTCCTTGTGATGGCATTGAACTGTTTCCTGCATCGATTCTCACAGGACTTGGGCAACAATTATTAACCAAATGCGTTATCTCCTCCCAAGCTAATTTAACATCATCTGCCCTCAGTGGCTTATTTACAGGGTTGGATATTTGGTTTTGGTGAGTCAGCTTTTCCCTGCACGTGAACATCGGTTTATACTTGAGAAAAACTTTTTTTGTGTGTGTATGTGTGTGTGTGTGTGTGTGTGTGTGTGTGTGTGTGAGAGTGTGTGTGAGTGCGTGTGCGTGTGTGTGTGTGTGTGTGTCTGGTAAATACTCCAGACAGCTCTCTGTAGCTTCCATATTTAAACTGAAAGAGCAGCATCTTTTAGAGGGAAGAATAAGAGTGTATCTGATTCCAAATCACAGTCCATTTCCAACTGTGCAGCTGGTGCACTGCACCACATGACTCCAACCCCCAAAATACCAAAAGTCCATCACCTCACCCCATGTGGACAGGGTTTTGCACCAATGTGCATTGATTCAGTAAAGTGAGACCCTCAAACTGTGAAGGGGGCATACAGTCCATTCATTTTGATCAATCCATCAGCCTTTCTTCTCATAATGAGATGTTTTATAACAACAAAAAGCCATTATATTTCCTCAATATAAGGGCTTTTCTTTTATCATAGTAGCTTTTGTCATTATCAAAACAAATGGGGTCTTAACACGAAAACATACATGTCATCATGAGAGCCAAGTGTTCAATCAGAGTCCCTTCTTTCTAGCAAATGAATTTTTGTTTCAGGTGTGAGAATGCTCAGATGCAAAACTCACAAAGCAGACATGCAGAAAATCTGGCATGAGATGAGCATATTTTTCATCGCAGTACAAAACAGAGAGATCTTAATGTATGAATAGACACTGAGGATTTATTCTCATCATGTGGCCATATGAATGTAAATGTACTCACTGCAGGAGGTTTCAGGGTTTCAGACAGCAGCGACGCCTCAGGTGGTGGAAATGACTAAGCCTCTGGGTCAACTGCAGAACTGATTCTACAGCTGTATGTGAAAGGCTTTCATCCTAAAACAACCAATAAAACAAAAAACATGGCTGTCTATCAGTACACAATTTCATGATCATGTGCAACAGTTATCCTTTCAAACACCTGGCAACCAAAACAAAAATAATATTTTGTCATATGGTCGAAAAAACAAAAACTTGTCTAGCACATGTATTGTGTTCCTGCAATTGCAATCAATCTACACTCAATACCCCCTGTAGGTGCAGCTAACTATTAACTGGCAAAATCAGGTGTGCTAGTGTAACTAAATTTGACAAAAATGGGATTTCACCAAGTGTGACTGCTCCTGTCCTGCAAAGTTTGATTGGTGGTTTACCCCTAAGGGCCACCATGAAGTTTAAATACAAGTAACTTATAATGGATTTTTAGATACAATTTTACATAAATTGCCCAAGGGCCATTTCAATTTATTGCATTTGGTTTATTTAAAGTGTAAAATATGAGAATGAGTGATGGAAATAAATAATCAAAATGTACACCACTTTTGTATTTATAAGAAAAACCCCTCCAACCTTCCTTGGACTCATAACTATTTTAGACGATTTTATAACGATTTTATAGTCAACTCTATCGTCATCGAGTGAAGTTATTCATTGAAATTAATTAATCATCAATTAAGTCAAGTACTGCTGTACTTTCAAAATGGTCAATATTAAATGCTTAGGGGGATAATAGTAGCATTTGTGTATATTCACACATCATTATGTAGTAACATATGTCAGTTCCATTGCCTACATACAGTAAACCTTGATGTGAGCATATGTACTCAGGTTTATAAATGCAAAGAATAAGACACGTGTTCTGTTGTTGTTGTCCACCTGAGTGGCATCTTCACCATGTATTGGCATAGCGTGCAAGAATTCTTCTAATTGTAGCTTGCGGCTATTTTCTTTCTAAGAAAACATTTGCTGCTGTATAAACATTTGTCAAATAAAGTAACCATTATGACCCAGTGGTTATGTTTTTTACATGCATTTTCCAACTGACACATTTTCTCATACATGTCTCGTTTTCACATAAAACACTCACGCCCCATCTTTGCACAAAGACGTATCATTATCAATCCCCTGCCCAGCATCCTCCCTCTCTATCAGATTATGCATTGTTTTATTTTGACAGCCAAACTCAAATTAGTCTAACGTAATTAGCTTAAAACAGGCCTGTTAAGTACACTGTCATATTTTGTCATTGCCACTGAGTATCTGGTTGATGGGCGGAAAACAAGACTTGTTTTCTGCCTGTCAAATATCCAATTATAGCTGAAATGCAGTATTTTTAGTTGATAGCTGAAGTTCCATTACAATCAGATTTTAAAAACTGACTATACTTCAAATATGGCAGCATAATTATTATAAGTTACACAAGGAGATATATTCAAAATGTCCAGATTTATCCTGGTACTTTGGCAAGTAGGTGAAGCAGTGTTTAAATAATAAAATGCAGAATTAATTTAAGGCATCATAAGAAAATGACACGCTAATTTTAACAAAAAAAAAAAAAGGAAGAAAATTCTCCCTTTAAGAATGCCACAGTGAGTACTTTAACTATTGCAATCAAGTAGTTCATCATCTATTTAACAAGAAAGGATTAGACCCATTAAATTTGCTCTGCTCTTTTATGATGTGTTATTGTCTAATAAACCATGAAAAAGGGGGGAGAATTTTTGCATACACTAGCACTTGATAGCAGACTGTTGGGTGCTCCACGGCCAGGGGCCAAAGTTCTTAAATGCAATTACTGATGAAAATCGTTTCTTTATCAGTAACTAAGACACACAATTTCACCGCTAAGTTGATAATAATGTTCACAGTCATTTTAATGTTTTGTTTGAAATGGTAATTTTTTTTTTTTTTCCATTAACCAAGATTTGATGTTAAGTATTGTGTTTTCCTTTCAGTGTAATGGAATTCTGGCTTTTTCTGCAAGGTTATTGTAACTGGAAACAAATAGGAAATGATATAGTGCTGTTCAGTATATAAGAATAGTAGTCATGCTATTGTATTCTTAGCTTGAGTTACATTTAAGTCGCCCAGTCTATGTAGGGTAAGGTGTTTATTATCTGCTGTCTCGATGATATTTTAAGTAAAGAAACACCATAAATGTGGCCTCTTTCAGATCTATTTTTAGATGACATGTTCCGACTTTGCTACTTTTGCCTTTATTTGACAGTCAGACAAGAAACATGACATGCAGCAAAGATCCCGGCTGGAATTGAATGGTCGATGTTGCCGTAGCTGAATGGTTGCGCTGTAACCATTCAGCTACCAAAGCAAAGCACTCCATCTGTCCAATTTTTTTAAATCCATTCTCTCTAAAATCACACTGGGTTATGTGTATAGTGCCATTGTCTAATATTAAGGGCAACATTACAATTGTATTAACTATCCCTAGCAGCTTTAGTGAGGTCTTGTTTTGTGTTTGATAAAAAAGGCAACATTTTATAGCACATTATTTTAACAATTCATGAAGTCGCAAGTCAATAGTTGTAATCTGAACGGTAATTGACACCACTGGGTAAAGGGAGATGGTGTTCTTCCACATTAGTGGCTGGATGTCATAACATATCATAAAGCAGCCTTCTAACCTTGTCAGAATTTATCATGACACCAATTAGATTTAAAAAAAGACAGCCACGCAGCTCAGGGTGTACTTCATGCTCATCTGCAAAAGGGTAACAATCTTGTATGGAGAGGCACAATGTGTGTGGCTTCATAAAAAACACTGGGGTGGCATGAAGGGTGAACAGTCTGAGGAAGAGCAGAAAATAAATACACATCATGTCACAGTAAAGTGACAGTGACAAGGGCACTATCTTATTTGTTCAGTACAACACAATTAACCTAACTCTATGACATTTTCTTGTACTACTAAAATAGACTTTGTCACGTAACCGCTCTCTTTTTCTGTCTCCCTCTCTCTCCTTCTCTTTTTTTTGTCTCCCATCAGGTCTCCACATAATGGAGCGAGAATGAACAGAGAGCGGCTTAAAAAAAAGCATGAACTGGAGGTTTATTGAGGTCATCTGCTTCCTGTTTATATGGGACCATATAACAGTTCAGTCTTCCCGCCAGGACCCATTGGCCACTGAGCAACATGTCACCAAGCAATATGACTGGCTCATCTCTGACCGTGGACCTTTCCACCACTCACGGAGTTATCTGTCCTTTGTGGAAAGATTCCGCCAAGGATTTACGACCAGATATAAAATTTATAGGTGAGTTCACTTTCAGCCTGTGTACTGATGCCACACAGGCTTTTTAAGAGATTGTCTGTTTTAATGTTTTTTTCTATTTTGAGGTTTTAGTTGCAAAAAGCAGCACTGTGTACATTTCTAACCTATTAAGTGTGCATTTTTTATATACACTCTCAACACTGTGAACTTCTTTTTGTTATATTAATGAAGTGTTCTGCTCGGACTTCTGCTCTCCGATCTTTTTTTTGGACGAATTTGATTCCCCCCAAACAGACACACAATAGAACAATAATGGTCATTATATACCTTTAAGATCCTATTAACTAAACATGCGAACGTTTGTCATTTGTCGTAATCTACTGGTCAGTAATAGACTCTCTGCACGCTAGAAAGATAGTATTGGCAGGTGTCGTGTACTCAGGTGCTGCCTCACTTCTCACTATTAATATTTGGACAAATTTGCACAGATAATGAGGTACTTCCAAAGAGACGGGCAAATGGTAAAGCACAGACTGAGATAGTCTGACCTTTATTCCTTTGTGTGTGTCAACACCCAAAAATACTGCATCCACCACCTCCCATTATGTCGTTCACAACTACAGTACACACTCCTGATTTGTAACACAGACTTTCTGCTATAAATTAAACCAGGGTTATTTTCTACCTGAATACATTATGCAGTCGTTTTCACAGGTAAACTGATGTTTAATATTGGTGGAATGCCCCTTTTAAAACTGTGGAGAAAAAAAATAGCATTTAGCAGCCGTATAAAACACATTTACATGGACATTTATTAGTTAAACAATGTCTAACCTTGTTGAATTGACACCGTCATAGTATGACACATTAAAAATGTGTAAATGATTCACCACCAAAATGATCCAGGGACTAAAATAAATAAAGTCACATTAAGCTGGAAGGGATAAAATATATTTAAGAACTAAATTGATTAATCTGTCCTCCTGCTTTTGAATTTCACACATATCAAAATACATAATGACAACTATTAGTTCTCAGTTTTTCATGGTAACCCCAGCACTAAACTGTATTAGGACCATTACAAATACACCGATCACTGATTTACTAAACTTCCATCTTTGCTTCCGTACTTGTGACCATATAATACAGTTTGACGTTCAATAATTGGAGCATTGATTATATTTTCCACCTTATACTTTGTACAGTCGTTTCAACCAGGGCTCCCTGGAAGAAGAGAACTTGTATTTCAATGGGACCTTCCTGTCCAAATAAAAGATAAATAAATAAAATAAGACTTTCCTTTGAATTGCATATCTCCTTATAGTTCACATACAGAGGTGCAGGTACAGAAATCAGGTGGCTAGAAACCCTCTTTCTCAGAATGAGGTGCTTTGATTCCCTTGCATCCCTCTGCAGTCTGCAAACTCAGAACTATAGAAAGACTGAGAAAGAGTAAGAGAGTCATTTGCCACATTCCTTTTGGCAGTTCTTTCACAGAGTTTGTTCTCTCCCTCTCCTCCGTCTCTCTTGGTAACTTACCACAGCCCCCGGTCCCTACTGGCTTTCATGCCTTGATATTGTCACATGAACAGTAAACAATGCATTTGCATAATGCGTAACTTGACAGAGCGGGATGTTGCACAGAGACATGAATCTCAGAGGCAAAACTTCTGAAGCCGCTTTCCACAGACACTGTACAGCCGTCGAGTGCTGTCTGTGATGCCGCGGTGATTTATTAAAATAGAGTGTGTGTGTTTGGATGTTGGGTGCTGCTGGGAGCGTCGCTGGGCCCAGGTGGCTCCTGTTGTTTCTCCTTCTTAACAAACCATTAGTGGCGTCAAGTTCGCCCATCAGTGCTAGATATCCCTTTCCTCATGACAAGACAATTAAATCTTGCATTGAGAGTCTGAAAAAAAACTAAAAAAAAACGGATGTATTTCTCATTAAAAAATAAATGACAACAATCAACAATGCACTTTCACATCTGTCAGACATCTGCAGACCTGTCAGAGTGAGTGAAGACGGAGTGATTTCACTCAGAATATGCCTTTGAGAACATTCTCTATGCAGCATTATAGCACATAGAGTATATGTATGTAGAATGGACTGGATGAGAGATGCTTCTGAGCATGGAATACATATCTATATATTTATATTAATCATATACATTATTTGAGGCAAGGGTGAGAAACGTTTCCCCCAAAGGTCCAAGTGTTATCCAAGGATTTTCATCCCAACATGGACCAGCAGTTAATTTCAACGATTAGTACATCTTCAACCAGAGAGGGTGAGGAAATAAGTGACATCAGCTGGTGTAGTGTTCAGTTGGAATGAAATCATACATACCCTCAGTCCTCCTCGGCACATGATTGCCCAGCTCGTGCTCTACTCTAACCAGCAATGAGGACTGAATCGCCTTGTAAATTTCCCCGGGGACTTTCTCTGCCTCGACGATTTAGCGGTGGAAAGTGGTTGAATCAGATTTGCAGAGAGACAAAGCATCCATTCCATTCGGGTTCTCTTATCAAGAGAGATTACCCCGGAGGCATGCTGCACGGACAATGCCAACCTGATCAGCAACAAACAAATCTGCCCCATCTTTAATAACATGGGCACTGCGCCTAATTTGAAGGATAAATACAGATTTTTAGGAGGTGCCAGCTTCTTGTCTAGTGCTCTGAAAAGGTCAGTGTTGCTTGAAGGGTAAAGACACACCACAAGGCACCAATTACCCTCTCCCTCTAGACCTATGTCTCTTAAAGAAATGATTGGAGTGCGTTTTGTATTGAAGTAAGCAATCTTCACTTCTGTGTCACTGCTGATTGCAATCTTCAAACTGAATCCCTTTTTTCCTTTCTTTCCTGTTATTGTATGCATGAGTGTACATTTCCTGTATAGTATTCATCAGTCACAAGAAAGCCGCTTTCACTGCTGGCTGTGCACTGCTCTTGTATCAGAGCTACAGCTCAATAATGTATATCAATGTGTGTTTCAGTTAGGGGCGAAATTCGATGGCCTGTTTTGGTCACACTAGCATCTCTCGTTCTGACGCTTGTACTCTATTATGGGGGTTGAATGTGTTTCAGATGATGCGTGTTCTCTGTTTCGCCTTTGTTCGCAGAGCTCTATCTCAGGTTCTTGTGAGCCTGAGTGAAAATCCAATATAAATGCAAATCTGGTAGCCATTAATGCATTTTAAAGGCCTCAAATCAGAATTGCACTGTAATCAAAGAAGCGAGATGTGGTGGGTTGTTATTTAGAATAAAAATATTTATGAAAATGCATAGCTCTGATTGATCACACTTTTAAAAGCCATACTGAAGTGAATGAATAGAGGGGACTGATAGAGCTGCTCTTGTCTTTGGAGCAGGCCTCATCAAAACCTCAAAATCTGTACAAGGAACTGAACAAAGGCCTGTAATGACCTGTTGAAAAATACCAATAAATTCAATTAAAACCAAGATGTTGTTAATGGTAGTAACAGAAGCTAACACATTTTTGGATTTGGTTGATGCTTGCAAAGTCTTGACAGAATCTTTAAACAATTTCAACTATGCATTATGCTCTGCAAGCATGATAACATAATGTATAAACCAAGTGGCATTTAGTTTATACTAGAAAGGGAAAATTGAGCCATTATATGTTTTACTACACTGTCTCAGATAACTGCAAAGCCATGGTTATCATATCTGTTATCACTGTTTGAAATTACTGACTCTTTAAAACCTTTCAAGATTACTATCACATACATATGTTACTAAAATGGCTGTATCCACTTAAAAAGATAATAAATAATCACATTTATCACTTGCTGCTCCTCATCTGACACAGATCTTCCACAACCGAGAGTGTTATATTAGCTTCACTCGTATCAGAGTCTGTCTCGACCTACATGCTTTTCTTTCCCTCTTTATTCCATTTTGATCTGTCAGGACGATACAGTAGTAAAAGCTGCTATTTATGTGACTAATGTTACATCTGCTGATTCCCAACACAAAAATAAACATGGTTTATGAAGCCAGTGGCTAGCTTGGTAAACAGTCAAGTTATAGAGCCTCTTCTCTCTGCACACTCATGCAGAACTGTGCACAAAATGACAAGGACAAAATCGGTATATATATATATATATATATATATATATATATATATATATATATATGTATGTATGAAAATACATGCGTCATATACGACACATCACGTCACATAAATGGAGAAAGTAGTCAGTTGCTTATTTGCACAATGTTTGCTAACAAGCAGGCTAATAGCTAGCTTTTGCATGTTGACCAGCCAGGCAGTGTTACGCAGGTTCTTTACTTCCAGATGGTCTTCACTGTAAGGACACGTCAAATTCATATGTCCTTCTGTTTTTTTGAAGTTTTAAATAAGCACAAATTCATAATGTGTTATAATATGATATTTATTCATAACATGGATATCCAAGGTGACCTTTATCCTCCATCTATAGCTCCACTCCTAACTAAAACCATTGTTTGATGTAAAGTTTGACAGACGTGACATGCTTATAGGCTATATGAGCATATAATGCGTATCTCTAACTGAACATTTCCTTCATGAATTAATTATTTCTAACTATAATCAGTCCGCAGACATCCACTTGATCAGCATTAAACCTTGAATGAATTATCTGCAGTTCCAATTTGCATGTGCAAACAACTTCTTTTATTCAGTCTCTAATTTAAACCGTTCATCAGATAGCCCGGCATCTTGAGGCTCTCTTCTCAATTTTATTTCTTTTTTTTTTAAATCTAATTTTTCTTTTAATTTGTCATAAGCACAACAACAATGTTGCAGCGATGCAATATGTTAAAATATTTACTACATACACATAGGACGACATACAATTTTAGCCAACATACAACTTGACAAAAACACATTGACTTTCCTCATGTGCTCAGTGTGGATGTGTCTGTCAGTGCTGATCTGGGCCCCATTTGTTTTAAACAGTAACAAGGTGTAACATTTGTCCGACTCAGGTCTTGAATTAGTTTGGATGAGCCATCTGTAATTGGATAGAGCGAGGGAAGGCGGATTTGATGTAGTCGGCAGATTTGCTGAGAGAGGCTGCAGCAATGTTTAATTCAGCAGGCTGTAGCCAAAGGAAGAGAGGGAGAGCGGCAGTCAGGAAGTCAGGAGGGATGAAACAGACTGAAGAAAGAGGACAGAGACATCGAGGGGGTCTGAGATGCCATTAGGCGGTGAGACAGGGAGGTGCTAAAAGTGTGTGATGAAGAAAACATATAGGAGTGCTATTGACATAGAAGGGGGGTCCGGTGAGTTCAGCATCAAAACAAAGGATGGGGAAGCAGACAGGTACACTGGCAGTGAGGTCATAGTCAAGGTGAGGAGAAGCCGCCTCGCTGAGGCATTGGAGTGGCTCAGATGAGTCACAATTACCACATACCCAAATGCACCTCTCTCTCTCACAAACAAAAAACAACAAACCCCATCTATTATTAAAGCCTTCCCTGCATTTTATCATAGCTGCACTTAGAAAATCACGTGTTCATCATCTGTTAAAATCCAGGATTCTAGAAAACTGCATACTATTTAACTTCTTTTTTTTTTTTCATTCCTCCCTTCTCTTATCTACCAAGGCTCATTGGGTTACACAACATCATTTTATTTGTTTATTATTTATTTCTTTATTTATTTTTCAGCAGTGAGGGAATGACAGAGACACTGTCTTAAGGTTGAACATTGTGGTGGAGTCAGGATAAATGTGGAATAATAACAGGGGCAATTGCTGCAATACAACTAGATTAAATAACAATATCGCTCGCAAGAGGAAGAAAAATGCCTTAGTATTATTTCATCTTCCACCAATCTACAATACAAACTCACTTTGTTGCAATAACTTTTGACATTGACATTATCTTAAACAAGCTAAATTTCAGTCTGCTATATGGCACCTGTTCTATTATATTGTCACTGAGCAGAACTCAATAAAAGGGCATCCTGGTGGCTCTCGGGTTCAAGATGCTGACCATGTAATTGCAGCATTTCCAATTTAAATGTACCCAGAGGGTGGGGGATGGGGGTGGGG
>NW_019525159.1:1427324-1432796 GCF_002814215.2 Seriola lalandi dorsalis
TCTTTGTTGCAAGTCATCCCATCTCATTTCCTGTCAGCAAAAATTCCCACAAAAATATACTTTAAAATAAAAAAAGAAGACAGTGATGAGAATGACATTTCCTTAACATGACACCAGATTTTAGTTTGTATAACTTGATAATAGTGTAAGTAATTTAAACATTAAAATATATAAATATCACAGCAGAGACATTTGCTGTAAAATCTATATATGTTGCACATTTTTAAAGTGATTTCTAAGTGATTGAGAAAATTAGGAGGCTGTCACTGAAACAGGATCTTGGCTGTTGCTCTGCACCTTCTGGCAGCAGATGTGAATTCCCATTTGCTGACTGAAGCAATAACCACTTCCAACACTTGGATTTCAAACAATTGCTTTAGCCAATCAGGAAATCTGAAATTACATCACAGCTAAAATTTCTCAAGTTGACATCATCACTGTTGTACAGCAGCTGAGCATTTACTTTTCATGTGAAAACAAAATTATTTTATTGCTATCAATATTCTTATCAAGTATTGTTTGGTGTATGGCACATAAAAATATGTGCCATACGCTGGCACATAGGTAGACAAAAATAAATCTAAAATGTAATAATACAACAGCATTTATGCAGGATGGGAAAATTACTCCACATTAAAATACAATTTACTCTCTTTACTCAATTTTTACTTTTTCATTTACACATACAGAAACAGACACACAAACACACACACAATAAACACAATGTTATCCTGGGGCTACACTGCAATTACAATCACTGGAGCAGTGCTGATGCTGGGTGTTGATCTGCATTTCTCAGCTGTATAAGTTTGGGAGAATCAACGGGGGCTGATCTGGGGAGGGACTCGATGCCACTTCCCTTCTCCAACCTAGTGGTAAAAAGCCCCCGCTGTGGGATGACTTAATTACTGGCAAGAAAGGGATGATAATTAGAGGAGAAACAGGAGGCTAGAAGAAACTGTCAGGGTTAAGTACTGACTAATTCACTGCGTGGGATGCCTGTGCCACTCTCCCTTGAGACAGGCAATGCAACGTCACCACAAGAGCAACTAGCGCTGAAGAGAAGATGCTGAAGCAGCCATGTCTTGTATTACTGCTTCTAAATATTTACTAAGTATTCCACTAAAGTGAGTCATTGCCCGAAAGGTGCATACACTGATTTTCAGCACACTGAACTGCTGTTGACTTTTAATCCACAAAAGCAAAACCCAAGGACTCATTCCTTGGTCTCTGCAAATTATACTATTCTTTATTTCACATTTTATGTCTTAAAGATGTTGTCAGCCCACACAGATCTTTTCATTTTAGCTGATTAGACTGTTTCAGATTAAGGTTTGGTGCAGAACAGGTCCCCGAACTCCCATCTATTCAATGGAATCAAAGCTGTTAGTTTTGTTTGCCCGAACAGCTACAACACAACTTACATAGAGGGGTCAGGGAGATGTCAGTCAAGCTACATTTAAAAGTCCTGGGAAAAGGTGCAATCAGGAAAACTAACAGTTGGTCATGTCAAAGAATTGTGTTTTTGCAAGTGAATACATTTCATGAAAAATAAGACGCATACGCCTAAACAATTAAAGGTCAAATTACTCACATAAACAAACAAGAGACAAACAATTTCCAGCATAGATTTCACAGGTCTAAAAATACACAAGCTGGGAATATGTTCCAGCCCCAGAGTCAGTGCACAGCATCTCTTCTAAACACCTCAGCGGAGGTGTCGTTCCTCTCCCACTCCTCTGTCCTGCAGTCCGTGCACGCCTTTGTGTGTGACCTACACAAACACAAAAAGTTTTTTTTTTTTTTTTTTTCAGGCCTCCTGCAGAACATCTGAGTCAGTTCACTTCCAGCAAAACACTGAAAATGTTGGACATGTTGTCTTAGCTGTGTTGTAAACGTAGTGCAGACAGGCTCTCCTCTGATGTGGGAATTCAGAAAGGTTACATGTCCAAAATTAATCTCAGTAGGTCTTTTATGTGCTATCCAATTCTATATTTTGGAAGTCTGCCAGTTTGTGTTGCGATCCAGTGGGTACACAACGATGTGATGTATGCATTTATTTGCTACATAGCTCCATTTAGAATTATAAAGTCATAGTTATGTAAATATATGCAATCGGCTATTTATTGTAAGCACAATTTAGAATTAAATTTCACCATTGGCATTTGTAGTGTTAAGCTCTATGTAATACTCACTTTTTTAAATGTATTAATGTTGTTTTTCTTGGATAAGATAGCTTGTAGATAGATATAGATACCTTAAGAAATAGAGACATTTTCCCCTCTCTAATATGCAAACCATATCATATCAACACATATTGTTGGTGTTGGTTAAACCCTCCATGACAAATGACCTGTATTTCTTTCTGCTAACATTCTCATGAACCCATAGGGATACCATAAGATAAGATAAGCGCTCAAGTCTTTGTCAGCCAGCTTTAAAGAGCAAATTTATTGTGGTGGGTGCTTAACATCATGAGCTGATTGCAGTAATGGAGCTGACATCCCTACCAAATACATTAACAATTTAAAAAATATTTTTGCCACCTTTAGTGATACCAACAAGTAAGATATTGGGAGCTTTTCCATAAAGTAAACAAAGCAAATATGGATTTGTGAATATTAAAAATAACAAACATGCACTGAGTTACGGGTTTATAGAGGATACATGAACCAATACAGCAGCTCTTCAGTAAATCCCATCTCCGTGCCGCCTTATAATGTTCAGTGTGCCAGAAAATGTTGATTCAACTCTATGGTAATTTTTGAGGATTTAGTCAAAGCATTAAATTGATAGGTGTTTGTAATGTTCTAATGTCCACTCCCATTTATAATTCATGGAGGTCAGAGAATATTAGAAATGCCTTCAACCTCTCTCTGTCTTTCTCTGACTGTCTGTGCAATGGATAATGGAGTATTAGAATGCAAGAAAAAACGTGTGTCATTTAAGGATCTTCAGGTCAAACTGACCCAATAAAAATCAGTTTAAAGACATACATTTATAGGGAGGCTGAAGCATGAGCGCTCAGTGAAAATGGGTTGTTTTGTGGGTTCTTGACAGATAACAAGAACATGCCATGGTAATTGGTTGAAAAAAAAAAAGATTTATTACATCCTTTTTCTTTCAGGGGAAAGTGCATTGTGTGTATAAAGGGAGTTTCAGAAAGAGGGCACAGAGTTAGCCGGCCTGATATCCTCTGGAAGGTTGTTCTGATCTCCCGGGGCTCACTCAGCAACAGCCCGATAAGTGGGTTTAACAAGTAATGACATGTTTCTAATTTTCAGACTTGGAGCAGTGAAGCAGAAATGATATTATAGATTATTACTGACTTGTGCATGCTTGTGTCCTTTACAGCACTTCTTACATGATATCTAACAGCTAAAGATTTCAAAACACAGGGAGATAGTCTGGAAATATTCATATGCACTATATTGTGCCTTAAGAGTGAATGTTAACCCCAAATACAACCTAAAAAAAAGTGCATCACAACCTTTTTGTATTGAATGTGTGACTTTAAGCAAACAGCAAATCTCAAACTGGAAAGGGACATCCTTTGTTTGGTTTTTTTCTTTGTGAGGTGCTTTCCAATACAGTTTGTAAAGACAGTTCCCCTAAATAGCACTTTCTCAAAGGTTTCTTTTTGTGAGGAAACATCTCTGTCCAAGGTGCTGAAATCAAGCATAGTATTTGCTCTAGCACTCTTCACAGTTTATACTGCAATTCTCAACAAGTTGACAAAACACATTATTTCATTTATCTGACTGCCAAGCAATATTTAACAAACTTAATTTTTCTGATGTGATCTCAGAGCCGCATATGATATTAGTATCATGGCCGTGCAGGAGCCATTTAGATATCCTTAAATTAAAGACAGTGAAGTAAATCGTAAGAAGCTTTGTTTCCGGTAGATAGAAAGATAAAACGGGATTATTGAATTGAAAGGGCTGGTTTTTATTTTAGTCATTACACTCACAGCGAATACAATACATAGAAATCATCAACATAATGCTGTTTTATTTGGGGTATGACTGACAGTTATTACGGGGCATATTGAGTTCAGCAGCAAATGGGTGATATACAATAAGCTGAATCTCAGGCGCTAACAATAGCAGTGCTTTCTTTTTTACTGCGTGAATGCTTTGACCTTGGTTGTTTTTCCTTATATGTAGAACGGGAGAGCATTGTTTGTGATTTCATTACAGTACAGAGTAGGTGATGAAGTGTTTCATCAGCTGTAAACAATATCCAGAATACAGGAAGGCTTTACGTTTGAGATAGAGACATGCTAGAATAGATGGAATTATCTCCTGAATTGCTCTGGCTTTGGTGGATGTAATGTAAACAATATTTTCGAGGCAATCGCACGTCCATATGTTCTCCTGTTTGAAAGCAAAGCCTTTCAAGATATTTTGAGATTCCATATAATTTCTGGTTTCAATTGAATGCAACTCAGAGTCTCTCATCCCATTATTTGTTGTGTAGGCTCATAATAATTTCCATTCAGCCCTTGCCCACACAGTCTGACTAGTTCATCAGCACAACTTCTCACATTACACAGTTAATTAGATTCAAACACATGCTCATGTCACTCACCCATGCATTTGCTTCCGGCACCATGTCCCATCAAATTCTTGAGATTAAAGTAAATTAAGAGATTGTTTTTGATTAGATCCATTTTCGTTTCATTGCCTCATCACAATTACAGAGTGCACTAACAAAGCTATTATGCCAGCAATCATATTCCATTTATGCAATCACGTTCCATTTACTGATATGCCCCAATTAATGGTTAATAACTAAGATGTTTAGAAATGAAAGTGAAGTTAGTAGACTCTTTTTAGGTATTATGCTACATAAAGTTCTTGGATATTTGAGGATAGAGTATTGTAGTTTGTGCTGTGGTACCACTGAGCATACTTTATTGCATTAACTGTGTCATCATGGCAGTAAGTAAATTAGATTTATGCTGTTTATTTCCCCTTTGGCTTCGCTTGAGCCTTTTGAGGATTTCTTATGGGGTCAGTCCATTTTCTGCAGACACAAAATTAAATAAAATGATGACCCAGCCCACAGATTTTCAGAAAAGTAATACACCAACAACAGTGCAGTTAATGGAAAGAAAATTCATTCACAGAATCGTCTCATTCTTTCCACGTTTTTTTTCCTCTGTATGTACTTTACATCTTGTCTACTGAATAAAACAATAAACCTTTTCAAAAGCAAAACTGTAACATTGGGCTCTGCCAGCCCATACAAAATCTAAAATATCACACTTTAAGATTAAAAGCAGTGTGTCTTTTTGTGCGTCAGCGTTACTTTGACATAATCCTTTCTACGCAAGCAGATTCTTTCTCTGCTCTGATAACAGTATGGTCGTTCCCAGGCTAATGCCTCCATTTTACACAGATGGGCTCTGCAGGCGTCAGGCATGACGTCACAACCAGTGAAGATGTTGTTAAAGGGAGGGGGGGG
>NW_019525159.1:1432816-1448968 GCF_002814215.2 Seriola lalandi dorsalis
GAGGGGGGGGGGCATTTTTGATACACACTAGGACAGTTTGGATCAAGATTGTGCCACTCAAAAGAACCTGTAATTCTGGCAGGAATAGCAACTATATTTTACAGTCCAATTCCTCAAATAGCTTCTACTTGTAGCTCCTTATAACCGTGAGACTATCACCTATAAGATAGAGTCATTATGTATGAGATTTTGTTTTTAAAGTGTATATAGGGAAACTGAATGTTTATATACTTGATGAAAAACATGCAGCTGTCTCTGTTAGAGTGTGTACACTGCCATCATCAACTTGACAGACGTGGGGGCATTGACAGTGAATGTAACGCGATTTACTGTTAACACACATCTAATTTTATCTAAACCCATTAGCTTGGATATGTTTACATGGCCTCTGTGCTGTGCTGATGTTATCTACTCTTTTTTTTTTTAGCAGCAGCACTATAACAGAATTTCAAAATAGCCCTTCTGATTTCCTGCACTATTTACAATGCCCTCTTCAGAAATCCGGCCCATGCCAGAATTGAAGTGAAAATAAATAAAACAAGCACAAGCAAACAGCTCGGGCCAACCAAAATAACATCCCACCTCTTTCTGCCTAGCCCTTCACTGCGCACTGGAGCATAGGATTAAGATTCATTCTGTAATATTTTGAATGGTTCTCGGTGGCTGAAATTCTTACAGGATTTCAATTGTATCTCTGTCTGTTTGATTTATTACTGTGCTTTGCCTCCTTATTACCATGAAAGGCCTGGATTTTTTTTTTTTTTTTTTTTTTACCCTTTCATTCTGTCAAGCTTCTGCATAATACTGTAGCAGCACAGGAACAGGGATTCTTAGGACTCAGATTATGGGGGCCTTTCCCAAAGAAATAATGTTATTACTGCAGTATGTAATGCACTATAAATGATGAGAGTAATCCAGTCGCTTGGTTGCTCCGAGATAGTATATCTGCCCCTTGTTCATTTGAATCACAGGGTTGCAACCTTTAGTGAACTTCGATTGTCAGAAAGACCATGAATTTCTGTCCAGATATGGTACTGATCCCGCTTTTCACATTGGCTCAGAACAGAACCATGATTGAGTAAGGCCCCCGGAGATAAAACAAATGCTGAGGTAGGAAATGCTTGCCTGCTTCCAGACCCCTGAATCACCACCCACATCTCTGATTTGTCTAGCAATGTAAATAGGTTTGGTGTTGTGCCCACTGACAGCTGTTTCCACTGGCTGGAAAAAACAATTAACCAATCAGGGCATTGTGATCAAGACTGGTGATGGGATTAAGAATGGTAACGTCATCATCCCGCATAGCTAGCTAGTTACCTAGATGAATCCATGAAAAATACTGACAGAAAAATGGACACCAAAATGGTGACAAGAGTGAATGACATAGACACAGAGGTATGCCTACAGCTTGTAGTAAGGTGATATATAATACAAGCATTTAAATAACCAACCTAAATGCTATATAATGTAGATTTATTCTGAACTAAAGTATCCTGAATCTAAATAAAGTAAGGTTGTGTGGCTTGTGTGCTCTTCACAGGCTACTTAGCACACTGTGCACACTAATGCCAAATAGAGTATATCTATATAATGTCATTCACGCATTAACTCTCACAGCAATGTAGGACATACACTAAGTGATAAACTAAATCAAACAAGAATTGATTCAATCATGTATAGCTCTGCCAGAGGTTGTGTCCCATTTCACGGACTATATCCTTCAAAGTCTGCTTTTCTTTACTTTTTAAGAACTAATATATTGAAAAATATCATGCTTAACCTTTACAAAGATTCTAATTCAGTCGGAAAACAACGTTTTTTCTAGAAGTGTACCCTTTGCAGTGCTTAGTATGTCAGGATCAATAGCCTGCCATTTGGTAATGGTGCAGTCTGTCCTCGTAAAGTCGAAGACAGCCTGAATGAAGTTTTATTTAGCAGGTGTTTGCCCTCTGGTGCCCATCGGTCACTGGTAAATCACATGAACTGGACAAATTAAAAAGGTCCCATAAGATGTAAATCATGGCAACCTCTTGTTGGTAGCCTTGACAACTTATTCTTCTTTAGGATGCAGCCCCTGAAATGCGACACACATGGACATTCATAAACCCTGCTGTGCCACATGGCGGTCTAGATGTAATAACATTTTTCTTACATCCCTGAAAAAAAGATATCCAAGTAGATGAGATCACGCGGCGCTGTTTCTGTGTGGGAACACCATGTACACAATGAAAGGGAATAAGTCAATACTGTGTGGGAAGACAAAATAGCTGCACAAAGTCATTCATGGGGGAATTACCATTATTGGATCAAAGTCTCCCCCAGTCCTAGCAGCTTGCCAGCGTTTTCTGTTGAGACCCTCATGGCTATCAGTCAGCTGAGCATGGCTCTGTAAAGAACAGTGTGGCAAAGATTCAATCAATGATGTCTCAGGGATGTTTAGTGGGCTTTTGTAAATAATGTAGGATGCTATAATGCAAAATCCCCATGCGTAGGATCATTTTCTAATTAATTTTAATAAGATAGTATTATGGTCATAGACAAATGAAATGGCAAAGATAATCCCTGTCAACTCCCAGCCCTTTGGCTCATACTGTTTTACCAAACTCTCATTTTCAAAAAAGAAGTTGCATCAATCGACTGTTTAGACTGTTTGTTCATTTTCAAATCCACGCCATCCTGAAGCCAGATTCACCTACTTCCTCATCTCTTTTATCAACACTTAAAAAAGGAAGTTGATAAATATGTTGAAGGTAGAGTGAGCAAGTGATACAACACAGGAGCTGATGAGATGGATCTGCTTCACTCTCTTGCTGTGATTTGATTTTGCAAAAAAAAAAAATCAAAAGCGATAACAGACACGCCCATGTCATGATCTGCTCTCACTGAGAGTGGATAGAGAGCTCACTGCTGTTTCCGTTCTTCTTTTTTTTTGTTTGTCTGTTGTTTTTTGTTTTTTAATGGTTTTGATGGATCATTATGTCTATGCTAATCAGAGCAATATCCCATTACCATAAGCGATGCTTCTGGGCCATTATATTATGTTAAAAAATAGTTTTATAAATACAGAAACTGTGGTGTTGGTAAATGACCTTGCAGTAACAGTAAGCATGCATGTGTCACAATCCACAATCCTCCCTCACAGAGAGCATTTCTCTTTTACATGCAAAACTGACTGTGCATGCACACAAACCCTGAGCTCAGTTTGAGATGATTTAAAGTTTGAGGGCGAGGATTAGATAGACAGCAGCTGATTCCTCTGCTCCTTTGATTGGCTGCTGGAAATGGAGTATTTTGTTATGTGACAATGAATTTGACTAAAGTATATCGTTCAAAGTGATTTTGTTGTATTGTATCCTTTTCAACCACCAATTGAAGTATTAGTTAAGTCATCCCGGAAAACAAGTAGTGGAACAAATGACTAAAAATGACAGGTTCATCCCTCATCAAAGCATGAAAACCAATGCTGTCTGTTCCTTCTCACATCAGTGGAAGCAGACACTTTTTCAAAACCACATCAGTGGCACCAAACACGTGCAGATTACTCAGGGAAGTTTTGCATTTCACAGGCACTATGAAAAACACCTGGATTCTTGCAGCAGAAACACTATTTCCTCAGTTAAAGTTAAAACGATTCATTTATCTGACTTAGAAAAAGCTAGAAAGAAATCTAGAAAAGAAATATATATATATGTGTGTGTGTGTGTGTGTGTGTGCGCATATGTGTCACTTACAAAACATGTCAAAGTGAGCATCTTGTTAAGCCGGATCCAGCCAGACTACAGGAGTTTTGGGCTGATTTAACCTTGATTCATGCCTCCTGACAATCGGAGGAGAACTGTGATCCTGGACCTTGGTCGGTACCGACGTTCAGCCCAGGTTATCTGGTAATGTGATCATTTTACAGATTCAGTCTTAAACCTCCTGAACTGCTCTTAGACTCATCTGGGCCGCCTCGATTAATATCAAACATGTTTGATATGTGAAGAAACCTGTGTTGACTGCGTCTCGCAAACCATTTTCTTATCACAAGTATTACATTACAATAGGTTGTTGCACCACAGTCTCCTTGTTTTTTACATTTGCTTCCCCATGAGATCGCTCTAGATGAGATCATGTGAGGTGGTGCATCCCTCCCTGATCGCTCCTCTGGCACAGTAATCTTAATAATATCCTGTAGCATGTGATGTGCCACTATTTTCAAATCCTGTAGTGTGAGCATGTTTGAGATTATAGAGAAGAACATCTGTGAAGTTTTCTTCTTATGTGCGTGATGCAACCCGATTTCAAAACTTGTTGGGATATTAAAACTCGTGTAGTCTGAGCCCGGCTTTAGTGATTGCACTGCTGATTCCACTGACTCTTCTCTTAGCCTACGGCATTAGGTTTCAGATTCATGCAAAGCCACATTCATACACTACAGTTACTGGCAACCATCCAGTGTGCAAGCATGAGCTTTTCTCTCATTTAGTCCTTTTTTTTTTTTTTCTTTGTCTGTTAATTCAAATTTCTGTCATGGGAATATGGGCTGAGTCACTCACCAGATGAAACATGTACTGTGTGGAAGGTGGCATGCAGAAGAGAGAGACTCCAGAATGAATGGGAAGTTGCGAGAACCACCAAGTATGTTTAGCCTCCATGGATGTGGAGGCTTTTCAGTGGCAATGGAATAACAACCAAATAATGTAACTCTAAATTAAACATTTGGTGTGACCGCAGCAGGATAAATATTGTATCCTTGAGTATAGTGAGAGTTCCAGCATGATGAATACTGTATCTTTATCTATAAATTAAAACGGTGAGGCTAAAAATAAAGAAATACCCTCTTAGGGTTTGCTCCACACAGATTTTGTATCTTTTATAATTTTATATTTCTACAAGTGGTTTTCACACTAATCTATAATTAATCATAAACCATCAGACTCCTCAATTACAACAGACTTAAATCATCACCTCTCTAACACAGTCTGTGTAAAAAACATCGTTATAAGCTTCAAAAGCGTACAGGATATATAGAACATGAGAGGTTGATTCAAGAGCAAGTTTATTTTCTCTTTTTTACAATTTCTAAAATCATGATTCACTTCAGTAACTAATGAGCCCAAAATACGCAACAAGCTGTATTCACTCATAACTCTTTCATCAGTTGAGGCTCAAGAGATCAAAATGTTTCTGTTACTTTTATCAAATATTCCATCGTACAATTAACTGTACAAAATACCAGAGGACTTATGAGTGTTTGCATTAACAGCAATGATGGAGTGAAAGTAATATCTTTGGCACTTGAGAAAGATCAAATTAAAGCACTGTGTACAAAGGGTAGCTGTAAATAAACAAAGCTTCATTAACTATATTCTGATTTATGCCCTACATTACAGTGCTACGCATCTGAGGTCACTGAAGGAGATGAGCACAAAGTAATCCAACTTGAACTAAAAAAGTACGATAATGTAAGATTTATTTTGGCCTGTTTTTTTTGTTCTTGTACTATTTTTTCTACAGCAGGTGCATCCTTTAAATCTTCCTTGTAAAATGCTGAGTGTCACGCTGTTGCCCTTTATGACAACATCTAGTCTGCTTCAAATAAAGTCAGGGTGTTTTGATAACACTAACATGTTTATAGCTAGATGTAACATTTTTTATTTGGCTTGTTTCATCATAAATGCTTGTAGTTTGCTTCAAGTGAAAAGAAAATGGCACAGACTTCTTTTTTTTTTGTCAGATGTCTTCTGTTTTTGTTTTTTTTTTTACCACAGACTGTCAAAGGTCAAGCTGTAAGTGAACAACATATCCTTCTGAATACGTACTGTATTTTACTGTGAGGACTTTGATACAGTATGAGAGGAGGACAAGAGGTAAACAAGAAGCCAAGAATGACAAGTTCGCCCAAGAACATGTTGTCTCTGCATCCTGCCGAGCCAGTTTCCCGCTCACTTAATTAGAGATTTTCTTTCAACGAGACTGTGCCTCTCTTCGCTCTGTGCCGCCGCACTTCCACTTTGAATGTCTGTCATGCTCTCTCAAGGTTTTTTTCTAATCTGGGCCCCAGCGTCAGGATCAACAAAGTGCCTGTGGTGACACACTTTATGATGGTCACTTCCTGCCCCTGTCAGAGCGGTTAGGGAATATTCACTGGATGTCGATACAGCCTAACTCTAATTGAAGCAGACAACACGCTGCCTGGAAGGTGCTACGACATGCCATAGTCACACTTTCCATCCATTATGGATAAAGACAGTATGATACCCCTGATAACTAATACTGTACAATCTGTGTGAAGTAAATATTGCAACACTAGCAATTATACAGCAATTCAAAATAATACTTGACATTCAAAAGTATGATGATCAGATTTATAATGCCATGCAACTATTATAAGACATGATTGTCATTGTAAAGATTTGCTGTGATGAAGTAATGAAAGCTTTATGCACTTTGAAATCACATGCACTATAATGTATTATGCGTTTGGGGTTCATAGAAATCCAACATTTCATACGGGCAGGGAGTGGATAGTTTACAGAGTGACGAGGTCATATAGTATTTTAATGTTGTCCTTTAAACATACAGTAATACTGCTGCAGTTTGTGTCTAGTGGGTCATCAACAAGCAATGAAACAAGCTGGTGATTTGGTACACATAGGCTCTTTTGTTTTTCCCCCGTCCTTATTTTAGACTTAAAGTCCTGCTTGATGTGGCGACACCAGTCGTTACAAGTGGATAAAGTGCAGTTTGATACTAAACTTGTCACATTTCTGGTGGCAGCAAACACCCCTTTGGAATATACTAAAAATACAATAGAAAAGCAAATGTGCCACCACAGTTGGCGTTTCTGTTTACAGTGCAGCCGGACAAACCTGCCGCAAACCGATTTCCTGCTGCGTATAGCGTGAGTAGTTTCCCACGCAGCAGCAGGGCAAAGTAATGGAGATGGTTACGTTAGTGAGCAGCTGGAGGTGTGCAGCCTGTCGCCTGAAACTCTTCATCTCACGGCTCACTGTGGCTCTTTTGTCTTGTTCTATTATTGTCTGCTATATTTAAAACTGATCTGCTGACAAAAAAAAAGGAAAAAAAAAAACAGAAAATGACAGTTTTCTCCTTTCAGCAGGCACAATTTTGATAAACGTCAGCGCTAACCTGAATGACAAATACATTGCATTTTCCTGAGACAGTTTTACAATAAAAGCCACGTAGTAATTTCCAGTGAACGCTTTTAATGTGAACCTGCGTCAGTAGGAAATGTCCAATTTGCATTATCAGTACAGCTGTGTTGAGATACAAAGAATAACCAATCCAAACTCCTGGAGAAGAGTAGAATTACCGAGTGTATATACACTGAATGTGTATTGCAGAGGAAAAAAAGTCAGCCAAACAGTATCAGAAACATTTGATTTTTATAAAAAAATATTATGACTTTTACAACTTTAATGATGAGCAGCAAAATATTAATCTCCTGGTCGAGACCATGATCATCTGTTTGAAACTGCAAATATTTGAGTTCTAAGCCCTTCAAGTATGATCTTTGCTGAAGTCGGAGTAATTCATCATGTTTATTTCTTCTAACAGAATGATGCAGTTGAATTGGCATAATTTACAGTTGATGCATTGATGCAATGAATGAATCGTTACACCCCTTGTAAGCATCAATTAATCCAAAAATAATAAAACCGGGACACTGGCAGAAATGTGTTAATACATTCTATTAAATTTTTAATTTGTTTTCATTCCGCCATCTCAGTTATATGTTTGCATCCAGTTGATCCTCAAAAGATAACTTTAAAGTATGAGCGTTCCCAGAGAGAACCGAAGACACAAGATATGATATACAGTTCATATCAATGTTTCATGCTGAAAAGTCCAAAGCAAATGAAAGCTTCTTTTATTGGCTTTATTGTTCAGGTGTTGACTTTGACAGACTTTGACAGAGTTTCTTCTGCTTGCCTTCATATACTCTCTCTTTGCAGAGTTTAATATTTATCTTACAATTGCTCTGTAATGAGTGAGTGTGGTATAGAGTGATAGCTCCAGGTGGGGGAAAAAGCTACATTTCATTACAATCAGTGGGCACAAAACATTACTTTTCTTCAGGCCTTTTCTTGATTAAGGTCTAAAATAGAAGCAGACATGATAAAGCCATCGGTACATTCATTAAAGCAAATGATCTTTGGTGAAAAACATTCTCGTCCTGATCCACGTGAGATGAGGGAGTTGGCCGTATGATTACAATAATGTATTTCCTAGCAACCACTGTCTGTGTTTACTCGACTCAACTGTGCTGAGACAAACATTGGAAGGGAATCAGATAAAATGGTGGTCTCAATAAAGGGCACTGAGGGATTAACCGACTTTAGCTGATTCTTCAAAGAAAAAAAAAATCCTCCATCATCAAACTCTTTGTTCAAAATGCCAAAATGTTGCTTGTTAGAGAACATGAATGTGTGGGAGCAAGGAGTGTATTATCCTTGCATAAGGACCCACCATACAGCAGTATAAGGCTTCACCATTAAATGCTTCAGCAAAATTGTAAGGTCGTCAGTGTCATTTACAATAAGTATACATAAATGAAAGTATTTATTCATGGCTCTCCACTTCCATATCATAGATCCTGTATTTTCTGTAGGTCACAGACACTTCCACGCAGGCAAATGTAACATACCCACCCTCCCACGCAAGTTACTTGAACACCATAAAGCAATAATCACCTATGTTCCCATTTTCCTCCTATGCAGCTGCAATGCCATTTATCTCCTCTTAACTTCCTTTGATAGGTCATTAAACCGGTCTTGGAGCTGTGAAGTAAAGCACTGAATCATGTCGCAGGTTCCATCTGCTGGCATGCCTAATCTGGGGCAGAGGGGTCCAAGTACATATGGCTGCCACATAAAGTTTTATATAATAATTGGCAGTGACGGAGCCATGAGGAGGATTCAATGAAAATGAATTGATATCTAAGAGAGCCGCAGATAGCGGCAGAGGTGGATACAGTGAGAGCCAGGGTAAGGAATGAAAAGAGAGAAACTGGTACATCTGCTGCTGAAATCTGAAAGTCTCTCTCAGTTCTCTTGGCTTGAATGTTTGCTCCAGATTTCAGAACAGCAACATGTACCTCTTCCGAAGCTAAGCCATGGAACAGGAGTGGAAGCTGAATCAGCATGTACAAGTATGGGATGTGAGCCCTGTCCCGCCAGATGAGAACTTGTGTCTCTGCAATGTTGAGGAATTGCAAAGTTGTCAGAAAGGAAGACTTCTGCAAATCTGCCGCTAAAGCGTTTATTGATTATCTGCTTGAAAAAAAACCCCCAAAAAACAATGACATTCCTGCCATTGTGAAAATCCGTATTGTCAAATTATAAGCATTCATTAACTCCTTCCAATACTTCATGTTGACTTCATCCTGCTTTCCTTTTTGGGAGCTGTGAAGACATTACCTTTTGAAATGCGGGCTACATTATAAAGTTGTGTGATTACGTAACAGTCCACTGGCAGAGAGGAATGAAACTTTAAATGCTACTGAAGAGTGCTGAATAGAGCATTAAAAAGTGCTGCCGTCAAGCTGTGCTCAGGCAGACTGACACATCGCTGACTGTGTGTCAGAGAATTCAAACTAAGTAACCAATCAATTTGAGGGGACCCACCTATTCATGGCTGAATCATTATGAGGAGCCCTTGAGGGTTGGGAAAAAAAATACTTAGAGGAAACCTTTGAATGAAGCTGTTACAAAGCACTTTGCTGTGACTTTTATCCAAATTGCTTACTTTTTAGAATTGGGAAAAAAAAAAAATCACTTTCTTTAGGGTGATAATAATGCTGCTGGGTCTATCATAGTGTCTTAAAGAAACCTTTACAATCAATATGTGTATGTTATGTGCCTGAACTAACTCCCACAATGCCTTTTTATTTTAGCCTCTTGTGTATTTTTTGGTATGTTTTTTTTATTGCAATCGAGATAGCGCGCAGGAGTCTTTGCATATTTTGAAAGTTGCTTAGTATGAGCATACCAACAGTATCAGTGAGAAACTACAATGTATGCATGTTGCCGCAAACCATTCCAGTAGCAGGAAATATCATAATAGGTCACAATCTCCTTCCTTGTCTTGAATTACAGTGTGGAATAATGGCAACAAGTGTTTTTGCCGAACATTTGGTTAGAAGATCATCATTTCATCATTTTATCCTATTAGACATTAGTCTAAAATGAGCTATTTGTAATTTTTGCTATTGTGACATACCCAATGTTAGCAACAACATAACAGTCGTTTATTTACCAGTCTCGAGTCTTTTTTTTTCCACAAGTAATTATTGTGAGGAACTTTGGAGTGGTTTGCAGGATATTTTGTTGACAAAACAACCTTGAAACTCTGCCTGAAAAAAAGGCACTGACTTCTATTTTTAGGATGATAACAAGAACAGGAGAAATCCCTTTTTCAATCTACTTGTTGGATTGTTATGGTTCTATTTTTCATGAACTTAAGTGGACAGCAAGCAAACCTCCATTTTCTTTCTTCAAGAATGATTTGAATACATGTTTTAGTAGGATTAAAATGCAATACCCATAAAGCTCAAAGAACAAGTCAAATCTTCCTGGTGTGAATTGTGGAGTGTGTGTGTGTGTGTGTGTGTGTGTGTGTGTGTGTGTGTGTGTGTGTGTGTGTGTGTGTGTGTGTACTGGATGATCTTTATGTTGAATGTATCTGCCTTTATTGAGCAGAGCTCGGATTTCAATTAGAGCAGGCTTTTAGGGTGGCGTTATTGAGACGATGAAACCTTTTGTTTGTGTTTGATGTGGTGGAGTGTCTGTTGTACTTTAAGTCACACACTTACTATAATTGGATTCATCATTTGTGTACTAAAGTCTGCATTAAATATACCTAAATTCAAAATAAATCTAATTCTGAGGAAATCCTTTTAAAACTATCACTCAGTAATTAGGAAATTACATTTCCCCCTGTCAATAGACTCAAATAAGTCATTTCAGTAGTGTGGAGAGTGCACACTTGTTTATACTCATTCCATTTGAACGTGGGCAACTGAATATACACATACTCACACCTTTTAGTTCAAAGTGCGAGCGTATGTATCACACATCCGTGCACGTACATATATGTTTGATAGAGGTGTTTGAAGTGTTGGGAATCTGCACAATCTGTATGGAAATAGAAACATGTCTGCATTTGACAGAAAGAACAGATGATGATGATGAAAATCACAGCTTCTGATTAAATTAGCATTGAAATGATGCCTCCTTCAGTGATCTAATACATCAGAAATTCTCTCTGGCGTCACGTCTCCCAGAACAACCAAATATACAGAATTACATGTATGAACTGTCTTATAACAATAACAAAATCTAAATTTGTATGCAACTGTCTATCCTGACAATTTCACCACGCAATAAGAAACCTACTTCCATGAATGCCTAATCCCTGACTATCAGTTCCTGGATATGCTAAGCATTAGCCTCTGACTCAATAACAGTGTCTTCTTTTGCATTTCACACAGCTCAAGAAAGCCTGGTGTTTTCAGGGACAGGGTGATTTGTTTTTGTTTTTTTTCCTGTAACCCTCAGAGTAACAGAGATTCCTGTAATGTCTGTTTGTGGAAATGGATTCTTGATGTGTTTCTCAGTGGGTACAGAGGCAAACATCATGAACATCCATGCAGATATTTTGCAGGGGTCTTTTTAACATCTGTGCTGTGAAGTACATCTTTAACTGCAGTCAAAAACAGCAAGGGTAGAATGAGGCGCAGTTGAACAAGTTGTAATATCGGTTAATATGATTCCTTGTTGGTTTTTGTGTTGTCTTCCATGAGATTCAAGTCAGAGCACCATACAGAGAAAATTATCCTACAGGGCATCACGAGACACCGGTCAAATTACAGTCCGAAAAACGGAAGAAGCAGAATATAAAGCTTCTTAATCACCACACTCATTAAAGATGTTTGCTATTGTTCTTTCCAGTAACAAAAGTAACTTTAATGTGAATTTTTCCGAGCTGCTTTGTACATAGGGAAGGATATTCCAGTATTTTATTTATTTATTTATTTTTTATCATCAACATCATCAGACAATTTAGGCCACAGAGTGCACCGGCAGATGTGTATTGTTTTCCCACAAATGCATTTGGTGAGATAGAGTCTGGCTAATTATTGTGTTACCGCACTGGAATTAATGCTGTTTTACTATCATTTTGATAATGTAATACTGGAACTGCAGCAATTGTGGTGTAAACAGCTATTTGTTTTTTTTGTTTTTCCTGTGATTGTCAGGGAATTTGCACGTTGGAAGGTGAGGAACACAGCGATCGAGAGAAGGGACCTAATCCGGAACCCCGTGCCACTCATGCCTGAGTTCCAGCGCAGCGTCCGCTTGCTGGGCCGCAGACCCACTACTCAGCAGTTCATCGACACCATCATTAAGAAATATGGAACCCACATTCTCATCTCAGCCACCCTGGGAGGTAAGAGAGGTTCACTGGTTTCATTTGCTCACTCCCATGCTTGATTACCACTTTTTACACTCTGTTTTAAATGTTTTTTTTCACACATGATTTGTGGTTTGCTTACATGCATGTCAATTAAAGGTGAGGTTGGAAAGGCTCTTCTCAGAAAATAAATTAATTAGGCTGCAAATTGGACGTGTATCTAAAAGTTGTACTAGGTACCAAACTGTTGATTCTTGATATGAATATTTAATGTGAAATTTAATAATTAAATACAATTAATATAAATCCTTTAAAAGCTGGTTCATTTATCATTGAATTGATAATTATCAATCATAGAGAATACATGCAACATACTACAAAAAAAATGACAGATCCCTTTCAGCAAGTTAATGAATAAATATTTCTCTGTATATTTGTACAAATAAATGTCAGAATTCAATGGCCCCATATGATTATACTGTGAAACCGCAACAGCATGGTGTCCTGGATTATTCATCTGCCTGTTTGCAACAGTGTCAAAAACAGCTTCAGTGAAACAGTTTGGGGCCGTGTTGTTCTCCAAGGTGATGAAAAACTCAAACTACAGCAAAACTGCAGCTACATTGGAAGAGGGCAGGACAAAGCAGACTGGAGAAAATCTCTCAAAACAAATAACTTTCTGCCAAAGCAAGATTTGGGTGATCTTAAAGTAACCACAGTGGAAGACCAGCAGATTTACTGAACCATTTTATAAGACATCTTTGAGACACAGCAACATCTGCATCCGTAAAACCAAGCCAAACGGAAAAAAGAAAAGCCAGCATGAGTAGCAGTTTCCAAACCATTACTTCGCCGACAAGTCTAAACATTCAGCATTTTAGTCAAACAACAAAAGTTGAGAGTGTATGACAACTTAAAAGCATGTACGACCTACGTTTCGATATGCCCAGGTTTGTGGATCTGTCAGCCGTCTGTTGTGGGTGGCCTGCACAGGATCAGCTCCACACTAACTAAAGAGAAGTACCACTCTATTCTGCAGAGGTTTTCAATCTCGTCTGGCTTAAGTGGATTTTCCAGCAGGACAGTGACCTGGAGCTTTCATCAAAGCTATGACAGGGCTATCTGATATCAATCGCTGCACCTCTTCCCCGCTGAACATGTGTGGGGACATTTGAAAAGTGGAAACATACTGTAACATCATGGAAATAATGTGAATTCTCGCGTTCGGCAAAAATGCAGAAGCGAGCTGTAGCTGCTGGGAGCTGCCCATCAAAATACAGAAATCAGACTTTCAATGAATAGTTTTCTGCTATCTAGAATAATACATATATTGGATCTCATGAATGTGGGGTGTTAAGGTTCGCTTCCTGATGAAGAACAGGTTTAAGAAAAAAACTGGGTAAATATACTTAAAGTATGACAAACCAGATTCAGACACAGAACGACTAGCTTTACATGATGGCCCAGCCAACTGATCTACATACCGTATAAACATGTCATGATGACTAACTGACTTTGAGCATATTGTGTGCAGCTATTTCAACTCTTCACCAGCTGGCAGTCAAAACTCAAAATTGACACATAAAAAAAAAGAATTCCCATAGCCATGTTTAAATCAGTATGTATACCTAACACAATATGCTTTTTTTCCTACAATGGATAGATAGATCAAATGTGATTAAAAAAGACGTGCCAATTGTATGAAATGTATAAGAAATCATCCTCTGAATCAGCTCCATGACTGCACAAGAATCTACAACACTGCTCCAATTTCATTCAAAACATCCCAAGACCATTACAGTCATACATATGGTAATTACACCTGTAGATAACCTATGGCCCTTTCAGGTAATGGAGGAGAATGATTATCATATGTATTGCTCTGGTTTATCTACAAGCACTGTCTAATTATAGAACATTATCAGAAACAATTAGCACCTTTGAGATAGTGAACATTACAGAACAAGCACTGTCAGAAACTAGCATGAACAGAAATGTGTATTGCTGGTATTTTATGAAGGCTGTTATTTTTGGCAATAATAGTAATAATAATAATAATAATAATAATAATAATAATAATAATAACCCCCCAAAAATATCCCACAAATTGTAAGCAAATATATTTTTAAAAGGCACATTAAAGGTCCAGTTGGAATACTCACCACGGGAAGAGGAATGAATTTATGTAATGGATGATTGCGGTATTTTGAATGTACTTCCCAAAATAAAAGTTAAGCACCCTGCTGTCCAAGTCTAAATATAAATGGCTTCTCCCTCAAATCTCTTATCTTATCTCGAGCTCAGAGGGATGCATGGAGGCAGCTAACTGTGATTACTTTGCCAATTGCATTTTAAAGATATAATTAGTAAGATAATCCACTCTTTTCCTCAAACCCTGTATTATATAATTGTATGCATGAAACATTGCCAAGTAGTCGCTCCACTTGTTCTAAAATGAGGTTTGTAGCTTTGTAATCTCACAATCAAATGCCTTTGAGAAATATTCATGATACTTTTCATGTCATGTTTTTTCCTCTCCTTCATATAACACCGTACAGGATCTTAACGCACGTTAAGCTGGTTTAATTGGGGTATATTTATTTCAATTTTTAAAACATCTATTAAACCTATAATTCAGTGGAGATTCTTTGTATTTAGAAAAGCGGTGGAACAGAGCCAGCCGGTATTGTCCAGTCCTTTTGTCTCGTAATTGCAGAACAAATTAAAACAGTTTTGGTATGCCGGTACTGATACTTTAATTAGAGCCATTGATGCTTAAGCAGTTACAAGAAAAAAGAAAGGAGTCCTTTCATTTAAAAAGCTTGAAGTCCACTTAATGTTAAAGACAAGGCTGAATAATGTTGCTAAACAGTGCAGAGCAATATCATTTAAGAAGGGTTAGAAAGCTGCAAGATCAAGTACACCACTTCGTAAGGAGATTCGTGCTCTGACACTTATTTTGGAAATTGGAAATACAATATTTGGCTGGAACATTATATGAAGGTAAAATGTAATTAAGCGTGTCTAAGCTAGGAGGAAAGACACTGCCACAGATTCACCAGGTGGCTAAAATTGGAGAATAGTTGGGTCACAGAAATAATCAGTATCATTTTCAACCACAGAATCATTGGCAGTCTCATTGTATTGCATCGCTATATATATTTTTTCTGCCTGCGCTTTGCATTTCTTGCCTTTCTTTCTTTTTTTCACCTCTGGCTCCTCTTCTCTACCTGTGACTTATCACCATATTATCTTTAACCTTGAGGCCATTTTGTTTCATGTTATGGGTCAGTACACTCTTATCTCAATCGTGTGATTGCCCATTAAAGAACACAGTTATACGAACCAATAAAGGTGCACAGCCGACTAGTGATGAAGTAAGAAGAAGCCAATTCTCTCTTTAGCCACCTACTCTTTGTGATCTCAAGATTCATTATACACTTGAGAGGGAAGAAGTGAAGTCTTCTTCTCCCAGGCAACGTGAAGTTGAGTGGTCAAGTGTAAAGAGCCCCATTAGAGTTTCCCTCCTGTGAATCAATAGAAATGGTTACAATGCTTAACCAATGTCATATAGCTATAACATGTACTTTTTCTGTTATGAGCCTACTGGTTTTGTAAGGCTAACAAAGGCACATGACTGATCGAAATACTGAGCTGATAATTACTGAAAAATATAGAGTAATCACATTTATGTATTTTGGAAGCATATTAATATGAAAGTCACATTTTATC
>NW_019525159.1:1449018-1450016 GCF_002814215.2 Seriola lalandi dorsalis
TGGAGTCCCGTGCAGATATTTACAGCAAAAAGAAAGAGAATGGCTGAACAAAAATGAAGAAAAAACAAACAAACAAACAAAAAATAACAAAAAGGAGTTTGCTTAGAAGTTTAAAAAAAAACTAACTCTGAACTGCACTTTTGGCTATGCCCTTAAAGATGGGCCCAAGCAGGATCTGAGGTCTGTAGCTGTGTGGCTCTCTCAGTTGGACAAAATGCCCTGAGCCACCTCAGCCAGGTGAGCTCACCTGCTGAAGACACAAAAATCAATTATCTTCTTCAAACAGTTCACATGGAAAGCAATATTCAAATACAACACATTATCAATGATTAATACATTTAAGTCCATTAAAAATATGTTTTCTTAAAATAAATATGTGTTTTAATTGCCAAAACCCTTGACTGACACAAAACACCCCTCCCACTCTACCACATTTGGTCTCCTCCTCTGGGAACCCCTCTACTTAACCCATTGGACTGCTCCAGCTCAGGTTAGCCAGTTCCTGGTCTGTGGCAGAGGAGGAGACAGGTGCGACACGGAGGACAGGTGAGACACACTTTCAGATCAATGTATTAATGTTTTCCACACAACTGCAGAATGTATGAAGTATGTGTGGTACAAGTACTATACTTGAATACAATGTTAGATAAAATATCCAACCGAACAGCAAGATGGAGGAGAGAGACCTGCTCTGTGTGTGAACATGTGCTTTACTTATATCACAGTTCAGGTGAGGATGCACCTTGTTAACCAAGCTAGCCAGCTAGTGCTAGCATTAGCTGATAACCTGTGTCCACCTGGGTTAGCCCGTGGAGGTGTTCAGTCACAGCCCAATAAAAAGGTGAATTTATAACGTTAATCTAACGACGTTTGGTTTGTGTTTCTCCACGTGACCCAGTTTAATTGATCTGCGTTAGTGTAATGAGCAGCGTTAATGTCAGTTAATACATTGTCCATCAAGACGTCGTGATAGTTCAAGTTAAGATAACGTGACGTTT
>NW_019525159.1:1450066-1462557 GCF_002814215.2 Seriola lalandi dorsalis
AATATGTTTTGATGAGTAAGACTGGATGTAAACAGAACTTAGGAAACTGCACATGGCACCTTTAATGTTAGGTTAACTTAAGGCAGTTAAAACCACTTGGTTTGGGTTAGGGAAAGTCCATGGTAACATGACAGAACATGACGCAAGTACCGCAGTCTCCTGTGTTGATGTCACACTTTTTTTTTTTTTTTAATTTCCAGTCATTCACCCTGACCTCCTCTTGAAGACTATGTGTACAGTGAAACTTCACACTAACTCTGCCCTTGCCACTACAGCTGACCTGCGTTGTTCTTTCAGCGAGGAAACTCATTGAATGATTTCAACTGATTATGCAACACTGTCTCTTATCCCATTTTTAAAACTAAAGCTCTAAGTTTAGAACAGAATTACTTTTGGACGCTACGAATAGAGTGTGACCTTCTTTTTTTTCTTCTTCTTCTTTCATTTTATTTATTTGTTTGTATGTAAATGTTCTTTGGCTTCTTTTCATGGCAAAAACAACAACGCTGCCTGTGGTGTCTGGAAGCACTAGGCGCCAACACACAGTGCTTAGAGGACAAAAACTGTTTGTGACAATACCCTTTGTTTATGTCTGGATTTATGGAGACAGTCTTCACTGAATATTATGGTTTATATATCTTGTTTGTTTTTTTTGTACCTATGATGAGGCACTTGCTCAGGGTGCAGTGAGATGATCATGCACTAACTGTTCTGTGGTTCTTCATATTTTAAGAGATTAATCAGATTAAAATGATGTTTAAGGAGCTGATTGGGCTCGCATCGGATTTATTTACAAATATCATAACAATAACTGGAATGATCAAAATAATGACACCAGTTTTAACTTTAGCTGTCTTTGGAAATTGGACCATGTTAGTTCCAAACTGTAGCTCTCAGTAGTAAATGTGTAGAAGTACGGTACTGTAGTAATGACTGGGTAAGCTCCATTCTAAGCTTTTAAGAGACGATGATTGTCAGTTACTTTCTTTCAATACTACAGACTGACACCGTCTGCTGAAGACATTATGAAAAGTAATTATCAATTATCCCCTGCCTTTTTCCTTTCTGAACATTTTAACTACCTCATACCTACCGGAGCTGCCTTTCTGGGATATGTGAATGTTTTAAAAAAAAAAAGGGATGTATATTTTGAAGTGTAACATATGACCCGACTGCATCCTGGGTGCACACTGCGCGTGGGAGACTTGAAGCTTTTACAGAACAAATACGTCTCAGATTTCCCAACAAAAAACACCACCACTGTGAGTTGATGCTCCAGAATTTAACTGAAGCTCTGAAGCTGAAATGGAAAAACACATCAGAACAGTTTGACATAGATGCTTAACATCTCCGATTTGCCTGTAGCCGCAGAGAACTATACTGGGGATTTAAGTTTATTGACAAACCCAAACATTTCTAAGTGCCCAAGGCTTAAAGATTGGGCAACAGAGTCACTGCATAACCAAGGCTGTATATAAACGCAATAGAAAGGTATTGCTCTTGGTATTGATCTTGAGAAAAAAGAAAAGTGTGAAGGACAGATTTGAATTTTGCCAAAGCTGTGAGGGACATATTTCAGCACATCTGTCATTTCCACTCCCCCATATGTTTGAAATCAGTTTTCTACTTTGAGTGAGGGCACTGCTGCTTCACCGTGAAATCTGTTGGTGTTTGCACAGAAAGGTCTATAGCGTTAGTGTTGAGAGAAGCAATTGCAAAAATTCATGGGAGAGCAGGAGTACAAACATACAGGGCTAAGGAGGGCAAAAAAAAAACACCCCCAAGTGAAGCTACTGTGGCTACAAGTGACATATGTAAGATAATGGTGAATGCTATACACAGTGTAACAATACCACAAGAGGTTATGGTCATAGGCTGTATTCAATTGCTGAAGGCTGCATTTTATATTTTATCATTTGAATTTCATTTTTATGAGATAGGATGTTTTTTTTCTTCTCAAAGGGTTACATAGTGCCCTAAAAATGTATCCATTTTTCTGTCTGATGACTTTTTTTTCTTTTCTTATTACACTGACGAGATAAAGACTTCACATGTAGTAGAGACTGCATCTGTGCTCCTCCTACTCTCGAGTGAATACACAACCTATGACTGGATCGCAAACCTTTTCACTGCAATAGTCTAATGCGTTCAGCACTGAGGAGGAAGATGTAGTTTATTAAAATGACTTGAGGTCACTGAAGCCTGAGGCTAGAGTTCGTACGCAGAACTCTGGCTGTGCCCTTGGTTGTAGTGGAAGAATACAGTCTGTCAACACTGGAAGCTTTTACCAAATCATGCTTGAAACTTTTTGTAGCTGTTTTTGGCATTGATATATCTCTTACATAAACCATGAACAATCTATGGTTGAGGATAAAACTGATTCATTTCATTCCTCTGCTTATTTGGATGTATCGTATGTATGCAGTTATTACACATTTTTTTTTAGAAAGTCTATCCACGAGTTTCCAAGAAGTAATTATAACAGCAACCAGTGGCCATATATTTCTGATGTTTTCACAATTAACCACTCTCACCATTTTCTTTCCTTTTTCATATCTATAAAAATACATACATTTATTGTAATTGCTTAACAATAGACTATTATTATTGCAGGATGTGGTCCCAAAAAATTACAAAAAGAAAACAGCTTTAAAAGGAGTTATTTGTCATTTTTTTTGCTATCGCTACATAGTCAGCGTTACTTACTTTGGCAAGAGCTTCAGCCATTGCTGTGTTTACAATACAAAAGGTAATAATATGCCCTCTGAGCAGCGCTACGTCTTCAGAGCAGCCTGAACGCTACAGTGACTCTGTATCGTAAAGTGACAAGACAGTCCGACCGGGCCGGGTCAAGCTGATTAACATGCTAACTTCAGTAAATGAAAGGAATTGATAGAAATAGAAGCAAAACAAAAGTGTTGCTTTCCACTACTGGAGACTGCTCTTGGCATGTAAAGGAATGAAGTTTAATATTAAACTCACGTTTCTTCTACACTGATAAGTAAACAGTCGTTAATGCTAACGTTGCCTATGTAGCAATAGCAAAACTTACAAAGACCTCCTTAATCGCATAAAAGAATAAATCAGGATAGGTTCCCAAAATGTCCTGATACCTAAGGTATAAAACTCAACCTAGTTGTCACAAAAATAACCAGACAAGTACACACACATACATATTATACATGTATACCTTATATTATATCGTAGATGCCCTTGCACATCCACTTTTGCTGATTTTGAGGAGAAACAGTACAGTGTTTTTAAGTGCTTAAACACATAAGCTCTGCATGAGCTGATTAATTCTGGCAGTGTCAGGGAGGTGCCCTGTAATAATGTACCACATTGTATTACTTACAGAAAGGTGCACACAAATTAATTTTTTTAAGCCACAGAGGTAATGATTTTGCCTGACCAGTCGCAATAGCCACAACATATTTATGTTCAAAAGACCTCCATTAGGCCACACTTAGTCGCAATAGGGATAAAAAAAAAAAAAAAAAAGGGCAGATCAAGGGCTTAATGTGGCACCATTATTCTTGTGCAGTAGTGTAAGTCAAGTGTGTGTAAGTAACTTTGCTAACCCCCGAGGGAGAGAGAGCATGGCAGCGTCAGAGAATGGGGCCTTGTCCCCTCAGTGCTTGTACTCTAACCAGGCATGAGACATTGGCCCTGACTGCTACCCACCCCTAGTCACGGTCACCACAAGTTAAGTGACCAATTCCAATGCATCGCTCGGGGCCACCTAACCATTCACAGCACTGGAAACCTGAACATATGTGACATGCTCTCGAACGAGTTCCAGGCATATGGTTTGCCATTTGAGCAGTAATCTTCGAAGGAAAGGTTGCATGAGCTTGGGGAAGTGAATCTGTGTTTGCTTTTTATGCATCTGTTTCTGCTCGTAGGAATGAAAGATGGAGAAATATGATGTGAAGAGAATGAGCAGCTCAAGCCTGTTATTTTGTATCAACAAACAAACATACGCCATGAAAATCAGAGCGATTGTCTGGTGCTCTGCAAATATTTGGTCCCATTGCTGCTCTAAGTGTTCACATTCATCCCCCTTTTCAGACACTTACCGAAAGGTCAGGGTTTCTGTATAAAAACCAGCCTCCCTCTATTTCCTGTGGACCGTCAAACTTTACATACAGCACATAAACACAAGAGATGAGGGTCCTGTATGGGCTTTTGAGTTCTCACCTCTTAGATTTTAAGTCTGGGCATAGGACTCTATTTATGGAGAGAGATTAGAGACATGCTGATTTTTGTGTGTGTGTGTGCATAATCAGTTTTATATTCACAGTAGTTGTGACCTTATTACAGTGGCGGTGATGTGATTTTAAACTCACATCACATTAGAGGTGGGAAATCTATCTCTAACCCGGCAAATGGAGGATTTCAGGGTCGACCCAAGTCCACATTTGAACATCTCGGGGGAACAACACCACCATTAGCTACAACAATGGCTCATCAGGAGTGTTTGGCTTCATTCTGTTACGTCAGGAAAATACGAGCCAAATTAATCTTACGACCAGTTAAGAATATGTCAACATATTTTTTAGCTGCTGAAACTTTATTGTGTGCAGTCCAGTTGATTTACGACAACCTGACACACAAGGTATTTTTCTATGATTTAAAGTGTAAAACGAGAAAGAAATAGAAAGGAAAGATATAATTTAACACCTCTCCAGGCAGTGTCTGTATCCCCAGACAGGGTCAGTGATTTGAATTGGCCATGCACATGAGTAATTTTACTCAGTCATCCAGATGAAAATTAAAAAAAAAAAAAATTTCTGGGAAGATGCCAAACAATGCCACTGCACAAATAAAAAGGTACAATCCTCAAGTGGCTCCACATAGCTGTAACACCAGCTGCAGCAGCTTCTGTACTCATCCCTATTTGATAATTTTCTTGGCACTAATTAAATCTCTGCAATCAGCGATATATCTATTTGTGTGTTCATATTCTATTTGTCTTTCCTCTACATGGGAAAGCTGAGAATAAAGATAGCTAGATGTGAGATACAGTCGGAAAGTGGTCCCAGACTTTTGGACTGAACTGTATTTGTTCTCCACAGGAATAAAATTCCTGTGGTATCGAAGTAAAAATTCTATATCACTAGAACTCTCATGGAAATAATGCCATCCCAATAGGGGTAAATCCGGGGACATTTCTGGGGATGGTGCCAGCTGGGGATAAAGCAGCAAATATGGAGACGGTTCCTGGAAAAGTGGGGCATCTGGTTTCTCAAGCTAAAACTGCTTGCCTTGGTTTTCAGGCCTCTGACTTATCTCTCGTGTTAAGAGCTGCATTGGCGTCTGAGATAAGCCTGAATTGGACAACTCTCACAAATGAAGACATCGACAGTACACTCACATTATTTATTCACCGCACCTTAACTAAAGATAATTTCTTCAATTGAGACCTCAGATACTCGCTCTTTTAATATATATTTTTCCCCCTGCTTAGTCACTTAACACGTGGAGCATAATCCTAATCATATTTCCATTTCCTTGTGCTTCCTGTAGGAGAGGAGGCACTGACTATGTACCTGGCCAAAAACAAGCTGGACAGGAAGCTTGCCAACGCTACTCAGAACGTGGAAGCCCTCCATCAGCTGGCCTCGTCATACTTCATTGACCGCGACGGCACAATGAGGAAGCTGCATGAGATCCAGATTTCCACCAATGCCATCAAGGTTGGTGCTGCATATTAAACATTAGCGTACTATATATTTTTTTTCTTTTTTCTTGTGCAATGAAAAATGAATGCCACTGTTAATAACTAAAACTACAAGAGAAGGGAAAGGTCATCCTCTTAGTTGAGGTAAGGGAAACTTTCACATTATATCTTGTAAACAGCAGCCTTACCTGAAGAATTTCTGCTGTTCTACCTCTGGTAATGAGAGGAAACAGTTATTAGAAAGTGGTTGCCTGTCAGGAAAACGTAAACATAGTGTACCCACACGAACAATGTGTTTTGACAATCAGATAAACACCTTATTTTCACTTTGTCCAGAGACAGATGGTCGATAACTACAAAGTAAATGAACGTGGTGAAAATAAACCAATTCAGACAAGGACAGACTGTTACACATGTACATCTACCTGCATATATGCGTCTCTGTGATTCTGAACACGTATTTCCTGTATCCATATTCATTATGTGTCAGGGTCATATGAGAACGGTTTTAAACACAACGGTTTCAAAACATAACATTTTGATTGTGGGAGGCTCTGGAAGTAAGTTAACCTGTGAACATTAAGAAACTGGAACAGGGCACATGGATTGATCTTAGCAAATGACAGTCTCCTCTTTCTGTCTGGGACGACAAGAGGAAAAATACGAGGCCTTCTTCCTGCAACTGCTTGCCAATTCTAGACATCCACATGCTCTTTCTAGGGACCAAGGACCCAGGGACACTGAGGAGAGTGGTCTAGGGAAAGCAATTGTAGAATATAAATAACATCAAGCAAAACCAAGTAAGCCAGAGTTTTTGGAAAATCCCTCCCTCGTGACTATGTTTCAGTAATTAGCCCGAGTTGCTTCACGTAGGAGGAGGGAGGCAGTATCAGCTTAAGGTTAGGTTCTGTATTAAAACTCCCTTTCATGCATTTCAAGTACTTTTTTTTTTTCTTTTTAAGTTTTTCCAAATTTCCGCTTACTTTTACTTTTTAAAATTTAATACCGACTAATAAAACACAAAATGTCTCAAATAATAATTATGATCATTAATAATTATAATAATGATAAAAATGCATTACGCAACAGGGCTTGATGTGTTATTTTCTCCAGATACATTTCTGTTTAGTCTATACTTACTAAATCATGCGAACTATCAAATGGCATGCCGACACACAGATCAAAGTATTGCTGTCAGCTGTTTATTACACCCAGTTTCGTGAATGTGATGTCAGAAATGTAATTAGTTTTTCTACATTTTTTTTTTTTTCTTCATGTGTATCTGCCAGAGGCTACATTTTATAAAACGCTTACTCAAACGAAACACTTAGACAGCTTTATTGCAAGAAAAACAAAGAACTGAAAAGAAGCTTGACCACAACAACTCAGGCCCCACATAGTGTCTAAAAGTGAATCAGTCCCGTACCAGGTTGGCAGCGATAAGCATTATGATTCCATGTGTATACCTGTATAACAAATAAATAATACTGCCGGGCCCAGGGGCCTTGGACAACATCCCCTGTTTGCCATGACCTTGCTCATATGCACCTAGTTTGCGAGGCAATACATGCACCACCACTAAAAAAAAAATTAAGTTGGAGTGAACCGTAGTGTGCAGCACTGCTTCTGGGATGTTTTATTGTGTGAGGACGTCAACTCGATTAACATGTTTGCAGTTCAGCAGCAGGGGCTGCTTGCCTCTATTATGCTCCCAGTATAGTTGTAGGGACCCGGATAACCCTGAACAACGGAGCATTGAGTGCAGACTGTGAAATGCATCAGTGTGTTTCTGGTATTATTCCACCTGAGTATTTTTTTCAATTATAAGTAAAAATTGCAAATCGAAACAGATACACAAAAATTATATATTTACCGCTGTGTCGTGGCAGAAACAACAACAACAACATACACACAATGGGAACGATGCCTCTATTTTCTCACAGTTTGAAAACCTCAGTCTACAAAAGGTGCAGGTAGAATTGTGCTACCTGCCACAGTCAAATTTTACCAACACTGAGTGGGTTAGTCTGTGTTAATTTCAAGCCCTGGTGATCATAATTATTTAGACTTCTCTGGTTTTCCATGGGTCTGCAATCACACAATTCTTGGCAGAAAGCAGATTGCAGATGTGAAAATAGGCTGCACCACGGAGAAATTGGAATGCCTCATGATCATATGGACTTTCATCCTGCAACAGTGCATCACCTCTTGCAACAAACACACTCTCTAAACTTCAATACTGAAGTCTAACTTTAGCCTGCAAGATTTTGAGCCCACGCTTTGTGAACCACTGTCTTATGAGATGATTTTCACACCAAGCTCCACAAAACCGTAATTGAAATTTTGTAAAAAGGTATAGATACAGTTAAGTATGGATTATAGATGTTTTCATTTTTTTCATGTGAGCTGAATAACATTTTAACATGTGGTTAAAAATCTGTCTAATGTAATTTGACAAACCTGATCTGGCGACTGGATGTTTCCTATTTTCAACACTAAAAAAACTTTAATGTGAATATGGCAAAATTGCCAGTAAAGTCGTGTCTGAGATAAAGTTTAATGGGATATATCAGAATATTTTATCTATAACTGCATGTAGGCTCCTTGAAGCATTTATTTTTCACTTCATATAATTCCTACAGCCATCTGAATGCAACAGAAATATCTATCCATGCTCAAATCAAACAAAGTACAGTTACAGAACTTTAATCTATCATGCCTAGCTCATTTAAATCATGCACAATCAGAGCCAGACTGCTGTAAAATAACCACAGAAAAGTCTCTGCACATCAAAAAGCTTTTTGTTGGTTATTGTAGGTGTTCTAGCTCAAGATCAGCAGGAGTGTAGGCGTCGTGGAGGCATATTGGACACACACACAGAACAGAAATCCATGAAAACTAATTCAAATCTATCTCACCACTGTACATCATCATCCATCCTCAGGACTGCCCATTCCTGCCTTTATCTTAGGTTCCTGGGGTGCAACAACTACAACTTTAATGCCCTCTTTGACAGAAGGTCTGCCAAAAGTAGTGATGATGAAAATGCATTTTTAATTGCAATAACCAGAGTGATGTTTGTTTATTTGAAACTAATTATTAATTAATATTATAAACACTATTATGACAGTTTATAGACTTTTTATTTGCCTCAATGGAGGGATGATGCATTTTAATTTCCATTGATGGATTTACTGGCTTCTTGTTGATCAGTGGTAAGAGCATTGAAATCTTCCATGCGGTAACTCCAGCACTGCCACAGCTGCTGCCAAGCACCTGTGCACTCGCACAAAAGCCTCCAATCCAACTCTCCCATACACCCACCAATGCTCCACCTCTCTGTCTTCATTCAAGGAGCACCTTCCTAGCTTTTTGTTGTCGTGAGTGACAAGTGGATTAAGGGGCTCTGGCAGATGAGACTCCAGGTAGCAGGAAGTCAACCATGACAAAATTAAGCAGACCTGACAGAGGCTGCTGAGTCAGTTTCTCTGGAAAGGAAGGCAGGAGGTGTTGCGAGGCGAGGAGTATCCATACAAGCGTACGCACACACACACACACACACACACACACAAACTTACTGCAAAGCTGAGTGAACTGCATATCTGCTGATCAAGACTGATGGACCTGTAGCATATGTCAAGAGGTGAGGCTTTGTCTGAGTTTGGAGAAGGGCTGCGAATGGATTGGTGATTGAGGGGGTGGGTGCATGCAAGATAGCTTGCCTTTCACCTATCACATATTGCATCCTCTGAGACTCAGCAACGGTTTTTCTGAAACTCCCAATAGATGTGTCTTGCCCTTCTAACAGGATAAAATTGAAGTTTAATAGGTTTGTTCCATCAAGTGAAAGAAATGGGGCGTAAAGTAGTGTAAAGTAGGAATGGCTGTAAACTTACATTGTTTTATGTTTGGTGTTACAGTGTGCCAGTAATACACTTTGGGCAGGGTAGCTTAAGAACACATAATGTTTATACCTATTATGGTGCTTCACAATACACTGAAGCCACATTTTGGGACATATTGTGTTTTCTGTGTGTAATGATGCACAGTTTTAAGCTTAATTACCAACTGGGCAAAACAATCCACCGCCCCAGGGGCCCTAAAAGCTCCAGGTTCTGTGTGTGTAATTGCTCTGTGGTAATTTGATTAACAAAGTCAGTGATAAGCTCCCTGAAATGATATTATTATATACTCTCAAGGTCTTGTCTTGTAGAGAAACCCAGTGTCAACATTTAGCTCAATAGTTCATTTGATGCATATTGATAAGGTCCATTTGCATTTCATCAAATTACCACAAACTAAACCACCTGAACTCTATGCAATAATTTTCATTGCATAAACTTTGAGACCTGTATCCATGTATTCTGTAAGTTAAGGTTTTGATGTGCACAAAAAACTTCTTGAAGTCTGGTGCTAGTTGTGTTGATGACTGCAAGTTACACAGTGGCATACACAATTAGTACTTTATGCAAATATCACCCCCTTAAAAATTAAAGGCGCTATATTGATGCACATATTAATCATTATGTTGTGAGACAGCACCATCATATGAATTTGAATAGCATAAAATGTAACAGAAATTAACGTTGAAAGAGCTAGTGCTACTCTGCAATGTGCATAATTGTCTGATATTTTATGACCAAAAATCATCTAAGGCAGAACTGCATCCTGCGTATCTCTCGACTATGGATAAAGGCGGCATAAATTGCAATTCTCCAGTCACGTCGGAAGCAGACAGACAGTGATCAGAATGTGCAGAGGAAGCAAAGACCAGCAGAAGGCGTGGATCTATAAACACAGAGAACAAGGGCTTTGCTCCTCCAATATTGATTCAGTATGGCTGCGAGACCTGCTTTGGAGTGCAAACTTACAATCAGGATGAAAACCACGTGTCAATACAGCAGCAATGCTTTAGACATTTTGTGTCTGCAAGTAAGAAGGTTAAAAGTCAGGTCCACTTTGTTTCACTGAAATATTCTGTGAGGCAGCTTGTAACTTTGGCCTCAGGGATTCAGCGTTTCACTCATTTATTCACGATTAGCTCATTCACCAGCTGCCAAACAGTTCACCCACTTCATTTATAGCATTTGGCATTTAACACACACACACACACACACGCACACACACACACACACACACACACACACACACATGAATACTTTCAATGAAATTTCTGAATGTCTTTGAATAATTCTGAAGAAATAAAAAGAAAAATAATTATATTATTTTATCAGTCAGTACAATACACTAAAAGTCAGCAATGTACCATATTTGTGGTTTCCTGCCAATACTCTGCGTTTCATTTCCCTGATCCCACGAGGATCAAAGAGAGAAGAGCCTTCTTTTGTTCAGCATTTCTATATGGTCAGAATTTAATAAGCAAATGTATGCAGATGGCTTCGTGCAAAACCACTGGTGCCATTAATAAAATTGCTGAATATTTAGATTTTTTTTTCTCCCTGACTTAATACATTCACATGTATCTATGTTTTCTTCCATCAAAGATACCTTCGATTTACAGCCAATCAGAGCAGAGGTTGTCTCACATTTGAAATTATTGTTATTTATATTATTAACTTTATTTTAACTTTGAAAAATGGATTATCAAACACCCCAAAAACTACCGATAACACTTTTCTAAACTATAGACAAATTACGATCCAACAAGATTTATTTTTTCAGTGATAGGGTTTTCTTAGGTCACAAACTAGTAGTACAATAGTGAAACTAATTTATTTGAAAACCTAAAAACATTGGATTAAAACAAAATACAGATTAAAATGGTTATATAATACATTTAATTAGGAAATACACCTGCAAACAAATGGCTTTTCATACCTTATTTGCATCTGTTGTACTATGTAAGATCCATCTTATCTTGTCTACAACAAGATTAAACAGAGGAGACTTCAATATCAGGCAAACAAATGCGGTCAGAAAACCTTGGTGATTAAACACTTGTTATCCCGGGGAGCATCCATTAGCAAATAAAGAAAAGTAGTTTTACAATGTTCCAATCTGAATTTTGAAGATAAAAGAGGCTGTAATTTGGAGATGGCTGCATATTGTGCAGATGTCAGGGACAAGCTGCTGAATGCCCCCTCCATTCAACAAAATGTCCCAAATGGTTTGCCGCCAACTTTCGTTTGGCTCTTTGCCTGATATCACACAACTGTTTCCTGTGCACAGCACTTATCCTAGGACCAAAACAAAGTAGTAACCAAAAGTGTTACCTTCCCTTGTAGAAATTTAACATTGGTTGCTTATACAAGATGGGAATAACTCACAAATAGAAAGGCAAATCTGAAACCAATAATAACAATAATAGTTTGTTGTTACCAAACAATTCATGTTACAGCTAAATCAACTGCACATATTCTTGAAACATTCTGATTTGAAGGAATTCTGTAATTTAACTTGACTCATATTGTCATATTTTATTTCATTAATTATTTATTAATTATATGTTGTTATTATTATTATTATTATATTCTCTATCTCTCAGGTTTGCATTGTGCTATGTACTTTAAAAACTAATGAACAATTGTTCACAAAAATTAAAAAAAAAAAAAAAAGATTGAAATGAAAATATGAATAAATATATATCTGCAGTATATAAAAACAATTTCAGCTGTGTATAATTTTTGCAAGCATTATTTGATTAAGTGTGTCATTATCAGACTACTAATGAGGCAGCAGAACAGTACGTGAACATCAGGGCAGCCAGCAGGACATATAGCAATCAGTCTTTGATGACATCAGACATCTGTGCAGGCGCTAATGCAAACTTCTCATTATAAACACAGTT
>NW_019525159.1:1462607-1463896 GCF_002814215.2 Seriola lalandi dorsalis
ATGGCTTTATTGTTTGGTTTATTTCAGAACCACACACACACCCACAAACCCCCACCTTCAACACCACTGTAGGCTGTCTCCACCAATAAAGCACCATAACGAGGATTGATTGTCTCCTGCTTCATTCTTCGCTAAGTCTTGGGGGAACTTTATAGACTGCGTTCTAACCAACGCATACACTGCGATTACAAACCAGAGAAGCCAGTCTACTGACTTAAGCCCCCGCAACAGTCTCAGATATGAAATTGTAAGCATGAAGGTCTCAGACAGCCGTTTTCACATAGATTTATATAAGACTTTTATCATTTGTTTTAGGTGCTTACTTTGTCACACACAAACACGAGCATTAATCAATGTTATGACAGCGAAACCGGCTGCAGAAATATCTACTGGGTTCTCATATATACTATCTATCCATCTTTCTGTCCATCTGTCCCTCTACCTACCTACCGTTCTTCCTTCCTTCCTGTCTGCAATATCTGTCTGTCTGTCTGTCTGTCTGTCTGGGATCTAAGATGCTACAGTGCACTTGTTTACTTTGACTGCACACTACTGTAATCCCTGAGGTGAGCCGAGATGCTAGACACAAAATTCTCTCTGAAGTGGGAACTGGAAGGAAAAACTGAGGGTTTTTTTTTTTGTTTAAATTTGGAGCTCTTGCTCCACTCAAGTCAGCTCATGCTGCACTACAGTGAGTGCAGTCACATACTGTACATTGGCTCCACCTTATAGGTTTTCCTGCAGAGTAATTGAATCTCTGCCGCAGCTGACCTTTACCATCACTCCTGACTACATACAGTGCATTCAGAAAGTGTTCAGACCCCTTCAATTTTTTCACATTTTGTTATTTTGCAGCCTTAAGCTAAAATAATAATACCCCATAAGACAAAGTGAAGATGATTTTTGCAAATTTCTGCACTGAGGATTCCCAAGAGCACAGTGGCCTCCATAAGTCTTAAATAGAAGAAGTTTTACTCTTCCTAGAGCTGGGCGGTCGGCCAAACTACGCAATCGAGGGAGAAGGGCCTTGGTAAGACAGGTGACCAAGAACCTGATGGTCATTCTGGCGGAGCTCCAGAGATCCTGTGTGGAGATTGGAGAAGCTTCCAGAAGGACAACCAATTCTAACCGTCATGTCCGGTTTCCTCCAGATATGACGCTCAAAATTGAGGCCAAATAGTTCAATCTTGGTTTCATCAAACCAGATATCTCGTTACTCACAGTCTGAGAGTCCTTAAGGTGCTTCTTTTGCAAACTTTCACTGAGTAGAGGCCTCCGTCTGGCCACTC
>NW_019525159.1:1463923-1464783 GCF_002814215.2 Seriola lalandi dorsalis
GATTCTGGTTATAAATGAAGAGGGTGTGTGTGTGTGTGTGTGTGTGTGTGTGTGTGTGTGTGTGTGTGTGTGCTCTGTGCAGACTAGATCCAATTGCTTGCCAATAAAAGTGAGGACTGATGGACTACGTGCATAGTGGCTGGCTGAATGTATTTAACCTTTCATTCTTGATACCCCTTTCTGTCTCTTTGAGCCTCTGCACTGCTTTAGAGGTCTTGGCTACAAGGGAACTTTAATCAAAACCAAGACATAGCCCCACTGTGCTGCTGGCGCCCTCAGCAGAACCTTAGTCTTGTTATTTACCCGAGACCCACCTATCCAGAAAAACATCAGCTAAAAAGAAAAAGAAATGCTTTTAGTTGCCACCCACTCATGCACTGAAAAAATACACCCTAAACCACAGTGGTGTAATGAAGACCACAAAGTAAGAGTTAAAACAAAAAGGCAAAGAACAAATGTAGACATAACAACAAAGTGGTAAATGCCATCACTGATGGTACAAAACTGTAAAATAACTTCTCTGCCCTCGTCTGTCTTGTCATTCCCTTGTTTGAAATATACAGACTCACATACAGCTATGGCAGCATGCAAGCATACATGTCTACACTCAGACAAACAAACAAGCACACAGTACACCCACAGGACTGAACAATGTGGCCTGGGGTTACGATGTAATGAGATCATACAGTATGTGAGGGGTGGGGGGGGTTCAGGATGCAACATTTATCTTCATGAATGTATCGCTGCTCTTTTATTAAACAGAAAAAATATCACAGAAGCCATTTAGTATAGAGGTATTATCCATTTTTACTGGTTCATAAATCATCTCTCAGTCAGTCAGTCAGTCAGTCAGTCAGTCA
>NW_019525159.1:1464833-1465897 GCF_002814215.2 Seriola lalandi dorsalis
TCTTCTTCTCCCAGGCAACGTGAAGTTGAGTGGTCAAGTGTAAAGAGCCCCATTAGAGTTTCCCTCCTGTGAACTCAATAGAAATCGTTACAATGCTTAACCAATGTCATATAGCTATAACATGTACTTTTTCTGTTATGAGCCTACTGGTTGTGTAAGGCTAACAAAGGCACATGACTGATCGAAATACTGAGCTGATAATTACTGAAAAATATAGAGTAATCACATTTATGTATTTTGGAAGCATATTAATATGAAAGTCACATTTTATCAAACTTTCTAGCTTATTTTTATTTTATTCTTTTGTCCATATTGATTGATGCAGCACTGAAGTGACAAATACATTGTGTCACACGCATATTTAATTCCAGCAATTCCCCATTCAGGAATGACAAGATACTCTCTCAACAATGTCTTATATGACAGTTTCTGCTGTAGTGCCCACACAGTTAAAGGAACCTTGAGTTTTTGACTACTAGTCGTGTAGTGCTATGGAGCAACATTTGCAAGTGGATTCCTGTTTTGTTTGTATTGTGGATGTACACAAGGATGTACATATATGTGCAAGTTCACATGGTTGATGATACGCAGTCCAGTACCAGGACTGCGGTTTCACATTATTCCACTAGCTGACATTTGGTGGCAGTAACATGTAACGAAGCAAGTCAATGCATCCAAAGACAGCGAAGAACTAGTAAACAATGGACAAATTAATATATTAAAATAACAGCTTTACAAATGTTTTTTTGAGGAAGAAAATGCATACGACATGTTTTTAGGCTTTGAGGACACACTTAATATGTTTTGATGAGTAAGACTGGATGTAAACAGAACTTAGGAAACTGCACATGGCACCTTTAATGTTAGGTTAACTTAAGGCAGTTAAAACCACTTGGTTTGGGTTAGGGAAAGTCCATGGTAACATGACAGAACATGACGCAAGTACCGCAGTCTCCTGTGTTGATGTCACACTTTTTTTTTTTTTTTAATTTCCAGTCATTCACCCTGACCTCCTCTTGAAGACTATGTGTACAGTGAAACTTCACACTAACTCTGCCCTTGCC
>NW_019525159.1:1465947-1473690 GCF_002814215.2 Seriola lalandi dorsalis
GGGGGGGGGGGGGGGGGGGGGGTAGTGTGCTTACCGCATCTCTCACAAGGTCACCTATCCATACAGTGACTCTGGGCTGATTTATACCAGCGTTCAATATGCATATTTCCTGATGATGCTGCAGTGCTGTGGGTGGTGCTGGTGCTGGTGCTGGTGGTGGTAGTGGTGGTGGTGGTGGCGGCGGTGGTGAGTGCAGCACCCACAGCCACACTATCCTCTTTCTCATTTCACAGTCCAGTCATGTGTGCCCCGTGTGAGGTAAAGGAAATTTAACATGTAAACAAAATGACCCAGATTTTTGTCGTCTGCAGGAGCCAAGTTTGCAGCCGTGCACATCTCATTTGCATTCGCCACAAGCGAGCATGACAGATTTTATATGCAGTGTTGCTTGAGTTTTGCACTTGAGGGTGCCACGGTTATAATTAGAAATGCCCCAAAGTTGATAATTCTCAGTATCACTTAAAACAAATGAGTTACATTAAAAATGATTTTTTACGCTTGACACATTCAGAATTTTCCAAAGAATGCTTATTTAAATATTCATACAATGGATGTTAGATATACAAGACAACTGTGCTACTATACGAGTTCTGCAAAATATGGATGTCTTTCTAATGTGACTTACAGTAACTCTGTAGCCATATGTGAGATGATCTGAACGAGGCAGGAAAAAAAAAAAATGTCCTCAGAGATCTTCCACTACCAGGCTTGGAGAATTACTGAGGAGCACGTCTCTTCATTTCTGCATAGCCAGAAATAGCAAGTCATTAAGAGAATGGCAGGTGATGGGCAGATTAGGAAGGCTCAGCAGAGGCGATATGTAATGAAGACAGTTCAACCTTACAGTATTCTCCCCTGTCCCACTCACCCATCTTATTGCCTTCATCCCTTGTTTTCCTTATCTCACATAGCTTCAAACCACCTTTTTTTTTTATTCTCCGCGGCCTTTCAAGTTGAAACACAACTTGGGGACACAGCATAATGTGAAGTTTGGTTTCTGCGAATAAAACTCACTGCTCTCAGTGTGATTTGAAAAACAGAAATGAGAACACACTGTTCCCATGACAAGTTACAGGAATTATAGAAATAATGAGAGCTCCATATGCTGTGATAATTTTAATGAACTTGGTGAGAAGTGGTTTCATTGCACAAGTGAACCGCTCAGACACATCCAAGGGTGATAGCCTATCTAATGCACATGATTTCTCTATCTCCGTTCTCACATGGCTGCTGTACTAATGTAAAGCTGATACCAATGACGTCTATAGAAATATACATTTTAAGTTATGTATTGCAAATAAAAAGGAATGTATGTTTACTGTATTTTCAATCGATACATGGGGATTCAGATAAGACCATATGTGCAGAACTCACATGCAGTCTCTTAAAATTATAACATTTCATTTTTACATGGTTAGAAGGAAGTTGATAACAACCTTTCATTTGGTTAAAAATGACCTAATTCTCTAATTAGGCATGAGGAAGTCATACGACATTTACTTTACAATTGATGTTCTAAGAAGCCCACAATTATCCCTGATATTTCACAGTGCTCCATGATAATTTAAGTCTGTTTTGCAATTACCCTCTGTGACAATATTTACATTGCTTCGTGTAAGAATAGCTTGCGTTTTCCCCCGTTATGAGCCAGTCTGTGCTTTCCACGTTGTCTTGTTGTGTTTAAGAAACTGTAAATTGTCAAGCTCCAGAATCCCTAATGTGATTTTTTTTTTTTTTTTTTTTTTAATTGGTGCTTTATTAAAAAGGCACGTGCGTTTGAGAGGTCAACCATACAAGTGAATAGGCTGGAAACACATGGACAGCGCTGGGATCAGTTGTAAGATAAATACAGTATGTTGTTTGCTTCAGCTGCCTAATTAGAGTAGGTCAACAAGGCCGCTTCCAATCACATAAAGTGACAAACTATTTCTCTTCTAACTTTCGGATATTTATAATGACTGCGTGGCATGAAACTTAAACATGTAACAAAAGTGCTCAAGGTCACAGTGTTTTGTTGCCACACTTGATTATGCATGTAACTAAGAGAGACACAGGATTAATTTTAATATGAAAAGAAAGAAACAATATGGGCTAATTGACTCTCAACACACAAACATACACACACACACACAAACATCCAGTATCCACACGTTCGCCAACACACACCTGATGTTCTGCAGCTGCAGCTGTATGCATGTCACCAGGATGAACGTTCATTTTGAAGAACTTTGCACAGACAAGAGAAGCTTGGTTTTCCAACATTTGGGGCTTGGGGAATATTACATGTATATTTGGTTGCTAACAGAAAAAAAAAATACAGAAAGAGAGGAAACTTAGGATCTCATGTGCATCATCTCTTATTTACTTGGTTAGATGATTTTCTTGATGGGAGATGACAGTTCGAGGGGATGTTCCAGAACCGTGGTTTCTGACTGTGGGCTGTGATACAGTCTCGGTCCAGTGGGATTCCACTGTTGTGTTCTGCTTAATAATCCAAATCCTCTAAATCCCCTTCGGCCCACTTCAGTCCTTTGATTGCTCCTTGTATTTTTATTACGTTATACTCCATTTTCATAATCTGGTGCACAGCACTCTTATGGTGTGTGCTGGAGAGAAAGAAAAGAGACAACCTAACAAGTGCTGCATACTGCTCCACTAAGGTCATTCAGATTACAAGGGCCACTCTCTAATCCATAAAGCTGGGTATGTCTGTGCACAATTTGGAAAAAAAATAATTCTTGGAGAAAAAATGACTGTATGGTAAACTGGCTGTGGCAAGCTGCACTCGTGTGTATACACATGCATTTGAGTGTGTGTGTGTGTGTGTGTGTGTGTGTGTGTGTGTGTGTGTGTGTGTATGTGACGTGTGTGTGTTAGCTATTAATGTAAATGTGCCTGAGCTAGATGGTGCATTTGCCTGCTTCGCCACCTGGGAAGATGTCCGTAGGCAACAGAGGACAGATATTCACTTTGCTCAGTCACCATGGATCATGCAACACAACCTTTTGAAGGAAGTAATTCATTCCGCGATAAGCACAACAAAAAGGGAGGGAAAAGAGCACTGTCAGCAGCCATCAAGATGGCAGAGCGTGATAGGGAAGTCTAGCTCTGTAATCAATCTGCACATGCACTTTATGCAAGGCCATGCGGTGCATTTCAAAGTCCGCTGCTTGGCTGGAAGAAAATAAAGAAAGGGGATATGCTTGAGAAGTGTGGAGGAGTTAGATGAAAAATGCAGATGAGATGATCATTAATATCTAGTAAACAATTTTAAAAGTCTAAAAGTTGTTAAGAAACAGTTCTAGGTTTTAACAAATTCAGTTTCATTATGCATAAATTTCCATATACACAGAACTGCTTGAAAAAAAAAAAGCCATCTCACCAACCATTAAGAACTTGGTAGCATAAATATCCTATACTGTGTCATTTAGATTGCATTATCATTCCGTGATATGAACAAGAGCTTTTCTATAATAGATGGTGTTTCTCCATCACTCCAGCCTAAACTTTTTATTTTTTAACTAATTTGCATTAAGAATGCCACTCCAATGCACAGTAGCATATTGATGGTGCCAATTTACCACCCTTAGATTAGATGCCAGTTATATTCAGTGCAGTGTATTCAGATATTCCTGAACAGTGGAAGCGATTAAAGAACACAGTTATTAATTTACAGCACTGTCATGTGTCCAGACATGATACAAATCACTGTAGCAGGATTTATTCTGGAGCCAATTCACTGAAGTTTAAGATTGTATAGTCTCAGACTCTGCTCCTTTCTGTCTCTCCCCTTATTTTCCATTTTTTTCCCCCCTCAGCCTGGTGCCAAGGGTAAGATATACATCTATCTAATTTCTTGCTTGTCAGCCCACCATCTGGTGCAGTATCAACATTTAAGACAGGGAAAATGGTATCATACCATCAATCACAGACAAATGCACACACTCACACTAGTGTGGAATGCACAAATTACTAAGGCCATAGTGGTGGACATCTTACAGACAAATTGGTATTTTTTTGTTTATCCATCAGTGTGATGCTTTGTCAGGTTCAGTGTCAGTACAGATGTTAAGCCCTTCCTCAAGACATCAATTCAGTCTTAAGCACATTCAATTAAGTTAAATTAAAAAGTAGCTGATATATTTGGTGTTTTAACAGAATGGAAAGGAGTGTTTGGACAGTTGATGCACAATGCTGCAGTGAAAACCGATTATTCAGCCCCCTCCCAATACTGTGGATCAGTTTGGAACACCATCTAACTGTATCCAAGCTCTCTAATCATATTAATGTAAAAAGGTAATTTCTTATACAAAGCTTATTATTTTCTAAAAATGTATTCCTCTGACTCATTAGTAAGGTTTTCAGTTTGTACTGGTACCAACAGTTTTTTTTTAATTATTTATCCTTTCCATTTACCCTCCCATCTGGGATTTCATTTAAAGCATTATAACTTTTTATTCAAAATGGATGCATCATCAATGTGAAAGGGGTCACATGTAGTTACAAACCCACAGAGGATTATAACAAGTCCTCCAACCTAAACAACCATACAAGTTGTTTTTCCCTCCTGATATGACCCTGAGTTTCCTGAATTAGTGCCCCTAAGGCTTGAGGTGATAATACCACAGATAGACATCAGTTGAAAAATGTTCTTATGACAAAGCTTTGGTTTGGTTTAGCCACAAAAACAACTTGGTTAGGTTTAGGGAAAGTTCATAGTTTGGATAAAAATAACTACTGAATGAATTAATGAAAGGGAGAGAACTTTCTTTGCCATGGTTACAAAAAATAAAAAAATGTGGTTAAGGTCAGAATGATTGCGGTCATGGTTAAAAGAAACAATGTTGACATTCGATTTGATGAAACGAATAAACTGATGCTGTCTCACACGATTTGTTAAGCGACAAGCTAAAACAGAAGTTCAGACTAAGCTGCTTGCACAAAAGACTTATGGGGTTGTTTGTTTGTTTTTTTTTTTAATGGCTGACAGTCTCACATCCGTCTCTACAATGCCCCTCAACTCTACAGAGCTTTACAGCAACCTTGAGCTCATTGTTTTGGTTTTTCGGGCCTGCTGCTGGAAGCAAAAGACTGTGATAAAACCACTACACGCTGTCTGTTCAGCACTGCAAGAGGGACAAAGTTAGCAAGAAGCTGATGAACATAATTATAGCTTAAGAGCCAGATGTTTTACTCACATCAATAAGCAACTCTTTGCTACCAAATTCACTATATCAGCTAAAAAGGGTCAATGTGTTCACAGTTTGTGTTTGCTGCTAAAGACAATATACAGTGCATTCACATTTTTTATTTTGAACCCTATTCCAAAGATATCATGTTTCCCCCTCAGCAGTCTACACTCAATGGCCTCTAATGACAAAGTGAAAACAGAATTTTTGAATTTTTTACAAATTTATTAAAAAGCAATATTACATTGGTATAAGTATTCAGAGCCTTTGCTATTCACCCTTTAGCTCCGGTGCCTCCCATTTCTCTTGGCAATTTTTCAGATGTTTCTATACCTGTGGTCAACTGATTGGACATGATTTGGAAAGTCACACACACCTGTTTATATAAAGTCTCAAAGCTGACAATACATATCAGAGCAAAGGTCAAGGCTCAGATCAGATCTTAAATGGAAGATGTTTGGAACAACCAGTACTCTTCCAATTCCTATTGGATTATTTCTTAATTTTCTGGTCTGTTCAAAGCAGAGGTCTGCTACTTGGTATGTTTTGTCTTTTGTGCTCAACAAAGACCCGCAAGAAAAAAAAAAAACACTTGAGGTTATTGACAAGATGCATCCATTGTCTCCTTTAGTGTTCTTTGCTGAGCACTATCTCATTTGTTTTCTTGGAATCTTGTAAAAAGTAGTCATCGGAACAACTGGAAGAACTTAATGAGCAAGAGCAACAAAAGAGAGGAGAGATTTTACTCCTTTTCTTTTCAAGTGCAACCTCTTCAAGGTCTCAGCTGTGGAGGCTGTATATTTTAAAAAGCGGCCTCTTCACATCTGAATAGCGTCATTATTTCTTTTGACAGTGGTTTAGGATGGGCAGCAGGAACCGCTGCTGTAGTCTCATTGCTTTTGTTTGGAACAGAACAAGGACGTGGTTGGAGAAAAACGACCATTAATGTTTTGTCTTCCAAAAAGCCTTTTTTTTAAAGTGCCTCTAAAAAGAAGGGAGAAAAAGAATTCATCCTTGTTACAAGTTGGACATGTCACCAGCTGCTGCTTTAAAGACGTACTACATAAAAAGGTGTTGCTTAAAATGCAATTAAGCCTTCTTTTTAGCCTTGAATCGATTAGTCCTAACATTATGGCTGGTTCATAAGTAGAACGTGCTTCCTGTGTGTGAGAACCTGTCTCCATACATTCTGTCACTGCACAGTGTCTGTGGGCCACAGCGTGTTAAATATACAAGTGTGAACTCATGCAGTTTGCACATGTGAAAGTTTAAGTCAATCAAAATCAGAAAATTGCCAAATAACCGTTATGTAATAAACAGCTGTTAACAAGTGACATTGTTAATGGCTGGTTGGTCTTGAGAACCTTTCCTGTCGTCTTGTGTGAAGCTCTGTAATAGGAATACATCAGAACAGAGTGCTACTTACTCATACACCATTACTGCACACATTTGCACAGACTCACACATTTTCCACACACACATGCCATGAGTGCATTTGCTCGCTTCTCAAATGTATCTTTCATTTGAGCCATAATTCTCTTGCAGGTGACTGAGACACGGACGGGGCCACTGGGATGCAGCAGCTATGACAATCTGGACTCAGTTAGCTCAATCCTTCTGCAGAGCCCTGAGAGCAAGCTTCATCTGCAAGGTAAACAAACCCAGCCTACCAATATTTCCCATATGCTGTCCCGCGATGTTCGACCTAACACGGCAGCAGGGTCAAACTCCATTTTGGCCTCTGAAATTAAAGGAGATCTTTAGTCGTATGTGAAATGCTCATAGGTGGACAATGGAAATGGTTTGTGCATTCGCAGAAATTGAATGTCAATGCATTTTTTAATTGGGGCTAGGACTGGGATGGATCTGCCTCCCTGTTCCCTCTGGGGATTGTGATATGATTCTCTGTGGTTATAGATGTCTGCTCATGTTCTAACGTGATCGTGTTCTCAAGTCTCTCTTAAGGCTGTGATCAAAGACGGGCCTAAATTCAAACCAGTTGCATGAACTGTGCAAACTACTCAGACATTAAAGCAGAAACTAGCACTCCCCATGCAAGTACAATGTATAATGAGACGATTACAAACAGCATACAAAAAAGGTAAATAGGCCTATTAGGGTTAAGGTCAGATTTATTTGTCATCCGTCAGGATTTTTAAGAAGAAATATATTTCTTAAGACATGTATTCAACACATAAATGAGTCACTTTTATTTTGCTTCCTCTAAAATGAATCTACTAGCATTTCACTCACGGATCACACATCAGTGGATTCAAATAGCAACTTTTATCCATTAGTGGTTATGTTCTTTTAAGCGAAAATAGTTCTGTCTTAAAACATTGACACAAGTAATAATTAGCCTAAGAGAAGGAATCGCTCGCAGTGACAGTCACCCAGGGGAAAAGGAATGATGAAAGACCGTGTCACCGTGGTCAAGTGTTTGAATAGAGTGATTGCTTCTTTGATTTATTCCAGTTTACGCAGGTTATTAAAACTGGTTTGAGAATCAGAGAGGCATATTTTCAATCCAATCCCTATCACCCCTCCCTCCCTC
>NW_019525159.1:1473710-1565246 GCF_002814215.2 Seriola lalandi dorsalis
CCTCCCTCTCTCTCTCTCATTCCCCACTGAAGGAATCATAACTCGGGCTCTAAAATCAGAGAACTAAATGGTTTGTCAAAGAAACACTTTTAAGTCCTCTACTGCCGCTTACTCAAAAGGACTCTATAGGTTTTGAGAAAAGCTTTACTGTCATGCTCCAAATGTATTAGCCTTGTGCTTTGAAGACTGTTTTGTCACCTGATTGATAGATGACAGGCCTGAGAGAGATTCTCTTTTGACTTGATAATAGCCCCAAAAAAAGAATCAAAAAGCTGTTATGATTGGTTTCCGGCTTAGAGTTTTCGTATTATGGGCCAAATTATATAGGTGAGTGTGAGCTTGTGTGTGTTTATGTGTGTGGTCAAAAGGCGCGCAGAGGTGCTGAGAGTTCTCCTGAAAGTGCATTCTTTTAAGAGCAATTATGGTCTCTGCCTTTAATTAGACAGACAGCTGATGGTGTAACTTCTTCAAACAGTCACAGTGCTCTTCAAAGTGATGGCACTTCACACAGCCCATGAAGCGGCGATGTAGTCAATGGAGAGCTTTTAAGGTCTGTGCTGCGCAAATATATTTATAATGAGATCCAATCATTTAAGTCACCCTACACTTTCCATTCTGTCATGAACACAAGAGCAAAAGTAACAGTTAGAATTCTTTTCTCTTAGTTAACTGAATATTTCTCTAAAAATCAAGCCACCCATGTGCATTTAGAAATTAATTTTTCCCCCTGTGCACATAAAATTGCTGTTATGTTAAATTTTTCCATTCACTTGGTTCATGGGCTGTGGTTTGCATCCGGTCCATCGCTGGTGGGATTAATGCTTTGGAACCCCCCCCATTGTGCCCAGGCAAGTCAGTCAGCTTCAGAATCAGTGTTACTTTTTCTGACCCTATACTGGAAAGTACATTATAGAGCCATTGCTTTTTATTCTTGATCATTAGGCTTCTCTCCTTTTGAAAAATATGCACTTACATTAAGATACATGAGGCGATGTCCATGAGCCATTTTTTTTTTCTTTTTTTCTCCACATTCTGTGTCAACAAACAAGCAGATGACAGAGAAGCACAGACACAGTCTTTACTTTGATATGTTTATCAGTACTGCCAGCATATGAAACAACATTTGAAATAGCAAAATGACACGCAGTTGAAAGTGTTCATACAACATTGGAGGGTGTGTTTGTCGTGTGTGTACATTTTTTTTGAAGATTAAAGCATTTAATTATTTTTAAAGAAAAAGAAACTTGTTTTTCCATGGACTAGAAATTGATACATTACCTAAAGTAATTTTGAGTCTGGTTCCTTTGTAAGTAAGACTGGTTGCTAGGGTGTCACAGCTTTGTCTGTACGTGGTTGCTAATGAGATCTGGGGTGGTTACAACGAAGCACTAAGGGGCTATAAAAGTATTGGAGGCTAAGGTGAACTACATATGTGCAACAGTCAACAACCAAGTTGCAGTAATAATATTAGAGCACTGAGTTTGAATGTTTCAATATCACAGTGACACAAATGGGGACCGTGGAGCCGTAGCCCAGACTGTTGCCTCCTCACCACCCTTTTACAAAGTATCGGTCCGAATGGAGTCACATTCAAACCATACGCCACAACTAGTGAGTTGTCTGTTTGGCTCTACAGCAGCATTATGTTCAAAAAAGTCTCTCTTTGGGACGCAAACATAGAACTCAAGATATAGAGACAGTTTGAACAGTGCACAGGAATGATTTATTATCAAAGTAAAGCTGAAGAGGGGATCGGGTTGAGGAGAGGGACAGGCAGCAGAGAAGTGGACCGGACCAGGGTGGGTGGTTGCGGATGGCTGGGCAGGCAGTGTACAGGTACTGGAGTCAAGACCTGTAGACAATATGCACAAAATGCACACGAAGGGTAGCCACAGATGAACCTAAGGCACAGGCAAACAGGAGTTAGTCAGAATCCAGAAAAACAACAAACAAAGAGAAAACTCATGCAGCGGTACTAGGAGCTTGGCTGTGATGCTGTTACCACAAAGGCGAACAGACAGTCTGGCGAGGAGTGGAGTGAAGAGCCAGGGTAAATATACTGCAGCAGTTTGTTGAGATGAAGAGGTGATCAGGAGCAGGTGCGTTGGAGAACTGGCGAGAGCAGGAAGCAGGAGGCCACACCCAGCGAGTCCACACAAACACACAGAGACAAACTGGGGACAATCCAAACCAAGGAAATCCTGTAGTGTGTTCTCTTTCTCTGTAAATTTAAAATATTCTCAAATAATTAGCATGCTAAAAAGATTTTTTTTTAACTGGAGCATGCATATCCAGAACATGTAGATAATATAAGATAATGGGCACAAGGAAGTGTACTCCTTGGTGATGTTCTCCTTTTTCTGATTTTATTGAGCCTCTTTGGGGTAAATCCACAAAATCAGTGTAAGAAAATATCAAGAGATGCGCATGACTGACCAAAGGAATATTTGGGGAAGTAGCCAGACAGAACACCTTTTTTTTTTCACCTTACTGCCCAGCATGTGTGCTTTCATGTAGGTCTAGTGGAAATGGATAAGTCACTCCATAACCAGACTGTCAGGCCCTCATGGTGGGGCGAACACTGCTTTTAAAGGGACGAAGGGAGAAGAGCTGATTTGATTGGCCACGACTGATGCCAGCCCCCAACCAACCCTTGACAAACCCAATGATAATGTATGTATAATAATGGATTCTTCTTATCCCACACCACTTTCTGAGTGTGCCATACGTATTCTATAAAAACACCACCAAGTGCGCTGCTGCACATTAAATTCCTGGAACCAACAGGTCCCAAGCTACAAATGCTTCCTCTATTTTTCTGTGCCTCCAATTAAACTGATCAATTGTTTGGAGCAGAAATGGATTTTTGATAAGTGAAAGTGACAATTGTTTGATTAGAAAAGCACATACACTCCTTTATCTGGGTGCACTTAGAAAAACTGCATATGGAGAAAATTGCGCGTTAATGGTTGAGGGATTTAGAACAACTTGTGAACCTCCAAAGTAGCTCCCAAAGTGGCTTGATCACTTTTTATTCACACAAAGCACAGTTCTATTTCCTGAATGATTTACTGTATCCCAGCGCCCCAAAAAGTAACAGCTGTAACATCATTGTGTCCTTTGACGGCGCGCTGCAAATGGACTTCACAAGCCATCCCTGGAGGAAGGCGATGCTGGCTGAGCCCAGGACTGCTCTAATAAGCACTAGCAGCTCTCAGCACATCTAATGAACACCCACCATGTGGCTCATTTTCAAACGCCTGTTGACCTTTTACCAGACAATTAGCTAAAATGCAAGGTTTTGGTATTTAAACTGTGGGGAGGAGTCACATCTGTCTAGTACGGAAGATCACGATAACTGGTAGCACTGTCTGATATAAAATATGCACACCATGCAACATTTTTAGTTGAGATTCAATGTTATATTTTATAGTAATTACTGAATGCAACATTTTGTCTTGCCAAGCCAAAAAATGTAATAATTCACCCCAATATAGATGTACCTAAGAAAGATTAAACATCCTTGACAGTTCTATCCAACGCTACTGCAGATTTTTCTCTACAGTGATATCTACCTGTTTATTCTATCCAAGTTCATATGAAAAAACAAACACACTGAACTTGTGTTGCCCATCTCCACAGTGCTCAACCACCTCATTAAACTGAATTTTGGTGGTTCAGTCAATAAGGCACTGAGGGGAAATGCACACCTATCCTTCGAAGTAACAGCTCACAGGTAGATATTAAAAAAGGAGGAGAGCTGCACACTTTAACTCTGATGCAGTCACTATTTTTATAGATATATTTTTTCGTTGTTTTGTTTTGGGTTTTATTTTTGTTTGTTTGGATGAAAAATCCTAAACATCCATAGTGACCTACATATGTTGTGTAGGACAGCTGCTTCAAATGAATGAGCTCACAATCGCAGAAACAGAGTCAATAGAAAGGTTACTACTTCCAAACCAGTTGATTCAAAACCACCAAAAGAGTAAAAATCTCAATGTAGTTTACATTGATGTATGAATAAATGTATTTGATGTATAAATTTGAATTGAGCCTTAAGCAAGCACATGAATACCAAAACATGTCCCAGCAGCACTTGAGGTATTTCAGGATAAACAAAGGAAGAGTTACTGGGTTTTACACATGCCTTCATGTATTTCTGTCTGTATTTCTTACAGAATCACTGTTTAATTTGAATGTTTTTCTAGGCCCGTCTTGAACGAGTGACCTCTCCATGAACTCTATTTCTATGTTCACTTTGATTGCCCTGTCAGCTCACTGATTTGAATCACCTGTACGGCGCGCACCCTGCACATCTTCACTAGCCTGTGAAAACCATGTATCTCCACTATTGGCATTTAAAGTAACATTGTCAGGTGAACTTAATGTTGCCTTTATGATTTGTTGAAATTCTCCTACTTCTTAAGCTGAATAAATCATCTTTAACCCCAGCTGTGTTTGTTGCGGAGATGCATGGTTTTCACAGGACCGTGACACTATGTCACCCAGATGATTTGTGCTTTTGATTCTGAGGAGGAAAAGTGTTGATTCATGGTATTTGAAATAACAAGATTGCATCTAAACCATAAAAGTGCATCTCTGTCCTCTTTGCTCTGGTTCGTTTAAACAAGTTTTGACAAAATGTAGAAACGAAGGTCTGTGCTCACTGAATTTGCCTCAAGTCTCCAAATTCATTCTTCTCATTTATCAGCACAGAAAAATAAAACAGAAAAAGGTTTTAGCTTTCAGCCCGAGGAGTCTTCAGTGTGTTCTCAAACAAAGGGATGCCTCTGGCCACTTTGTCAAATTCACCCTAAACTAAATATTTGCTGGCTAACAAAAAATAGACAGATTAGCATACAATAAGCTACCTAGCCCTGGCTGAGTGAGAATAACCAAGTACAATATGCAGCGTCATCTGACTGAAAATAACATACACCAAATGTTTGTTTTTTTTCTCACTTCCATTATTCAGGTTTTTATGGCAGTTCCATGTAGCCTCCATGTGTTTTCCTCTGCCTGCATTCAGATTGACTGGGAAAGTGTTTTTCAGACAGGCTGTCTAAATCACCGCCAGTAAGGGAAAGAAAAGATCGCAAACAAATTCTGAATTTTTTGAATACTTTTAGAAAGTGCAATTGCAGACTCGCATACAGTACAGTTTCATGCACATCTCCTTTTTCTATTTGTGTGAACCAGATGGCATGTCAGACTGGTGTTAGTGTGTGTGTGTGTGTGTGTGTGTGTGTGTGTGTGTGTGTGTGTGTGTGTGTGTGTGATCTCCCGCCCTGCTGGAGCCATTTCTGGTGAGCCAAGATCAAACCATGCAAAGAACTTTTTGTCAGGATTTTCGCTTATTTTTTTACCTCAGTTTTGTGTTTCTATAATTGTTCTTTTGGAAACTTTTTCAACATGTTGCTTTATCTATCCCATACTACACTTTTCTACCTATTTTATTCGATTTTTTTCTGTCCAGCACAGCTTTCTTTTCTTTTTCCGCTTCCCATCAAAACATTGTGTTTTTCATATGGCTTGTTCACACTCCATCTGTTGTCTAAATATGATCCATATTTTGGACACTTTAAACATGTCATTTTGATTATCTTTGACCACTTGTTAAATATTGAACAAAAACTCCTTAATGTATAATTCTGCTGCACCCACGCCATCTTTTGGAAATGAATAAACTTGTAAAAAACCTTGATCTAGACCAGCTATTTTAATTGCTTATGAATTAAATAAGGGGATCATATTAGTATGCAGCACCATGTGAGTTACAACAAGGATGCAGTAATAGAAAACCCACTCCATTTCATTCTTCTAATTAAACTTTTAATCGTGCCTTTTTCTTTTGCACTTCTATTTTTTCACTCCAGACCTCAGCACTTTATCTACCTTGAGGCAAACATGTAACTGCAAAACTTTGGGTGGAAAATATATACACGGAATTAACTACAAGCCTGTAACCAAACATTTTCAATGGGTTTTTCTTTTTTTTTTTCTTTTTTTTTTTTAGTGATTGGGTTTGGTGAGATTAGCTTTAGAATGGTCTGGACAGCATCATGGTTTGAATAAACAGGCAAAAAAATAAGCAAGCTAGTGAATTTAGTTGTGGTCAAATTTCTCCTGGAGACACTTTAGGCTGAATTTTTAAAAGGAAATGTTTTTTTTTATTATTATTATTATTATTCTCTCCTTCTCACCCTTGTGGTCTGCTCTTTGTGAGCTGGTGGGGCTGCGAACTACAGATAACACAATGCGGATATGACACTCCCTGGATATTCCCTCTGCTTTACTTAGATTTAGATTAGAATGCTGTAGTGGAATCTGACATCAAGGGAGCTACCTATCAAAGCCCAAACTCAGTCTGCTTCTCTCCCACAGTTTTGCTTTGTAAAATGTTTGGCAAATTAACCAACACCTTGTGCTTTCTCCCTTTTTTTCACCCTTTTTTTCCCCCCAACAATGATCAGAATTAAGGATGGCACTGGAACGATTTTTTTTCACATTAGATTTCATGCATGACTTAGCAAAGCTTTGATCTATTAAACATGAAACTTTTCCTTTGCTCCAACTTAATATGACTGTGGAGGTTTCAGTTTTTATATATATATATATATATTGGCATGTTTAGCTTCTGAGCGCATGTATATGCACCATTTTTACTGGCAACCAAGTGCATCACAAGTGGGCATCTGAATGTGCCATTACCAGACTATTTGTGGACATGCAAGAGGAGCTCATTGATCCTGGCTCTGTCACCCAACATGAATTACAGTTTACCCTTGCACACACTGATGACTGTGAACATGATATAACTGCCCTGTTAGAATTCAGACGAATTCAGCATCTGTAGCAAAAAGCCATAAACGTAAATGAGAACCTCACATTTTTAATGGATCCTGTGAATCATTGGAACAGACGCTTTTATTTTTTTATTTTTTTAAGAACTCTAGTTTGTTTATTCTCTCAAGTTTAATCTGAATGAAAGATCCACACTATTAAGCTTTACTACAGTTGGGATTTATATACACTTTTGTTCTCCTACATTAATTTGTTCTTTATTTGTTTGTCCTCTCTCCTGGCTAAAGCTTAGAAACCCGACGATATTGGTTTTGGCTGGATTCTGCCTCCACTGAGACCTAGAAGTAAAAATAGTTTATTGAGGGGTGAGAATTGAATGAAAGAGGGAATTAGCATGTGGTAGTTAAATTGTCAGGATTTTCATTGTTTACTTAAACTCTTATTATACAGTATGTTTCAGGTTGTAGGGAGAAAGCGGTTTTATTTTTATATTCTTTTCATATCCTATTTCCCTGCCGTCTGTCAGTATTTCACATTGATGTCCTCATTTGAATTTGTTTGTTTTTGTTTTTTTTTTTTTTATAGGAAACAGTAGGGGCTTTTGGTATATTAGGAAGAAGATTGGAATATTTTTCGCGTAATTTGTATACTGAATATAGCTAATTGGTTACATATATTAACTGGGCCAAAGACAGATGAAAGGCCTGCACAAGCCATTACCTTGCAAGGACCCAATCACCTCCAATATGGCTGTCATAAATTAGCACCAAAACAAAAGCAAACTAATTTGCTTCTTTCAACCCCCACCACATGCTTTCTCTCTTTTCTCTTTCTCCTGTTTCCTGAAGAGCCTATCTTGGAAGAGCCATGAGCCTATCTTGGAAGATTTATGAATATGTTAGAATAGCCTGAGCCAACAGTTTTCAAAGTGGTGAAGTGAAAATAAATTAAACTGGCCCTGTAGGCAAGTCGTGCGGAGAGTGATGAATTAGATACTCATTGCTCTGTCGCTCGATGCCTGTCCCTCTTTTCAAGTGAAAAAGCTGCAAACATTATGGGGAAGACAAACAAACATACAGAACAATTAAGTTGTTTTTGAGGACGGACTTGTTGAGAAATTGATTTGAGGACTCAAGTATATCAGTAAACACAGCGTCCTTGGTAACCAGAGAATCGTTTACGGAAGAAAAGTCTTTGATGAAAAACATGGAGAGCAAATGTTGGAAGAGCAGCAATAAACACACGGAGGCTTTTTTTTTTTTTTTTTTTTTTTCTAAATCATCTTTCTCTCTGACCCAGCTCTCTCTCTCTCTTGCTCTGCGTCATTCTCTAAACACACACACACAAGAAATCATAGAAACATAGTCTGGCCTTTTTACTATTTCTCTTTTTTCTTTCATACAAACATGGACACACTATAAAAGCAAAAGATCCATATTTATGTGATCATTCTTAGAAATAATGGGGTAACTTGGGCTGTACGCCATGGATTGTCACAGTGGTGGTCCGGTGGTATTGAACCACGTCTCGGACAGGCTCGTGGCGTCGGACGGAGGCGTCCATGAAAACATGTGCCTTTTTTTTTCTTTTCTTTTTTTTTCTTTTTCTGCTGAGAGAACTGATAACACTGGATCATTTTCAAGATGGATGGCTGCACATATTTTTTCACTTCTCTCTAACATGCTGAAACCCCAGTACCTGATGAAATCTTTCCATGTTGACCTGGAGGTCAGCTTTCAATTGGAAGTGGTCAATCAAGAGTGAGTTTCCATTTGGGCCAGCATGACCATAAATCTCCTTTTTCCCCCATTCACTCTTGCCAGCTGCAGGCTGCCATTTCTGCAAGTGCCATGATTTTCCACTCGGTCTTTTTTCTCTGTCTGACAGACTCTCTGTCATCAATTGATTGGGGGTTTCTTTACTTTTCTGTGCTTTGTATTTAGAATGGTCCTCGCAGCTTTGAAATCTCAGTAGCATGAACTGTTTTTACACACACTTTGTGTAATTCATTACTTAAATTATTGATAAATCAATGTGCATACATCATTTGGGTTTTATGATGTATGCATAAGTGGCACGTCATAATTAAAAAGTCATAATAACCTATAAAACTTTAGTGCACCATAAGCTCAATATTAAAAATGTGTAATCTATTTAGCACTAAATACACCATTTACAGTAGACTGTAATATGTAATATATATGAATTAAAATGTATTTGATATGAGAGGCAGTTAAAATTATCACTCGTTTAGGGTGCCAGTAAGATGCTATACAGTTTCTTATATTTGACAATTTGAGTGACATGTTACCACACAAACCTAAAGTGGCTCTGAAAGCTCAACGCACTGCAACTTAAGAAAACACGTGCAAGTTCAGAAAACATCTCCATCAATTTGAAAGCACACACGCTGCAAATACACACAGCACAACCAGTTAGTCACGCGTTCTGCAAGTAGCACAGACGACGACAGCTACAGTGTTTCCAGGGGACACAAAAAAAAATGAAGAACCCAGCACGGACGCGCTTGTTGTTTAATGCTTCGTGCAGTAATATCTGAATAATGCGCACATTTCTGTATTTGGTTGTGTTTTTGTATCACGTCTGTCTGTTTGATTGTGTTTTGTGTATTTGCGTCGCACGTGTTGTCAAATTGACAAAAAGATGTTTCCTGAGTTTGCATGTGTTGTGCAGCAAGATCTCACTTACTGCACAACAGTTTGTTTGTGAATCAGCAGATTGTTCAGTTTTTAACAAAGTGCAAAGCAAATATGTGCTTTCCAATACAGATAGATTAACATTATTTATGTATTTAGCTATGTTTGATGTAATTTCTGTGATAAATCTGGGCTTTTGATCTGAGACATGCACACAGCACATCTTGACACTTTGAGGGCAGTTGTGTCTTTTCTCGCTGAAATGGAAATGTCAGAGCTTGTCATACGTCTCTCCTCCCCTCTCCAGGGTTCTTGTAAAACATGTGATTTCTGCAAGAGCCCACAAAGGGTGTGTATGTGTGCGCATGCATGAGCGTATGTGTGTGTGCGCATGCACATGAATGTGTAACAGTAGTACAATCTCACAAGCCGAGGCCCTAGTGCTACTGCTGTGCAGGGACACATGGCAACACATGATGAAACAGCTTGAACAGTGCAACCGAAGAGCACGAGCAGCCAACAGCAACCACATCTATAATTACATGCTGAAGCCATAATCTGTAACACAGTAAATATCCAGTGTGTTTTGAGAGTATCTTGCAAACTTCAAAACAAAATTACTACATTCAACTTGCATAGACTAACTCTTGGAAGGTATCATTCCAGAAATAAAATACAAAATTGCTGTTGTCCTACTGTGATCTTGCACACAGGGGAGGGAGGAGAAAAGTAATCACTAACTTACTTTTACTCTGACTCAATTTGTGTGTCTGTGTCCAGTGTGCAACACAACTGGCAATAACTCAGCACCATGGAGAGCTCATCTACCTCTCCAGACTGCCTGCCCTCCTCAATCCAGCAACTGCTTCAACGTGCAATTTCAGCAATTCCCTTCCCTTTTTTTTTTTCATGAGGCAGGAGCCGTCAGCCCTGGATGCCAATACCATTTTTATATATAATTTATGCTTTTACCATGATTACTGCACCTGCATCCTTTCTGCTTTTTGTGTTAACAATGAGTAGGTTTCTTCAAAGCTATATAGGGATATTGTGCGAAACACATTGTGATCTGCGAGTCTTTCTGTTGCACACAGATACAGTGTGATGTATCACATATGCATATGCAAGCTCTCGTGTTGTAATATGTTCTAGGAAATGGGATTTTCCATTTCCCTGTTGTTTTGCTGTTCCCAATTCATGCATGTCTAAATATTCATGTACCATAAAAATCCCCAAAAATAAAAACTCAATAGAAAACTAATGGAAGAAAAAGAAGCACTGCACATAAGACACGGAAGGATATTTGAGATAAAAACACTGATTAGATAGTTCAAATAACAAATGTTCTACACACTAATTCTTAAATAAGACTGTAATACAGCATTTGGAGTCGACAGTCCTGTTTGACAACACAAGCTGTTGCCTTCTACAGTGCTTAGAACACTTATGATAATCTACGATAATCTACTCAGCACAGACACAGCAACACATTCTCCATTTCAATGCTAAGTACACCTCATTCAGAACTTTAAAAAATGCTAACATATTCGGAGAGCTGAGAATAGCTCCAGTGGAACATGTTATTCGCTGTCAGGCCCAACACACACACACTGTCAGAGACCTAAAGCAATTTATGCAAAGAAATGAAAAGTGGATAAATAGCTACTTTAGCTGCACCTTTACCTCATAGTTGTGGAGGAGGAGCACTCGTGAAATGGGCCAACGCAGCAAATCTTAAAACTGTATGCCCCTGCTGTATTAAGTATCCAGGGATCAGCAGGGCAGACTGGGCAAAGCCTGGACTGAGGAGAAACAGGCAGTCTTCCAGTTCAGAGGTCTTTGGTTCTGTATCATGGCTGCAACGATAACCTCCAATGGTAATTTAATGCCCCCATTGAAGTAATGCACTTTATTGCACCGGTGGATTAAGTAATGATTATTTTGCGAAATTGCAGCCACACAATGGTCAATTAATCTTTAATGAAACTGTAACTTATGAGGCGGAGCGTGGCATTGCAATAAGCAGGCAACTGCTTGCCAAGGCAGTTACAAGCCTCAGTTGCGGCCTACACTCTCCATCTATCACCATGTAAAAATAGGGCACTCTAGAAAGACACATAATGAAAAGGCAAAGTCACAGTCGCAGAGTCTCCGTTTTCTGTATTCATGGAATGTTTGAGGGCCTATATCCTCCAGCATACGTGAAGAAAATATATCAGCCTCTGATGTATGCAATGAGATTAACTGCCTTTTTGAGGTGCTATTTATTTAGAGCAAGCCAGGCATAGGGGTTGCAGGGAATTATGTGCACTGACAGAGCATGAAGTTGGAGGTTATCAAATGGCTGCACGGGAATTCCAATATGCACCTTTCATTTCATCAGCAGCTCTTTAATGATGGTAAGTGTGACTCCCTCCTCCAATATCTAGTGTTTTCCCCAACAAAAACCTGCCTCAGAGCCATATAAACTGTAGCTTTATAGTCCAATCATTCTCAGTGTTTTCACATGTTACTGCACTAACATGGCAAAGCTGGAAAAGTCACCAAGATAAATGTTTTTTACTCTGATTAGGTTCTCATTTCATTTTTGGCCTGAGGGCTCCAATTCTCTTACTCATTCCCCACTGCACTAACAAATGTTGATGGATTTACTTTTATTGCATGACATCATTTCTATACTGGAGTGGGTGGACAAGACATCAAATTTCCAATAGCTGCGTACGTGCTCAGTGGGAGAATGTAGAGGAGAGCAGAAGAGGTGAAGAAACAGGAATGAGGAAAGTGATTGATGGAGTGAATGGGAGCCAAAGGATGATGGGGGGGGGGGGGGGGGGCAAGTCAAGGGGCATGCGCATGAGTGTGGCGGGAGTAGGAGTGAGTGTAATAAAGTGAGACAGACGAGATGTGTACAGAAAACAGAGACAGTCAGAGGTAAGAAAGAGGGAGGCGTGGACAGAGAAGAGACACAGACATTGTGGGAAGAGTGGAAACAAGAGATCGCTGGACTGATAGTACTGACCAGAGTGTCAGCATATCAAATGGTTCCTTCTGCAATATCCAAGCACCAACACATTGATATCAGAAAAAAGAAAAGGGAAAAAAAAAAGAAAAGAAAAGGGAAATGTGTGTGTGTGTGTTGATGGTAGGGTTAGGGGGTATGAGGTATGGTAAGACAGAAGAGAGAAAGAGGGAGGGCTGAGGCACTCGATGTTATTGTGCACCCGGCCGCTGGCACCAGCACTGTCAGTGAGCAGCGTTGATCCGTGAACTTGCCATCTGGATTCTCCCACAAATCACATTAAAGTTTCAAGCCCAGGAATACATCAAGCTAAATGAATATTGGATCCAGGGGCCGCAGACAGGCCTGATGGAGAAAAAGCCCTGTGCAACCCAACTCTTTTGTGGTCAGACATGATCCATCCATCCCCTTTACTCCCCCCATCCCTCCCTCCGTCTGTTCCCTTCATCACTGATGGGCAGTGGTTCTGATGAGGTGTGGAGGAGAAGGGAACCGACGGATATTCAAGGTTTTACAAGCAAAGGTTGTTTAGTATAAAAAGCTTTGCACCGTTGAAAGTGTAAATACAGAGGTAAAACATTTCCTTTGTGGTAGTCTCATATGAGAACAGGAGGAACTGTTTTTTTTTTGTTTTTTTTTAATGTAATTTATATCATGATTATATATAGATATGACTTGACTATTGAATATGAAATTGGCAAACATTGCTGGATTAATAACACAAGCAGGGTATGTCTTACTCTTCTTCAAAGGCCGTCGCCATGACAATGGATGTTGTCTTTTGTCTTCAGAGCCCAATCTTTGCACATACTATATTAAAAACTTTAATTTTCCTTTAAATTACCCATAGTTATCCGTTTAGCCAGTGTTGTTGCTGAGCATTAATTGCCACATGCATAATAAGAGATATCATTTGACTCCATGACAACACCCTGAAAATGATTCATGTGTATAGTATGAAATTATATGCTTACTTTCCCTTTCATTTCAGCAACATTATGTTGATTTTGCATAAATGGATTCCTATTTTCACCTTTGGGTGAAAACAATACGTGAGTGGAGAAAATAATGCAATCATTCATCATTCAATAACATGTTATGTTCTGGTTCCTGGTTGCATATTTTCTGCTGAAGCACTGTTTGTGCTCAAGTAAACCTATTAAGAAAATATTGCCTCGCCAAGATGCTGTTTCATACAACAAGGAAAAAATCTATTTAGTTCTTTTCCAATCCAGTGGCTTGTAGAGCTAGGGATTTATTTTCCCAGGCCTGGACTGAAGAGAAAGCCTTTACTGTTAGCTCTCCAAGCTTCAATTCTATGAGATCCCCAGGGTGAGATATGGATTGGCTCAGAGTCTAAAAATTATTAATACCTTGTCAGTGTTGAGAGTGAAGAGGTACTTTGAGCCTCAGCCTTAAATTGGCCTCTAGATTACAAATCCAGCGATTGTCATTAGTGTATAATAAGCAGAATGCTGCATGTAGGAAGCAAATACAAACGGTAACACACTGAAACACATGCATGCACAGGAAAAAAAAGAAAAATGCTCTTTGCTAAATAAACCAGCGCGCAGCACAAGAGAGCAGACATCAATCATTGTTACACTTTGTCAAATTTTGAGTGACCCGCCACAGAACAGACAGCTGAAGTTGAATAGAGGCGAACTTTGAAGCACATCTTTTAGAAAAATAAATGAGTGCTTATAACACGGAGCAATCTTGGAAGGGCAGTCAACCCTTTCACAGCCACTTTTCTCATTTCTGCTAACTTGTTCTCGCACACAGTGGATCCCACTTTTGGACCCCATGTGTTTATTATATCTGTGAAGAGATACCGTTTATGTTGTGGTCTTACTCAGAACACAAGTATACGATACATTTAATTAGAAAATGAATGAAATATGATTTTTTTATCAGACATTGTTTTGAGCTTTTTTAAAAGAAAGATATGGTGTAAAAAGCGTGACGGCTACACTTTTCGGATTCCTTTTGTGTCCAGTTGCTTCATCGATTTCTAATGTGAAGAAAATTGAAAAAGCACTGGAATGCACTTTATTTTTTCTTAAATTATACTTCATATAATATTCTGTAATGATTTTTTTTTTTATGCATTATGTTTCACTAAATCTCCCATTTGTCTTGGTTTCAGGTCTTCAGGTCATTTTCCCAGAATACCTGCAGGAAAAATTTGTCCAGTCAGCTCTTAGCTACATTATGTGCAACGGAGAGGGAGAGTACGTGTGCCGTAACAACCAGTGCATCTGTCAGTGCGCCGAGGAGTATCCCCAGTGCAACTGTCCCATCACCGACATCCAGATCATGGAGAACACCCTGCTGGGGATGTCTGAGTCATGGGCTGCCTCTTATAAAGACTTTGAGAACTCTGGTAAGACGGAAATCCCTCCAATTTTTATTTAACATGAAAATTATGTAAATACTATGTGAGGAGCAACATTGCATTTAAAATTGAGATGTATAGTTTTTTTTTTTTTCGGAGGGGGGGGGTGTAGAAGAGGAATAATTCTTGTTATAAAACTCAGGCAGTTAAGGTCATCTCAGTCTCACTATTTTCTTTGCGCTTTCGGATCCTTAAATAAACATGTTTCATTATTTGGCAGCTTAGATCTTAGATCTCTTGCTCACTGACAAATCTACATAATTAATAGAAAACTAAAGCTTTGCTGCAGAAAGTGAAGGTGTGAAGGTCAAGGTGCATGAATGTGTGAAGAATGCAGCCTTGTTATTCCCACACCAAAGACAAGGGGGTTCACTTCCTGTCTTGGACCAGTGGTAAACATTGATTTTCTTTAACCATCATTGTGAGTGTTTTGAAGGGGAAACAGATCAGAAAACATTCTTCTTTGGAATGCATTGACAAAAAATACTATTTTGTTATTTACGTACAGTATGAGGATTTGTTGGACATAAGGAATGACTAAGACAAATTTCATATGTCAGATGCTTGAATGTCGTGGCAAGTAATATTCTCCTCTATGCAAATTTTCACTGATTGCAAATGCAAACACAACAGGAGACAGTAGAATATTGGACACAGTGAAGACAAGCGCACAACTGTGCCCAGCTGGTACATGGCAAGGCACCTTGCTCTATGTATTATTGATGTGATATACAAGTGTCCCAATAAAACCTGCCAGCAACAGATAAATATATTTATGGCCCATAGAGAAAGAAAGTTAATGTGAGTCATGGAGGTCACTGAGTGCACAGCATCTGTGAAGCGGTGCTTGAAAATGAAGTGCGCCTAAAGAGGCCAAAAAAAGGATTTATCCAAATATATAACTGACCTGAACTGCAGGTCCAAAATGCAATTTACACTCTTACCAAAAGAAGCAATAGAGGAATCGATAGCTTTCTCAGTGCCCGAGAGTCTGTGTGGGGAGTGTTTAACTAAACTCTTAATCCTTTGTCTTTGGTTTAAAGACAGGACAGCAGAGTTTCCTTGATTTATATACTCAATGGCAGATTCAAAAACCCCAAAATATAGTATATTCTATTCTATGATTCACAGTATGTGACCATAAGAACATGTAAAAACTGGGGTGATTATACATTTAACACTTACTTAAGCACTAATGAGAGATGTGCTGTAGACTTGCCAAATTGACATGAACAGCTTTTTATGTTATGTGTCATGTGTTTCTGCATAGTGACATTTTTTTTTTATCAGGAATCACTTTTTTTTTCACCTCAGCCTACTTAGTATTCCGCTGACTTACTATGATTACACCAACGTTGGAGTGTGCCATTAATGTCTAAGTAGCATACTGTACGATGGCAAAGTAAGCACTGATATGAAAACCTCGTGCACGGGGGGAAAAAAAGAAAGAAAAAAACTCACACTGCCACCAAATCTGATTGGGCAAGTAACCACTGTTATTACCAAAGTAAAATGCTAAGAAAATGAGATACATCATGTCAAGACACTTTTCTCCTGCTCATGGTAATTATGTTCAGAACCTCCCCTACAAAGACTCCCTGTTTCCTCTTGGGAGAAACTTTTGGCCTAGTCCGTTGCCTTTTAAAAGGAAGTAAAAGAGGTGGTTTGATTTATCATGACTGATATTACTATCCTCCACTCCCACAGATAATGTGCAAGATCTTCCACTGTAGTGAAAATTACCACATGTCAATTTTTTAGAAAGTGCACTAGCTATTTCAAGAGTGCCAGCTAGTTTAGTTGATTTGGTTGTACATCACTTTCTCTCCCTCATTTCTTATTTTTTTTATTTCTTTTTGTAGCATATTTTTTGGCACAATTACAACATAAATCTCAATGGTGAATAAACAGGGTAGGAGTATGGAGAGTGAACAAATTGTGATGTAATGGCACAAAGGGGCGAAGTGGAGTTAGACTGAGAGCTGTAATCTTTAGATAAGGTGTGCTGGGTGACTTGTGATAAGAGTCATTCAAGGAGACTATGTGGACTCTTTGGAATCTATGTCATGGATGGGATCCTTGAAGGCTTTAATGCTTATGTGAAAGGACTTGGCAGCTATTGACCTGGCATTGGGGAGTGACTTGATAATGGGTTTTTTCTTTTAGTGAGGGAATCAGATTATTCTGAATATTGGGTGCAGAAGACACCCAGCTTTTCTAAGAAAAGGGAGAGGGCGGCACCTGACATTTCTGAAAACTGGGTGGAGGAATATGGCAAGTTCAAAACAGGGGAGGAGAAGGAATCTGGCTTCTTGTGAAGAAAAGGGGGAAGGGAACTCTTGACACGCCTGGAAGAAGAGTGGAGGAAATTCTGACATTTCTCGGCTGCGGCTGAGAAAGAGCTCTGAGCTCTGTGGTTAATGCCGTTAAACTGTCTTGGATAGGTCTGTAGGAGGGTGCTGCCATACTGTACAGGTCTTTACATGTCTTCAATATGGGGATCTGGGGTGTGAAGAAGCTTTGCCTCCTCTCTGAGAATATTTGTGTTATCTTTTCCTCCACAATAAATATTGTTTAACCCTGGAGGTTTTAAACATTAGGTGCATTAATTTTAAGATTATAGCTGTGGATAGTACGCAGACAAAATTCAGAGCCAGAGTAGAGACAGTTTTGTTTGTATACGGCTACTTTTGAGCTTGACCGCTGCTATTGCTAAGGGGACCTTTTCGGCATTGAATTGTTTACTTATTATGTCTAATGATGTGCTTAAATTTATCTTCAGAGATAGTAATGAGCAACTTTGAGTCATGACTCATTTAATTAGCACACCAAATAAAAGATTTCATGTCCTTGTGTATTTTCCATTGGAGTTTTAAAATGATCTTCATGTCCATTGATGGTAAAAATTGGAGCTAGTGTTGAAAACAAGGGTCAGGGAGCTGGGCTCACGGGTTGCCCAGGGAGGAGACAAGCAAGAATTATCAGAGGCAGCGAGAGGAACACAAGGACAGTGATCAGCACGGCTGAGAACAGATTGTTGCTCTTCAACAAGTGTGTGGGAGTACAGACTAAGAGGGTGCTTACTGCTCTCAAGGTCTTATTTCTCTTCAAAAATCCGCACAATAGAAGCAACTCAAAAGAGTAAACCAGAGACATTCTACAACATGTTATAAGAGCAATCTTTGACGAAGTTGCGTCAGGATTCTGGGAGCTCACTGACCTCAGCCACATTTGAAAATATAGAAATATAGACTTTCTTCTCCAGTTTCTTTCAAAATGTGAGGGGTATAGAATCCTTGATCCTTTTGCAGAGCAACATAGGCAAAACTTTATCGATTATCACATTTTGCTCATGACAACAGTTTTATGTCCTTCATAAACTGTATAAACTATAAACATCAATACACATGAAAGCACTTTCCTTTGTGATTATTTTCTTAGACAGTTGTCTTCTCTATGTGTATAAACCTTTGGAAACTTCTAGAGAAGAGTGCGATGTTTTATTTTATTTCGTTTATTTAGTTATTTATCAAATTATAACAGTGGTCAGCTTGAATATACAGCAATAACATACATGAAAGCTACAATACAAAAGAAAAGAGTTAATAAAGGTTCATTCTGCTCTGTTAATTGATTGTTATTACAGTAAACATCCATTTTAGATGACAACTTACTGACTAAGTCTTTTGACAACACATTCAAGAGTTTTGTCACTCATCAGTATGACTCCCGCAAACAATCTGCTCATTGTTTGTAATTCTACCCAGGATGCCTTGCAAGATTATTGTTGAACAAATAAATGAGTGGGGTTTTTTTTTGGAAAACAAACCCACTTACCACTTTTTTCATGTTTTACTCACTTAGCCTTTGGTTAAAACACATCCATAGGTACACACATGAGATTGTTTATTTCTCTATATCTCATTTGAACAAACTTGGTCTGGAAACATCAGTGTAACTTACCTCTCTGGCAAAGTCTTGCTTATATATTGATTATCATTGTTATTATGATTATATTGACTAAGAAGTACAATACAAAAATATTCATATAAAGTGAAATGAATTAATTTTATTCAGAAGAGGAAGAATGTAATTGCCCCTTCTCACTAACTCAGCACTTTCTAAGTATTCCAGTAAAATAAATCCACACTTGTAATTATCTGTCACTTTTTCTGTCACACCACCACATTCCCTTCCCACTCTTTGTCTCTCTGTTTTGCAATACGCCCTCACTCCGTCTCTCTATGTTACCCAGACGAGTTCAAGTCCTTCCTGAAGAGGCTGCCCTCCACTCACTTCCTGCCCATCGGCAGTGTGCATCTCCTGTGGGGCAGCGACTGGGACCTGCAAGCTCGCTACAGGCTCCTCCAGAGTTCCCTGGAGATACAGCGGCTCAAGATCCAGCGCACCGCCCGCAAGCTCTTTGGCCTCAGCATCCGTTGTCACCACAACCCCAACCACCAGATGCCTAGGGAGAGGTGGGTAGAAATACGACCTCTATATCATGATGGAAATTGGATGTGGATTTACTCAGCAATATAAACCAAAGATTTGCTTTTCCAAGTGCTGGAAAAGTAAATGTGAAAATGCATCCCACAGAAGAGTGATATCTTTCAGGGAAATTTCTTCTCTGAGATGATGTTATATATATTCATATTGATTGTTAGTTCTTGAAGCATGCACAGTAAGTATGTCATCCATTATATATTTCAACTTATGGTTCTGTTGTTTCTGTCCATCAAGTCAACTTAGTGCTGAGGCTTGCACATGCCTAAAGCACTCTTGCTCACTCTTGTATTTCATATTGCAGTCTGAAAAGAAAATGTAGCTGTGGGAGTTTTCTTGATAGGTCATTGCACACATCTGTCACCACCTACTGCAGTTGCAGCTTAAGAGCCTTGCTGCGGATGTGCTGTGGTGTCAGCACTGCCTGAAATGCCAGGAATTTCCCCATTCGCTCTAGCAAATATCAGAAAACACTACACAAAATATGCTATATAAGTTCCAGACTGCCACATGAAACACCCCCTAAAACTGTTCCATGTAGGGGATGTCACCATGTAAATGGAATCAGGATCCGTAAAATATTCATTTAAGTGGTCTGAAAATGAGCAGTTGTGAACTGTCACTGACAGAAAAGGAGCACACCCACATTTGTGTGTGAGAGTTGGCAAAGGTTTGTTCTGAAGTGTTATCAAAGAGCCGCAGTATGCGCTTCCTCTTCCATGGAGTACACATCAAGGGTGCCTGATGGCACTGGAAATAAGAGCAGCATGTTTATTTGCTTGCTTGTGTGAGACGGCTTTGCATCAGATGGAGGACTTATTTGTTTTCATCACCTCTGTGCGTGACAGTGCGCTTTGGATGCATGTGTGAGTGGTCTATAGCTCACACAGGGTTCTGAACTCATTTTCCTCCTACTTTATATATTGTTATGTTTTCATATGAGTATGATGAATTGTTTTCCAGAATATGATTTAGTGTCATTCCATCCCAAGTCGCATCAACCCCTATTATGCCTTATCTTCATGTGTAATGAAAACAAATGGTCATTTGTTCATATTTAACTGTATCGTGAGAGATTAGATGTTAAAAGGTTATGTGTTATTACTTATTTGTGTTTGCCCAGTGCTTGTCATCAGTCACTTGTGCTATCATTGCATTACTGTCTACCTGCCTCTTCTTTGTCCCTGATTCAAGAAGAATGAATCCCCGTCCCACCTCTCCTCTGGGTAGCCTATAACAGCTGATCAAAGGATGAGGGAATTGAAGCAAAGCTGAAGGCCCATAAAGTATCAGCCCAAGTGTTTTCAAGGTGTGTGCCAACCACCTCAGGGAGGCCTTCCAGCACATCTTCAACCTGTCAGTGAGACTGCAGAGGCTTAGAGTGTGCTGATGATGATGTGAAAAACATCTTGCCTGGCCCCAGTGGCCAAGAATGGGCACACCAGGGTTCTAAATGACAGCAGGCCAGATCCCCTGTGAGAGACCATTTGGATTCTCTCCAGTTCATACATCAGGCCCACAATGGGAAGGATGACATTGTCATCCAGCTGCTATTCTTTGCATACTCCCACTTGGAGAGTCACTGTGAAAATCATGTTCATTGACTTCTCCAGTGGTTTTAACACCATCCAGGCTCCTCTACTGGGAGAGATCCGCTGAGCTATCTATGTAAAAGCCCCAGTGGTCACTTGGATCACAGCTTACCTCACTGGCGTACCACTGTTTTGAACGCTACTCCACTCTGTGTCAGATCAGAAGGTGGAAAAAACAATATCTCCTCAGGGTCTGTACTATCTTGCTTGCTTTAAACTTTACATCTTACACTTAAGGGGCCATTCAAAATCATCTTCAGAGGTTCCCTGAAAACTTGTTGATAGTGCAGTGTATCTCTTTAGGGGGTGGAAGGAGAAATACAGACTGGTGACAAAATAAAGGAAAAACCTGAAAAAATGAGTGGAGAAATAGGATGGCAGTGCCCCCATCCATAGGGCACAAGGGGTCACTGAATGGTTTGATGACTTTGAAAATGATGTGAATCATATCCTATGACCTTTGCAGTCACGAGAACTCGACCCCATGGAACAAGGGAGATTTTGGATCAACATGTCAGAGAGGGATCTTCACCAACCTTAATCAAAACGCCAAATGAGGGAATATCTTTTGGAAGGGTTTTCATCCCTTCACTAGATTTCCAGAGACTTGTAAAATCAATACCAAGGTGCATTGAATCTATTCAGGTGGCATGCGGCAGCCCAACAACTTACTAAGACACTTTATCCGTCTGTATTTGTTCCCTTGACTCTGAAAAGGGTGTCAAGGGAACCAAGACAACGGGATGAGGTACTAATGGTTCATGAAGTCAGCCTTCAGATTTATTAAAACCAATAAGAAAACTGTAATATCAGTTTTTGGACTGCTATTTCTGACATGAAAGACAAAGAGGGGAAATGAAGGGGGGAAAAGAAGGCTGATATCTTTCTAAGAGAGCTGTGGCTTTGCCAAGGTGCTGCGAGGTGGCCAAGACAGTCTTTTCCAATGTGCTGGAAACATAGCCTGACATAGAATACTGACAACAGCTGACAATTATATTTTGTTGATTTTAAGTTTTGTTGTTACATTACCGAAATCCAGCAACTTCCAAATGTCTCATGCCAACGGCAATATCGCCATTCTAGTCATGAGCAGAACCCAACCTCTGCTTAAACGTCACAATGTCAATTAGTCAACACTGGGTTTTGACGTCAACCCAATTTTCATTCCCAACCACAATCTAATTTACGTTACATTGATGTCTGGTGCCTGAAAAAAAAAAGGAAAGCTTTTGCTTATGCTTTGTTGCCTAGGCAACCTAGATAATAAAGCTGATTCACTCATGGAGTTTGGACGCACAAGAGTGAGTGTGTGTTTTTTTTTTTTTTTATATTTCATTTGAGTGACCAACTAGCAATTTAATGTGTCTGTCATGTCTATCAGGTACACACTGTTCGTGCAGATATAACTGTGAATGTGTGTAAATGTACAGTATATTCATAACTAATTTAAAAAGAGAGGAACTGTCCAGAGGTACTGTATTAAACATTCAGAGATAATGCATCCTCAATAGAGCAGTTCTTCTTTAGTTTCATTTCATTTCTTACATGCAACCTTAACAGGGCATCCATATTATGCCGGTCCTAGTGCATTTTAGTTTAATTAAATTATGGATGCAAAATGGAACAAAGGGAAGTTGCTTATTACTCAGTGCAATTATTATGATGTAAACTTGTGTTATCAATTCAAACTTATCCAAAAAAGATTTTAAGTTTTAAATCACCTTTCACTGTTGCATATTAAATGAGGTCAGTCAATAAACATATTTACATCAGCTAATGAAAGACAGGCACCAGATGCATTGTTGGCTGTCCATAATTACAAATGCATATCACCTTATCATTTTTCTAGTTTTACCTCACCACAAGGAATCCATTCATTATAAGCATCGTAAATTCCTGCTGTGAACACCCACTGCAATAACTGTGCGGAAACTTTATACGTGAACTATATTGGATTTGCGATTGCATTTCCTGTAATGAGTATAGCGGCTTGCTTCAAGTAGAATGAACATAACAGTTTGTCTTTGGTATAAATGATTAATAGTGACAGATATGAAGCAGCATCACTCCCAGCCAAATCATTTGCATTCTGGCTATGCATTGGCTTTAATTATTCATGTTCAAAGTCAAGTATATTTACAGATATGACTGTACCCTCCATATGATGAATTAGTTTGTCCTAATTTATATTGATTTTGACGTGATTCTGCCTATGTCTACAATTACAGGTCTTACATTTTCAGTTTTTGCTTATACATACCCTGACCAGCTATTAGTATTTAATGCACATGGAATCATCAAGGGTATGGGTCTCTCTCACATTCATGTACATCTTTAAATTTGCGTGCCTCATCTGCTTGTCTTTCTTTTTCTGTTTTCCTCCAGCGGCAGACTCTTCTCTCCCGTTCTGATGTTTTCTTTCCCTCTTCTCTTTTCCTTGCTCCTAGATAGGGAGGAGCTATGATGCATGTTATCAGAACACCAGGGCTGTTTGATGCCCTATTAAAAACACAGAGCAAACACAGAAAACAAACAGCATCCATTCCAGTGTGTTTTCATTTAATTTCCTATGTCGAATCTGAGCCAACCCATTGCTTCAGATGGAAACAAATAAGGCAAAAATAAAACTGGCTGCATGGTGCACTCAAGTAGCTTATTGAGGGAGGCAGTTCTTTGATAGAATATATTTCAGTTCAGTATTTCAGACTGGATATTTCAAGAGTAAATAGATTCAAAGGAGGGATCATTATGACTGGGCCTGTGTCCAATTCAATAATGAATAGCCAATAAAAAATAATGGGAATACTTTTTGTATTTGAGGCACCTCTGAAACCAATCTCTTTTCTGTGCCATTTCCTGTCAGGCAAAGATTTTTATGTTCTAAATAAAAGATATTTGAAATGTGTTGTGTATTCTACAATATCCTGACTTAACAGATGTCCAGTGTGTCACCCACATCCAAGTTTATGGTTAGCCAAGAGATCGTTTGCACTATTTGCAAATTACATAATGTAAAATGAATATGAAAGCATGACCTTGTGTACTGAAATCTACTTACTTATAAAGATACACAATGCATTAGCTTGCATTAGCTAGTAGTAGGGATGTATTGGTATCAAATGTTTATTAGAGCTGAGATATAGAAAAAAAAAAAAATTGATAAAACCTAACAAATTGAACAGTGAGTTATGTATTGCAGGTTTGGTGGACACATCTACATATCTAGACTGATTGACAGTTGACTACAAATTATTAAAAATTTGTCTGTGTCTATTAGATTTTATGTGCAGTGCACCCTGTCGTAACTAGCCTGTGGGCCGTGACAAAAAAATAAATAAACAAAATAGTTTGGAATGTGAGGTGTATGCGTTGGTAACATCAGCGGTATAAATGTGAATGTGTGTGTGAACAATGTAGTGAGAGGTGTTGTAAGGTGTAGAAATAAACCAAAGGCCAAACAAAACAGAATGGGGTCGCGGGCATGGCCGAGCAAGAGCCACGCTGAAGGCAGGGCCTTAGGGGAGAACTAGGCCCAGGTGCACCAGATCTGAGTGGGCCTCGCAATCAGGCTCCTCTGACACCAACAAAAGGAAGAAAACACACACACACACACTTGCGCCCACACAGACAGGCTGGTGAGCGGTCTGGTTATGGTTTATGCATAAAAGCTTTAACACCTGGCCAAACGTTAGAAAACGTGATGAATTTCGGGATGCCAAACGCTGAAATGAGTTCAGACAGCACCTTGACAACAGCTTTAGTTGTTATTGACCGCAGTGGATAAGCAGCTGGATATCTTGTAACCTCCATAAGAAGATATTTACAGCCAGATTTAGAGCCACACAGTCTACAATAAGATGTTCAAGTGGTTCACTTACAGCGGGAACAGGCTGCAGTAGAGCTGGCTTAATGCTCTGATTCAGCTCTCCAGTAAACTGACACATGTGACAGGTTTTAATGCACAAGGAAACATCTCTTTTTTTGCTGAGGGCTGGGTCTTTTCATGTCCTGTGGCGCACTGGGTCCAGGTGCTCCAGAGCTGACTGGGCTTCACATGCACACAGACACACACTCACACACTGGCAGGGCATGTGCCATCACAATACACACTGATTTTCTTTTAGGTGCTGTTAAAGAATCGCTGTTAAAGAATCAAAAAGTCAAATGGGTATATTTTGCCAACACAGGCATGTGTAGCACACCTGTGAGGAAGAACATAGTCTGCGCAACCTTGAGGCAGAAAGTTTCCTTTTTTCCAGTTACTGTATGTAAAATGCATGCTCACTCTCTCACTGAATATTACAAAACTAGCAGCAGACTAACTAGCTAATGTAAGCCTAGCAAGTAATGGCAAGAGTACCTATAGAGCTCAAAGCTAGACAGTCATGGAGGATGGTTGCTGCTCTGCCTCCCTTATGGCTAATTAAAACAAAACTGCAAAAGAAGGTAGGAGTTCTGCGGTGTGCTCACGGTGCCCCCTGAAAATAATAATGACGCTAACAGATATTCTTGGCAGTGTTACCATTCAAATGTTTCACCACGGTATATAGTAAACCCAATGTATTGGCATGTCTGTACTTGGTAGCTCCTTTTTATATTTATGCTGGAGTGGACAGCAAACTGGAGGAAGATAACATGATACATCCATCTCTCTGAAGACACTCTGGGCCAAACTGCAACACTGCAGTGGAAAGTGATATAAAATCACAAATACACTGCCTGCACCAGGAGATTAAGACATTTCATCTCTCAGGAAGAGCCAAAAGTAGATAGCAGCACACTAGTGCACATAAGCAAACAAGCTCAAGAAATAGCAGCTCCACACGAATACAACAAAATACATGAAAAAATGCACATCTGAGGGTAGTTTATATTTAAGGGCTGCCAGCTCTCATGTTTTTGGCATGAGTTAGAGGCTTTCAGGCTTTCTCAGAGTCTGTAATGCCATGTTGCAAACAAATATCACGACAAAAAAAACCTTAGTACACAACCAAGATGTGGCACTTTCTATCACACTAAATATTTGCAGAGCAAGAGAGAAAAAAAGCCACTTTCACAATGCAAATCTAAAAACAACAATCTAAAGACACTCAAAGCATGTGTTCACAGACATCCTCTATTATACAGCACTTTAATCAAGAAACTGCACAGAGAAAAAGAAAATTCAAACTTAAAGTCTGACAAAATATAGAAACGAGATCAGCATCATCTGTTCTGTTTCTCCTTCATCAGATTCCATATAAAGACAAGCGTTCCTCTCCAGTCTGCTTTTGTCCATGGAGAAAACTAACCTTGTGACTTATGCAAAACAAAAATTTTGCTAATGACAGTTGGCAAAATTCAAGCATACTAAATTAAGAAATGCTTAGAAGTAGATTAATTAGAGACATTACACTTCATATATAGAAGATAAATAACACCTTTAAATCTTCATATATAAAGTTATGTTCTTTGGAATATTACCAAGGCTTCATCTTTTTTTTTTCCTTTTCTGAAGTTCCAAACATTGAAAGAAGTTCCTGGAAAAACCTATCACTGTACAGGAAATTATTCAGGCTGCACATAATATGCAGCACTAAGTATCCATTTCTTTCCCAGACTTTAGTGATTAAATCTCTTTTATTCTAATTATATCTACTTATATATATATATATATAATATGGCAATTGATATGTTGGTTTTGACCCAACAATGAATCATGCAAGTGTGTCTCTGATTCAGTAAATGTTTTTACAGGCAAGTGAGCCCACAGGTTGATGATAACGACCAGTTTACACCAAGACACATATCATATCTATATATACAGTAGATATATATATATATATATATATATATATATATATATATCCTATTGCAGCGCAACTCATAGCTACAGTCAATCAGCTTAGATGAGTTGTTATGTACTTGTCAAAGTTTTGATTCGTTCCTATATTTGTTTGTTTAAATGGAATTACTCTATTCCCATCCTCATTCTTCAGTATAGCTTAAGGGCATCAGTTCTAGTCACGTTACCATGTTGAGACGATTGTCCCCTTTCCCCTCTCCAATTAATGCATATCATTGAGCAACTTGCAATCTCAGGTTGTGCAATGTCCCTCCAGAAAGTACAAAATATCATGTTATGCTGATGACTTATTGGTATACATTTCAAACCCCTCCAAAGCGCTTTAACCTCACAAAGAGTGCATAATTTAAATTCTGCAGTTTCACAGCATTGATTCAGTTTCCTTCATTTAACAGTTTAACAGCATTTCAGATAACTTGGTGTTAACTATTAACAAAAATGTCACTGACTTATACAGCCCTGAATTGTGAAAGGTAGATGAAACACTACATCTATGTTGGGTTACTTTGCATGCAGAAAGTTGAGTATTTATTAAAACACAACTATTGAATTATTTTTAAAGAAATGTAAAACAGTTCTTGCCTGCCATACCAGAAAGGCCAATCACAACTGAGAAGCTATTGTTGTTACATGCAGTCCTTGAAATTAACAAGACAACAATCTACAGGCTGCACTGAATTGATTTCGGGCCATTCAGTTACCGCTGAAAATGCAGACCTCAAAAGCCTTAATATTTGGGAAAAGGTGTGGGAATATGGGATCATGAAAATCATATCACACCGTCACTTTATCCCATCAGTATGAAGGCAGAGTTATCAGGATCCATCTCTGTGCTTCCATTGTCCTCTATAGGTGATCTGTTCTGGGCTCATTTTGGGTATAGCTTGGGGGCTTGCTGGCCTGCTGAGAATGCAATGTCATCCATCATAGTTAATGCTTAGGTTCATTAACATGTCAAGCTAACCTTGACTAGCTCTCCTCTCTCAAAAATCAGGATTCAGAATTAACCTCCTATACTCAGAAAAGAAGTTCCAGGACTGTCAAGATGACAAGAGAAGATGCCTTAGGGGAAATAAAGAGACAAGATAAGAATAGCAAATAATGTCTTCCACTCGTGTGAAATAACCCAACTCCTCCTTCTTGAAGGGAAGAAATCATCCTATTCACTATCTAGACTAAATGTTTTTTTATATATACATTAATGCCACAATTTAACAAAGCACTGTATTTCATTGATCTTTAACATTTTAATATGTTTTTATACTTTGAAGCAATTTGGTTAAGTCAACTTGCACACACTTTATCTTACTTGACATAGGTACATTACAGTAATCTACCCCAGTTAACTTCATTAAAGGTTTATTTTTGTCAGTTACTGTATGCTACTGTACCATTGAGTGGTATAACAGTGGAAAGGGTCAAATGTTTTTCAACATTTTATTCAAGTGCATTTACACAAAATTAAAACACAGTTCAACAATGCATTTTTACAGAGATGAATGAAAACCAAAGGTCTTCTGGGAAAAAAAATGAACAAAAACCATGGTATGCTGTGGAAGATTTGCCAGCATTGGTGCTTTCCATCTGACCACTGTTAATGCCTCTATCCATTTTTTTTCCTTCTCTCTTTGTAGGTCTGTGATGCAGTGGCTCAACAGGGTTCAGTCCTTCCTCTACTGCAATGAGAATGGGTTCTGGGGAACCTTCCTGGAGAGCCAAAGGACATGCGTGTGCCACACAGGTGTCACCCTGTGCCAACGACCCATCCCTTGTGTCATAGGTGGCAACAACAGCTGTGCCATGTGCAGCCTCGCCAACATCTCACAATGCGGCTCCTGCAACAAGGGCTACAAGTTGTACCGTGGTCGCTGTGAGCCCCAGAATGTGGACTCAGAACGTAGTGAGCAGTTCATCAGCTTTGAAACTGATCTGGACTTTCAGGACCTGGAACTCAAATACCTGTTACAGAAAATGGATTCCCGACTGTACATTCATACTACTTTCATCAGTAATGAGATCCGCCTAGAGACATTCTTTGACCCTCGATGGCGTAAGCGCATGTCCCTGACTCTCAAAAGTAACAAAAACCGGATGGACTACCTTCACATGATTATCGGTCTATCAATGAAGATCTGCCAGATGCGAAACAGCAGTATCGACCCCATGTTTTTTGTTTACGTCAACCCATTCAGTGGTAGTCACTCAGAAGGTTGGAGCATGCCCTTTGGTGAACATGGTTACCCACGCTGGGAAAAAGTACGACTGCAGAACTCCCAGTGCTTCAACTGGACTCTCCTGCTTGGCAACCGGTGGAAGACCTTCTTCGAGACCGTGCACATCTACCTGCGTAGCCGTGCTAAGATCCCGACCGGCCTACGCAATGACACAGGACAGGGCCCAGTGGACCTTGCAGACCCTAACAAGCGCCAGATCTATATAAAAATATCTGATATCCAAGTGTTCGGCTACAGCCTGCGCTTTAATGCCGACCTGCTCCGTAGTGCTGTGCAGCAGGTTAACCAGTCGTACACTCAAGGAACTCAGTTCTACTCATCCTCATCTGTTATGCTCCTGCTACTGGACATTAGGGATCGGATTAACCGCCTAGCCCCTCCATCTGCACCTGGCAAACCCCAGCTGGACCTCTTCTCTTGTATGCTAAAGCATAGGCTCAAGCTCAACAACAGCGAAATGATTCGAGTTAATCATGCCTTGGACATGTACAGCACAGAGATACTAAAACAATCAGATCACCTGACTGCTAAACTCTGCTGAACATAATAACATTAAAACAAGAGAGCAAACTAAACACAAACAACCCAACAAATGAACTATAAGGGGATATTAATCTTAATTTTGTTTTCTCTTTTTCATTTTTGGACCTTTTCTGCCTTTTGATGTAATATTAACTTTGTAAGCAGAATTCTTAAAGAGAAAAAGGAAAAAGGCAGTGATGAAAAGCATTTCAGGCGGATAACGAAGATTAATGGAACCACTATAAGGACTGTATCATATTTGTCCCAGCATGTCTGTCATTCCCTTAAAGAACTTAAAAGAGAGAGAAAGAAAAAAAAAAGAAATATTAAATCTATGTACTGGTGAAAAAGAGGCCTTGATTTTACTCTGAGGGATCAAAGGTTATATCTGAAACTGCCATTCTTTACTGAGAAAAAAACATTTTTAAAGGAATAATGACATAACACAAGGGCAGACCAGATATCCTTTTATTTCAGCTAATGTGCAAAATATTTCAGACATAATGGACAGTTTAATATTAAAGATGTTTATACATTGTAAGGATTAAATAGCCCTAGAGAATAAGTAGTCAACACATTACTTATAGACTCTTTATTACATTTCAAACCCACAGTGAATCTGCATTGCTCTTTGTGAGTTATGAGGCACTCTGTCATTGTTCTGAAACATAAGGCACACAGCAGGGCAGTAATGGATAGTCATGTCAAATAACAAAAGCCAGCTGTTTATATATACATATATATGTGAGTGAATGTGTGTGTATGTGAGTGTGCAAGTGTGCACATACCTTTTTTTGGCTTGATGCTTATTGCTGTTCGTTAAATGAATGTGTCATTTGAGATTGACTCCAGTCTAAGCTGAATCTTGCATTTGGAGCGCTTCTTCCCGTGTTTGAAATTCAAGCTGTGTTTTTCACAAGGCAGTACCTCCTGGTGCGTGAGTGCAATATTGTGGTCTGAAGATTTAACAATCAATGCTATTTTGTACAGCTTTGCAAAATGTACATGTTGTGACTGCTGATTTGTGGAGCTTTTCAGCACCAAGAGCAAAATGTAAACATTCATCGTTCGGGCACATTTGCAAGACAACTTAAAGCCATACACTTCCCTGAGGTAGACATAAGTAAGACATAAAGTTCATCCCTGTTTCACTTAGAACTTACTTCATAACATGGAAAAGAATTGTCCCATTTGTGTGTTTTTTTGTTTTATTCTCTCAGTTGATTTCAGATAAGAACACAGCAAAAAGGCAGATGACAAGAGAGGGCATATTTATGTTGGATACGAATTGTGTTGAAAGCCATTGAATTTCGATGTTGTGTCACAGGAAAAAAAAAAAAAAAAAGAAGAAGAAGAAATGGTTATATTAAAGCTTAAAATACCTTTTTGGCAGTGAGTAATCTGTAAGCTTTTATGCCCACATGTAAAAATGTCTGTTTTTCTTTCCAGATATGAAATTTTAACTTTTTGTTTGCATGTTGCTGGAAACACCAACACAGCTGCAACTTGTTTAAGACCCTCAATCATCAAAGTTAAATATGAAACACTACCTACAGTGTCTATTTTTGGTCACTCTTTATTTGGGTAATCCGATGCTGAAACATTGATATTACCGATTACTTTTTGTAGGTCCAGTCCATTACTTGCATGTTCATTAACAAGAAAGGCAAGGTCCCCCATGTTGTACAACTTAACTGTCTCAGCCATACATGGGTTTAAAAAAGAAAAAGAAAAAAAAAGAAGAAAAAAAGAGGCGACTTAATATTTTCCGCCATGTCACTCAAACACCATCCCAGTGTAAAAGCTGCCAGCCCGGTTGCAAGCTTTTAGAATGACATCTAAAAACTCATACTTTTCCAGTTTTTCTTCTTGTTTTCTTTGTGTCTGTTGGTCTCTCGATGTTGCTATAGTTCGGTTGCTTTGGTATTGTTTGTTTAATTTTTGTGTACTTTTAAGTAATTGCTGTCTTACATTGTGATAAGATTACTTGCAGGGTTAGCTGTAAACAGAGATATGTAATATATCTCAGGATAACAATTGTGGGCTGTGACATAAATGTGTGTGTTTGTGGGAGGGGGGGCAACAACGAAACTGGAAACCAGCTTTGGAATTCCTCAAAGGATTCAACACCTCTTGAATACAGTGGCCAAAGTTGGGGCAACAATTGAAACAACAAATTGCAGCAGCTCTGGAACAAAACTTTAGGGACATACAGTGGCTTAGTTAAGTATTCAGACCCCTTCACTTTTTGCACACTTTATTGTGTCATAGATTTAATTTTAAATGGATAAAATTGCCATTTCTGCTGATCAGTCTACACTCAATAACCCAAAGTCAAAATATGCTTTTACACATTTTTGTGAATCGATTTAAAGCTAAAAACAGAAATCTCTCACTTATAAAGTATTGAGACTTTTTGCTGTGGAACAGCAAATCATCAGGTGCATCTTGTTCACTATGCTTGAGATGTGTTTAGGACTTGATTGGAGTCCACCTGTGGCAAATTGAGTTGGAAATAGTTAAGAAAGCCACACACAGGGTCCCACAATTCGCACTGCGTGTCAGGACACAAACCATGAACTCCAAGGAATTCTCAGTAGATCTTCTTGATAAAACAGTGGTGAGGCAAGTTCTGAGCGTTCCCAGGAGCACAGTGGCCTCAGTAATTGTGAAATGGAAGAGGATTGGAACCACCAGGACTCTTCCTAGAGTTGCTCCCCCAGCTAAACTGAATAACAGGGCAAGAAGGACCTTGGTCAAGGGAGGTGACCAAGAACCCAAAGGTCACTCTAACAGAGCATCTCCTCTGTAGAACCTGCCTGAAGGATGTCCAACTCACAATCAGGCCTTTATTGTAGAGTTGCTACATGGAAGCTTCTTTGAGTAAAAGGCTTATGACACCCTATGTGATGAAACAAAAGTTTTTGGTCTGAAATCCAAGTACCATGTCTGGTGAAGACCAGGCACTGCTCATCATCTGGCTCATACCATCCTCCAGACAGTGGCAGGGACAGGGAAGCCAGGTCAGAAGGATGAATACAGCCAAATACAGTGAGGTCCTTGAAGAAAATGTGGTGTAGTGTACAGGTGAGGTGACAGTTCAGCTGTCAGCACAACTAAGCATACAGCCAAGACAACACTGGAGTGGCTTCAGGACAATTCTCTGACTGTCAGTGAGAGGCCAAACCAAAGCCCCAGACTTAAGCTTCATAGAAAATCTGTTTGGAGACCTGAAGATGGCAGTTCAGATGCGTCCCATCCAGTCTGATGGCACTTAAGAGGATCTGCCGGGAAGAATGGGATAAACTGCTCAAATCTAGGTGTGCAAAGCTTGTAGAGACTGGAAGCTGTTAATTGCTACCACAGGGGCTTCCACAAAGTACAGAATCATGGGTCTGAATACTTTTGTAAAGAACCGACTTACAAACAGACAGATTTTTGTGATTATGGGTTATTGAGTGTAGATCGATGAGTGAAATTGCAATTTTATCCATTTAGCGTTAAATCTGCAGTATAATAAAGAGTAGAAAAAATTCACTACATCCGCAATCACAACTTTAATAGTTGTCTCTCGATGTGCATTCTGGACATGGTGTAGGCAAACGGAATCATGTCTGGCTTTGTGTGACAATGATTGTCCTTATAGTTTATTTTACTGTTGTCAGTCTTTTAACACTTGAGAGGTGCTTTATAAATAACAACTTAGTCACTTATTTATTATGTAACAATAATGTATCACTCCAAAATCTAATGGATTTCAGGTGATTCAATTGTCTTGATTTCCATTGTATGTTACTGCATATGTGGTGGCCAGTTTAGGATGACTAAGGCTCAGCTTGTCAGGCTCAGCTCTATGTTATTAAATTGATCTCACCGTACACAGTTTTCATCAGTCTTTATCTTTGTCAGATTAATAGCTCAATACCTCTGAAGCTGCTTTTCAAAGAGTGAGCAGTCATCACTGGTATGATATTGTGTGCGAAAGGATGACAGCGCTGGCCTGAAGTAAACAGCAGCAGCGAGGAAAGAGGGGCGCCCGGACGGGTGGATTGAATTTGAATGTACTGTATCGTGACTAGTGCATCTCTTGGGGTGTAGAAGGCAGCTGTGGCCGCAGAGTCGCATCCTGCTGCTGCCGAGGCAAACGCCAACTTCTCTAGAGGGCAGCCGTTTCAAAGATCCGTGGTATTGATGAAGTTTGTCAGGCTCAGTTTTGAGCTTATTTGCTTGCTCGTGCTAATATTGTAGTGCTTTTACAGTTTTGCAGATATGTTAGCATCCATTGCTAACATTTGCATGCCATGACAGTATCTCATAATGGATTTGCTTAAGCTGATGTAGAGCTAATTCTGACATACTGGTGCTAAACCTAGATGGCCACAATCCTGTAATCAATAGAGATGCAGTAAATACGAGAATTGATTGTTCAGCATCAACATTGGAGTATCCAAATGAATTGTTACCTTATTAGTATTATTAGTATTATTAGTATTATTATTTTCATTATTAATATTATTATTATTAAGTGCCTGTTATCTATCCCTTTAACATGTTTAGAGCTGGAGAAAACATTTAGATGTTACACAGAAGAGTGACACTGAATTCGCTTCAGAATTGAAGACCATACATGATCAAAAACACACTTTTCATCTCCTCCTGAGGACTAAGCTTCAAGGAGGTTTGTGCATGTGGGGAATGCAACCACCAGACAGAGACAAAGGATGACTTGAAGTTATGGTGGCTATTTTTTTGTCCCCTGTTGTACAATATATCTGTAAATATTAACTCTGTTACAGTAACAATGCTCTGCTACAGTAACGATATTATAAAAATATAACAGTATTGAAAGGGAATACAAAGACTACTTCAAAAAAAAGCCCTCTATTTGAGTACACTAGCACAAAGTACAGGGCACCCATGTCTTATGTATCTAATTAGATTCATGACAATTTATGACTGTTTTTATATTGTCAAAACATACTGTACATTACAATTTAGTTTTGAGCCACTTGCAAGGTCCATAAAACAAGCACATTTACTCGTATGGCATTATGCTACCACAGTGTTGCTTACATGTATCCATTACTATGTCTGAAGATTTTTACACCTAATACCTTGCCTATGTACTTTTTTGCTGTTCTGTTGGGATCATTATATCAGCTTATTTCAAATGAATGTTTCATATTATAATCTATTTCTCATTAAAAGGCTATATTTAATAAGAAGAGCAAGGCTTGTTTGTACCATTTCCCTTTTATAGGAACTACAAGAGTATGTAGCACACAACAAAGCAGTACATACTCTGTGTAGACAAATCCTAAGAGCGAACTAATTTTAGTGTCCTGGTCAATGTATGACAAAATACCTTCTCTTAACGAGAGTCTGTGGTTCTATAGGAGATTCTCACCATGAGCATTATCCTGTCTCTGATGTTTGCTGATAACAAAGATTTCTTCCTCTGGCCAACCAGTTCTTTTTGTGACTTCACATTTTATTGTTTGCTGCCTGCAAGGAAAGAACTAATGCTCGGGCTCAAGGATTCAAACCAAGTAAGTCAGGGGCATTTATCACCACCAGATTTGGTATCATACAGACCTAATAGTTCTGTCCATCCTTTCATCCACTTCATCATTTCCTGTTTTTGTCTTTGTACTCAAGTGGCTAAAAGCAGCGCTGGCCACCAGCATCAGAGCAGAAGTCCAATGTGTATACATCCAAACTATGGGCCCATGGTGAAATGTGAGCGATTTGTAAGCCATTTCCTGACACTTGCAACACCATGGGCTGTGTGGATGGAATTCAGAACACTGAGCTGTTGTTGCATTATTTTTGGCGGCCATTTTATGAAAAATAAATACACATGACATATATTGTACAAACAAAGATCCAGTGGTACATACATTTTAAGTGTTGATGGCATCATTAAAAACATCTAAGTTCTTTTAATGGAAGTGTCATTGTTGAAACCACATCAACACAATACTTACGTGTTAATACTGGGTGTGTTTAGACCAGGCATGTCCAAAGTCTGGCCCGGGGGCCAATTGTGGCCCGTGTTCAAATTTTCACCGGCCCGCAGCCTCTGTCATAAAATCAATAATATGCGGCTCGCCAGCACTGTTGACCACAGTATAAAATACACGCGTACAAAAAAAGCTATTTTACATTTCACCAGAAGATAGTAGACCTGTGGCCGCACTCTCGCCGCCGTGACCCTTGTGTGATCCTTTCAGCCCATTTCTGACATGGTGACTGTAACTAAAAAAAGAAAAGTTGACAGCGAGGGCCGCCGCTTCCAGGACAAGTGGAAATCGGAGTATTATTCTACTGAATTACGAAGCAGTCGGCACCAACAGCTCCCTCTTGTCAACTTCTACTAGAGATTCAAACATTTGCTAAGAAAATGCTGAGCTTGTTTGGCTCGACATACTTGTGCGAGAAGACATTCTCGGTTATGAACATTAACAAGAGCCGCGTGAGGACGAGACTAAGTGACTCTCACCTGCGTGACGTCTTGCGCATCAAAACCACTGTTTTTGAGCCAGACCTGGACTAGGCCTACATACTGCAGTGGAGATCTCAGTATCACCCTTCACATTAGTGCAGGCAAGATATGTGTTTAGTCCTCTGAGGTGAATAAATTCTAAAATCTCAGTGAATTGATTTTTTTGTGATGATCAAGACCACAGTTTTGAATATGCACGTACCACTGTTTTAAATTTAGAAGTTTACAGTGAGCATTTAATAGTGAACAATATGTAATGTTTCAAATGAACCTAGATATGTTTCATCTTCCCAAAAGTTTTTTTTCCAGACAGGCTTTTTCTTCATTTTATGTGGTCTTCAAATATGAAAGGCAGAGTGATTTTGGCAAAAACTTGAAAATGAAAAAAAAAATGAAGTATGCCATTTGCAATAAAAATTTCATAAAATAGTTAATTTGTATTTAATGTTAATGGTTCAAAGAATGTCAGGCTGAATGGTCGGCCCCCACACATTTTCACCTTACCAAATCTGACCCCTGGTTTAGACAAATCACTTTTACAATGCCAAAGCAAAAGACAAAGTGATGATAGCCGAGGTTTTTGAACATTCTTGTTCGGTAATAGCAGCAGTGCCCCCTACTGCACACATTCACAATGATTATTACAATTCTAGCAATGATTATTGATATAAATTATAACAACTTTGTCAGTGGTGAACAGGCAAGTAGTAATTCTGTCACCACACGGCACATTTTTTTTAATCTGCCTGATTTGTTATAATGTGTACCAGCATTATATGCACAATACTATTATATGGTATTATAGCTTTGCATATTAAAATGTGTGTATATTATAACAAACTTACTACCAAAGTTACAGTATGCTGCCTTGAGGTGTTTTTTTAACAAATTAAATGCCAAGACAGAGATTACGTAAAAGACGACAGTCTCCTCACACTGAGAGCCAATGATATCATATGCACTATTGAAAAACACTCTTTGCGCTGCTATTACGCAGTTATTAGAGTTCACAAAGGATTCACATGATGCTATGAAATTGGGCATATTTTCATTTCATTTTTTTGCTGCATAAAAAAAATTGTTTATTCTCCCATTACACAGACAAAAACTGTTGTACATGGGAAGTTTGTCGTTTAAAAGAGAGAAAGTGGTTGAAAGAATAAAACCTTTTTTTTGCAGTCTAGCATAATTAGCATGCTAACATTGCTAGCTCCAGCAGTGTATTCTACTTGATATGCAGCTATATCATATGCCCTACATTTTGATATTTCCTTTTCTTAAAGTTTGCGATGAATAGTTATCTTCCATTTCTGTTCATTCAGTGACAAGAAGGTATTTACACATGGAATGATTAGAAAGTAGCAGGAGTCTACATTTTTTTCCATCCACCACTGCATGTGGACGATTTTCTATAAGGCTACAGCGCTTCAAAGCGAATGGTGATAACAAAAACAAACATCTTATGTTAACCCTAGCTGCTAACTACCCCTCCCTGCACAGATATTCCATATTTTGTCAGATACACTGGGGGACAGATTTTGGAGTTCTGCATGTCAGCTGCTCAAAATAAGTAAGTAAGTAAGTACTGTAAAATGTGTCAATGAAACACTCAGAAGGCACTTAGACATATATTTATTTATTATCTTTATATATTTATTTTGCAATTTGTTATATGACATAATTTTCACAGATCCGTCAGCTGAACATTCATGCTGAGAGTCTCTCATTCTACCACATCCCAAAGGTCTTCCATTGGATTCAGATCCACCACCACCACCAGCCTGGATGGTTGACACAAGACATTTTGGTCCGAGGATTCATGCTGTTGATGCCAAATTCGGACCTTACCATCTGCGCTCCCGAGCAGAAATCCAGATTCATCAAGCCAGGCTACGCGTTTCCAGTCTTCACCTGTCCAGTTTTGCCTGTTCCCACTGCGGCCTCATATTTCTGTTCTCGGCTGATAGGAGTGGAACCTGACGTGGTGATTTTCTGCAGTTGTAGCCCATCCGCCTCAAGGTTCGACGTGTTGTGCATTCTGAGAAGCTTCGCTGCTCACCGCAGTTGTAAAGAGTGGTAATCTGAATTACCGTCGCCTTTCTGTCAGCTTTAACCAGTTTGCCCGTTCTCCTCTGACCTCTCTCATCAATGAGACGTTTCCGTCCACAGAACTGCCGCTCACTTGAAAATCAAGTCAGAGCTGCTGACTTGTTTTTCACACCATTCGGAGTGAACTCTAGAGCCTGTTTTCTGTTGTCAGGGAAAATCCCAGGAGATCAGCAGTTTCAGAAATACTTAAACCAGCCTGTCTGGCACCAACGATCATGCTACAGTCAGAGTCATGGAGATCACAGTTCTTCCATATTCTGATGTTTGATGTGAACATTGACTGAGACTCCTGACCTGTGTCTGCATGATGTTATGCATTTAATTGCACTGCTTCCACATGGTTCAATAATTGGATAATTTCATGAATAAGTAGGCATAAAGATGTTCCTAATAAAGTGCCGAATGAGTGTATATAGCCTATATTTTAACAGCTTTATATCTACCAGGATATAAATACAAAATTTTGTTAATTATTGTTACGCTATATTATCACGTCATGTGCTGGGTACACTGAGATTGGCTTTGTTTTCTGTACGTATGCACTGCAAACATTTTTGTAGGTAAATGGAAGGTTTTTAAAAACATTACCTTCTGGAATGAAGGAGGAATGAACATAATGATTTTCAAGGGTAAAACTTGATTTGATGGGCATGACTGACTGTTTAGTTACCCAGAGTTCCTCTTTTCAAAGAAAATGGTTCTGTCATCTCAAGCTATGATTTGAACTTTTAGAAGTTTTTGCATAGAAACTGAGGAAAAGCTTTTATGATAATTTGATTTGAACACAATAGAAAGCCAAGCATCTGTTCAAATAGCTACATTACATAAAAAATATAAAAACATCAAAATTTCCTTGGCTGTCATATATATCTATATAGATATATATGTCTTGTCCTTCTCTTTCATGTTACAGCCATGTTACAGTGGCACACCAGATGTTCTTGCCCGGTAACATGTAACCCAGTCTTCCCCAATCTGTGTACACCTCGTCATTTGTGTTTGGTGCGTCCATATGTCTAAGTGGGAGCAAGTACATGAACAGGCCTGGTATGTGTTTGATGTCTTATCTATGCCATACTGTTGCTGTGGCTCAGCGGTCTGCATGACCTTTTTCTTCTCACTGTAGGTGGGATCACACACAGTGTTTCAAATGTCCTGCCATTTCTGAGGAATGTGGTCACTTTAGGGTGCTACTCTACTCTTGTGGGTGGTAAGGTTGGAAGGAGGGGTTCAAGTTGGAAAGGGAAGTTGATGCTTTTCGCCACGCTATGCCTCCTCTGCAGCCCGTCTTCAGCATCCAAGACCGTTAAGATTGAAGACCCTGGTATGTAAGCTGAAAGAAAAATGTCAAGATGTGTAGACAAGCCACTTTGCACACGAGCACTGCACCGTAATCTGACTGTTGTCATAGAATAAGCTATCCAAGGTTTCAGTTATCCTAAGTCACATCCCCTGATTGTTTACCTTAACATACAGTGGGATGCATAGTGCAGCACGGAGAGGTGTTTTCCAAAATCCTCTTTCACATTTGAGTTCACAGATGAACTACAGAAATTTTCAGTTGAGCAGGGAAAGAATGAAAATATCCTCACAGCCAGACACCGATTTTGCATTTGCAAAACTAAAGCAATGGCAAGACAGAGCAGTGAACAAGCACCTTGACATGTTCCTGTTTATAAGAGAGGAACACAAAAGAAAGTATCCTTATTCAAACACATTGCTGCACATGTGAAAATGCTCTCACAAGGGTTATTATTTCCCAAAGAATGGGAGCTGTGCCCAATCCTTTCAATTCCCTAACAAGAACTTTCAAAGAACTTTTCTATTCAAAGCTCAGAAGGAACATTCAGAGTTTGATTACAGTGAATAAATGTGGTCGGATAAATTTTGGGTGGTTGTGGAAAGAACATAAATATCAGTCTTTGCCCAACTCTCATTGTGCTTACACTGTCCATAACATATTCTTGTGAGCTTGCACATTGTTCATGTTGTTTTTTTTACCTCATTAAATGCAAATATGATATGTTACAATTCAATATGTCAGTGTCACATAATTAGAAAAATCCATGGATGACACACAGCCAGACCAAAGCATCAGTAACACTGGAAACACGAAGAGCTTTGATGATCATAAAGGATTTCAGCGGCTTTGTTGTAACCCTTACATTTTATTATCTGCATATTCGGTATTCATATAGATATTGCATCTGAACCCTTTGGTAAGATTTCTTGCCACTAAATAGACATGATTTGCTCTGTACATGAAAAGACCCATTGTAATGGTATCACACTGGATCTGATCTTCACGTATATCACTGTTTCTGATGTTTCTGCCACTTTCGTCTCACCAGCCACTGCATCTGATCCCTATGACATGAATTCTAATATGAAGTGCCGCACATGAGCCACACTTACAGCACCAACACTCATGCAGTTCAAATAGTTGTATCTCTGCCTAGAGGCTCTCTGAATTTCCGAGCAACATTGCAATCTGAGTAAATGAATTCATGATAATTGAGTGAGAGCTACAAATGATAGCTCCCCCTGCTAAACCTCAGAACTCATCACTGCGAATGAAGATGATCATTAATTTCTTTTTGACATAAGTCATAGTTTTTTTTGTTTGTTTTTTTTTTTTTTTTCAAAAAACCTTCTCAGTGACCCCCTTCTATCTTCACATCTTTACTGGCACTGATTTCTTCACATTCACACAAATTATATTTCTTAATGTTTTTCAATCACAAATAATTGACCTAATGAGAAATTAAATGATCAATTTACCTAACAAAATCTCTGCTCTTTCTAAAAACGCACACCTACTGCTTTGGTGCCCCCAGCACATTCTCTCAGTGATAGACAAGCTCACCAAACACGTTTGCCATTAGCAACATGCTGCTAAAGCAAGATCTCACCTGTTAAACCAGCTCCCTGCCAAATTCAATTAAGAGCTACTTCCACCGTTAAGACCATCCTTGCAGGTGGTAACTGAACCTATGAATGAACTAAACTTTACATTCCTAAATCATATATGACAAGCATATTACAAACCTCTGAGACTGGTAATGAGATTTCTGTTGACCTGAGGAAATTTGTACATTGAACTGGACTGCATTATTAGACCTACAGCCACAACACTACTCATCCTAAACAAAACTGTACTGTGTAACTATGAATGAATGAACGTTCTAACATTCAGTAGAGGCTTTCATTTTAGGATGTAGCCAGAAAACAATCAGTGTCTCATAGTTACTAATCAGAATCAAAATGACCCTCTTTTATGTTGTGCACTGCATGTTGACACATTTAAGAAATTTGACAGTTTTTCAGCAGCTACACATGTACACCAAGACCAAATACCAATATAAATGTATAACTAAATAGACAAGTTTACATAAGCAAAATTAAAAATGTAAATAATGTGCAAAATAAATTGACTGGGCATATTTGGGTTTTTTTTTTTACAATTGACAAAACACCAATTAACAAATACAGTGTCTGAAATATATATGTAATCATCCATACGTATGAGTGGCCGTAGTAAATGAATGGGTGAAACTACAATTAAGAGCAAAATGTATAAAATTTAAGAATCTAGGGAAATATCCATCTATCAAGTGGGCAGACTTCTATTCCCAGACCCTTATGCAAGTGCTCTTGTGTAGCTGGGATCGCTGAGCCAACAGGGGACATGTTGGAGGTCCCCTGTTGGCCATGATTTAAATTGTGCTATCATGTCTAAAAACCTCTGGTGAAGTTATTTTTATTTTAGCCAAGAAATTCATATTATATATAGAATTTCATACCCCTCCACAGTGTGAATGGCTTGCAGCTCCAGGAAGGCTTTCAGACTACAGGGGGGCTATTTAACAGGCTACACCCTGAAGTAATAAACCTCCTTAAAAATGGGGTTTTTTTTTTACCGTTTTTCTAACATAAAAACTCAACTTTGGTGGTTGTCCTAACTAGTTTCAAGCTTCACACTATATTAAAATGAAGGTCTAACAAGAAGGCAAGGGAATTAAACGTGGTAAATTCTAAAAAGTGAGAAAAGAGAAAGTGTAACAATCAGAATAAAGTTGAAATAAAAGCATCAGCAGTGAAATAATTTTACTTCATCTAAATTAATCACTAAAAACACATGATTGTTGCTGCTAGACAAGCTGGTTTGGGTATTTCTGAAACTGCTGATCTCCAGGGATTTTCACTGACAACAGTCTGTAGAGTTTTTACTCAGAATGATGGAAAAAACAAAAAGCAAGCGGTAAGCGGTAAGCGGTAAGCGGCAAGCGGCAAGCGGCAAGCGGCAGTTCTGTGGACTGAAACGCCTTGTTGATGAGAGAGGTCAGAGGAGAAGGACCAGACTGGTTGGAGCTGACAGAAAGGCTACGGTAACTCAGACAAACACTCTTTACAGCTGTGGTGAGCATAGAAGCTTCTCAGAATGCACAACACGTCCAACCTTGAAGTGCATGTGCTACAACAGTATAAGACCACATTGTGTTGTACTCCAGTCAGCCAAGAACACATATCTGAGACTGCAGTGGGAACAAGCTCACCAAGACTGGAAAGACAAAGCCTGGTCTGATGAATACTACTTTCTGCTGAGGTACGCAGAGTTTGGTGTCAACATGAATCCATGAACCTAATCAGAGGCATTGTTAGGATTTTAGAGGCCTAATCCAGCCCAGAAATCTTTAGATTTTCATCTGATAATTGCACCAATTTAAGGTTATTTCACAGTAAATTGAATATAAGATTAGAAAATGTGAAACACTCTGCTGGCATGCTGTGTTTCATAATTTTGCCTCAGGGGAAATGAATTATGGCTTGAAGACTTATTAAGTGGATTCTACAAAGGCAAAGGAAGGTCACTTCACTTTCTTTCTATCATCAGCCCATTTTCCAAATCAAAATCAAAATGAGTTCAAGCTAGCTAGACCAGTGGTTCTCAAACTGTGGGCCATTCCAGGGAGCTTGCCGGGTCTGCCTTGGCATTAGTCATACATAGCTACAAACATATGTCAGTGACATATGTGACAAAAAATTTTTATTATAGCCATAGACTTCAAGTCTTTCCTTAGTGAATTAGCTAGCTAGCTAGCTACCAACGGATGCCATCGGATGTTTTATTGGTTAGGGGCCCCTTCCATACCAATTAATCATTGTTTAAATGTCACAGCCACTCGGACTATTGATGCTGATCGTGTGCACACATGTATGGTCAGAATCTCCATCTTCTAATAGATGTGTGTTCTGTCCTTAGTATGAATTTAAAATTCCAACACTCAAATGCTCTAAGACACACAGCTCATAAGTGTTTGACCAGATGGCTTAGTGTGTTAAAAGATCTGTTTTGAAGTTTGAGGCTGTGGTTCAATCCTTGGAGGAATTTTGTAGTTCATCACCCAGATGAAAGACTTAGGACACAGTGTCTTAGAGGACTGCTTCAAAGTTCTGAGGATGTGCATATGATGCTTAGGAGGCTCAATGAATTTTGAAGCCTGGTTTCTTTGTGACCGTAAAGCGCCAATGATGCAGCAGCTGTTTCAAATCCTGCCTGTTTTCAGTACCTGGAGCATCACCACAACACCAACACTGCTGTGGTGAAAAGGGGTGGTTGTACTGATTTGGAGGCCCCTAGGCAAAGACCAGTGTGAGGCCCTTCTCCATTTTACTTAAAACCATCACGGCTTATGCCTATTTGGACGTATCTTTTTTAAATTAACAAAGCCACAGAACTAAAGGACAGTCCCAAATGAGACTGTTCTAATGAGCTTCAAATGACCTTCAGGCACTTAGAAGAAGACAATATGGCAAGAAAAAATCTATAATCTTTATATAATCTTTAATTCTTTCAAGACAAAAGTATAGTACAAAAAGCATAGTACAAACAGCATGTACTATACTATGCTTTTTGATAAAGCTTTTGAACATCCATTATTCTCTAGGGGTAAAAGTCCAAAAGTCTACAACTGTGTCTGTATGTGTGTCTGTGTGTGTGTGAGAGACCTTCATATTAACACTCCTTCCATCTTTATTGCTTGTTGGTGATCTTTGTGAGGCTTGCTTTGACAACCCAGTACAGAGATGGGAAAGATAAAAGACATGCTTAAACATCAAAGGAGCTATTGTAAGTTTTGCTATTGCTACATAGCCAACGTTAGCATTAACAGCTGTTTACTTACGAGTCTTGGCAAGAGCTTCAGCCATTGTTGCATTTACAACACAAGAGGTTACAATATGTCCTCTGAGCAGCACTACTTTCTCAGGGCAGCCTGAACGCTACAGTGACTTGGTATCGGAAAGTGACAAGACAGGCTGGAGCTAGCTGGTTAGCGTGCTAACTAGAGTAGAAGAAATAGAAATAGAAGCAAAACAAGGGGCTTGTTTTCCACTGCTGGAAACAGCTTTTGGTGAGTAATGGAGTGAGGTTTGATGCTGAACTCGCATTGTTTCTTCTAGACTGGTAAAAAAACAGCTGTTACTAAAACCCACACAAACATTGTTCTTAGCAATTGCTTTATCTCATCTACTAAAACTACTTAACTGATTAGTGTTCAGTGACACTGGTCTTGAGAGATGGAAAATGGAAGCATGAGGAATTTAAGACAGGGTGAAGGGATGTTTTTGTATTCATTCAGGTCACAGATCACAACCAGCGGGTCTGGTGGAGCTCCAGAGAAGAACCAGGCCAAGTGTGTGGTCCTGGACATGACAGCAGGTCTCCAGGGGGGAAAACATCACATGTGACAATTTCTTTACTTCAAATGCCTTTAGCCAAGAGCTGCTACAGAAAAAAACTGACCATGGTGGAGAGCAAGGGTCAGACAAAAGAAGCCCAGACTTCCTCCTGCACAACTGACCACAAAGAACAGCGCTCCAAGTTAGCGTTCATGGAGACACGAACACTTTTGTTCTACTTCCTTAAGAGAAACAAAAATGTTCTTCTGATGAGCACCATGCACAGAGATGATGCAGTGAGCACCAGGGAGGAAAAGAGGCCTAGGGCTGTCCTGGACTACTGTACAAGAGAAATAAAGGTGGAATTGACAACCTTGATAAGGTGTGCTTCTTTTTATCCCCCACCTTTCATTTGTTTTTCTATTACTGGATTTTTGTATGCACACTAAGGCATGATGATGAAATGCTTTTTAATATTTAATGAGGAACAATTTTGTCATTCTTTGCATGTTCATTACAATATGCAAATATGTTTTTTATGTGTGATGAATTGAAGAAATTCTTAAGCTGTAATATTTAACATTACTATCTAAGACATTGAATATCACTTGTATGTATTCAGTATTTAATTCATTGAATGTTGCAGGTTACTGGCACATATTCGTCTAAAAAAATGACTGCGCAATGGCCCTCCATCAACACTACAAAAGCCCACAATGCTTTTGTAGTGTTGATGGAGGTGAATCCAGTCTGGAATCAGAAAAAGACATTCAAGGGGAGGCCTTTCCTGGAGGAGCTCTGGGGAAGCCACGGTGATGCCTCTTGTTCAAAGAGGCCAACCCTTTCCTCAAACACCAGCTTCTGCCAGATTGATGAGAGACAGACAAGGGCAAAGACCAAGCTTTACAACCCAAACAGACAAAGGACACAGATGGAAAAGGAGCACAGTCTAGAGATGTAAGACAGGCATCATTTGCCTAAAATGACACACACATATTTGCAAGGCACATGCAAAAAGCATCACATATTGTCAATCATGTGCATGACCACATACATACATAACATAATCTATTGTTTTTTATCTTAAACTCCCTGCTAAATATTAAATGCATTCAGAATTTTATCATACAGTATATAGTGTATGCTCATAGTGAATGATTTATTAGCTTTAATTTACATATGAACAGCTACAGTAACAAGATTTCCTATGTACTCTATTGTAGTTTATTACTTATCATTATTATTTATCATACTCAAATAAATGATAAACTAAATCCTTATGATAACAGACCTAACAAAGGGTCTTAAGGTTGTCACTTAAGTCGTCAATGATAGTGACTGAATTTCAGTCATCAGTATAGTCTACATTTGTATATAAGAATCATGGGTTAACAGCTATACAGTCTATGGTGGACAGGTAATAAGTTCATCAATGAAGATTCCCTTTGGCTAGTATGCCCTCTGATTATCTTGCATTCTAGCTTTTCGGCTAGCTCAGTAATAATCTGTTACAATGCATTCGTGGACACCGGGTTGTTTGCCCACATGAAGTAGCCACCCACACTTAAACCATTAAGCCTGCAGTTGTAAATGTTCTCTGTGTAAATGCATTTATGTAAAGACAAAATGCACATTTAAAATACATCAGGCTTTTGTTTTCATGATAGTAATGAAATGTCTCAAGAGAAAACACCTTCCAGTCAGCAGAGCTGGCCAAGAACTATTCACACTGCAGGCACAAACGTGCTGCTGTGGGTTATGTAGACTGCAGCATCCTACCTTATATTAGAGTTCTTCTGTATATAGATTCCTATTTATCATACTAACGGGTTTATTCAGGTTTAGTTTGCATCATGCTAGCTTATATTGTTGGCCATTGGTATGGTTGTCACTTCTGTCATTACTTATTGCTGTGACATGAAAATGCTTCTTAAGCCATTGTGCTATATATACAACATACATTTTGAAAATTCAAATATGTCATTTAAAGCATTTGATATGCTATAACAAATAGTACCACCTACCTGTAAATATTCAAAAGCTACACAATTAAAATGCAAAACAATTTGTAAATAATCTCCCTGCCACACAGAATTGTTTTTTATGAAACTAGCAAAGTTGATGAAGTTGCTTCTTTAATTTTATGCTTAAACAGGTGTCTTCAGTGCATACTTCTGTGGTGCAGTGTGTGGAGTTTCACAGCCAACACCTGGCAGAGTGCGGCTCAGAAACAGGAAGGCTAGCGGAGACAGATGCCTTCTATCAAAGACACCATTTCCAATAGGAATTTGGCAGAGAATCAAAGCTCTGCGACTCATTTAATCAGAACAAGGTGGCAACAATGTATGTCACAAGGTTTAGGAAAAAAAAATACAGTACAATGAATTTTACGTGGGAAGTGCAAAATCAGATACCAATTCCGATTTTTTTTACACCCTTCATTCCCCTCACTCCCTCTGGTTCACAGGAACTGATTATGTTTTGAAGCAGAGAAAAAAAAGAAAAAGAGACATATTTCTTAAAGTTCATAAATCCCAGAGCCTCCAGACAATAGGAAGCAGAGTAGAATGACAAAAAGTGGGACAATGGAAACACACACCCTTGTATAATGGATAAGTGGGGAAAGCAATCCAGCCTCGGTTAAATAAATGTCAAATAAATAAAGCCCATTAACAAGGAACAGGTGAACTTACTGTAAAGTTTGTGCTTTCCTCTGGGCAGAAAAACAGCTGACAGGAATAAACACACTTGTTAGTGTACACTCTCGCCTTGCAAGGAATTAGACACAACCTGGCAGGTAGCTCTCCTGATAATTGAAGACACTACACCGTAAACACCTCAAGGCTGTTGTTATTCTGGAATCTTGTTAACAGCTGTGGATGACAGAAATGTGTGAGCGCGGATGTTAAGGGCATTCTGCAGACTGACTTTTGTGACAAGCCTCAGAAAAATAACAGCGTAAAGTATTTTAGGTGCAACATGTTGTCATATGGCTCACAGCTAGATTCAAATGACTTGAAACACCTTAACAGAGTTGGGTGCATGGTGAAAACTAATGTGGTTTGACGATCCGTCTTGATATTATGATGTTTTGAGTTCAGCTGTGGTGTTATTTATGATGGCCCTCAGGTGCAGAGCAAAAATCACAAATCTTCAAAGAAAACATGAAATAATGACTCAAAGCAACCTTTCAAAAAACACAAAATAACACAGCAGCACAATAAATCAGAGACCACCGTGACAGTTAAAAAACATACAAAGACATAGGGCTGAGAGGACAAAAAAATATCTAACAATTCAGAAAACATATTTTCATGAACTGAATCTACACAGCCTCAAAAGACCGCTGCTGTGATCTCTTTATTCTCCACAGATCATCTGTTTTCATGCACAAATGCATCTGTACAACTAGACGCTGAACACTGCAATTATTCAACAACCACAAACCACAAAACCAATGTTACAATGTCTTATATTATTTACTAGTTTAGCTAGTGGCTGAACAGAACAAGAAATGTAACATAATCTCTATTAGCAAGACAAAAGACCCTCTAATAGCTCTGATCCTCATTGTTAGCGGGGTTGTGCTTCATGCTAATGCTAATGCAGTGTAAATTGATATTAACCACAAGTATCTCTTTCTCAGATTAAATCGAAGGCAACTGGACTTGTATTTGTCTGTGGAAGACGTTTCGCCTCTTATCCAAGCGGCTTCATCAGTTCTTATGTATTGGTCTCTCTAGTCCGCACTAGTCTGACCAAGAAAGTGGAGTAGGACCCAGGTATTTAACCTCTTGTGGGTGGGTCCACCAAGGTACCTGTGAAAGTACTGGTTTCACCTGACCATTGTTGTGGTCTCATGTGGACGACCGTCATTAGGGTCAGGTGACCCTGTTGTTATCCCGTGTGAACAACAGTTGTTAGGGTCAGGTGAGCCCCTGGTGGATGACGATCGTTGAGAGTCGTCTGAGGTTATGTTGTTGACTCTCCTGGGTACCGATGAAAGGGCGACATTGTAGATGGCAATGACCTGGACGAATGAGAACTTGCACAGACTAACCACAAGTAGCAACAATATCCCAGTGTCTGATCTAAAGTGACTTTTATTAAATGCTTTAGTGCTGCACCTTCTGTGGAATCTAAATTTGTCCTGGTTGCTGATGCCACGTGTGCAGTCTACTAAAAGCAGCTAGTAATCATAAATGTTAACCTGCCAGAACTGCCATTCAACTGCAGCAGAGGGGCAATTAGGCTTTCACTATTCCTGGATTTAGATTTAAAAAACAAAGTCAGAAGCGTGACAGAATCCTGTGCTATTAACCTGACTCATCAACAGCTAGCTGATAGTTAGCACCTTATGCAAAGCTTTAGGTTCTGCATCAATACTAAGGTAGATGTTCATGCTGATTGGGAAGGTGCTTATGATTGAATAGGTAAACACACTTTATATCCTGTAATGTTCTAGACCCTGAACATTTCCTCCCCTATATGTCTGAAAGAATAATTTCCTTTCACTTTTCAGTCCAAGCTGAAAGTTGTTTCCTGTTCTTTCCAGACTCGCTTGCTCTGACCCATATGATGGATTCACCTGCTCGTTGTGTCAAAATATATTACTTCTTTCATTTTCAGGATGTTCCTCAGTTGCTGCTTGAAACAATACTTTGGGTAGATTTGGACTGACACAGTACCAGGAACACATGGGCTCTGTATTAGGATTATCAAGGTCATTGGATCCCAGTGTACATTTATTTCAGATATTACTGAGAACATTCATTTTCAGTGTAACTTCTATAGTCATGGTCTCGCAAGCCATATGGTCTAATTAGATTTCGAGGCTGATCCAAGGGACCTGACATAAGCGGGACACTACTCGGCAGGAACATAAACAGTAATGGTGGTAATGTAATTTGAAACCCTCTATTTTATTGGAAGAGAACACTGTCCCTGTTTTATGATGGACTCAGTGGTTTAATCTATTAACAGCTCATTGGTGGTAAAGAAATAGAGACACGGTTGGCATTCTCAGTATCACTGCCTTGCAGCTTGTCAGTAATAGGAATTCAGACGTTGTCCTTGGAAATTGTAACATTTTTTTTCCTTTCTCTTTCTCTTTTTGTAAGCAGCCCTGAGTCTTGCTTACTGAATGATAAATGGTGCAAAATATAGTTTTATAAGCTGCTTTATGAAACAGATTTTAAGGTTTCATTTCCTCTTACGTTTCCATATGGAAAGTTTCCACTATTTGGCCAGCTAGATTCTTTTGTTTAGTTTGTCATTATAACATAGTCCTCCAATGGGAACAACCATATAGGTCTTTTTTTTTCAACCCCCTGATATGACCCATAAGAGTGTCTCCTGAAATAGCTCCTCTAAGGTGGCAGGCGTACTGGACCATGGTGGTCGTGGTTACAACAATAAACACGCCGAGTGTATTGAGAGTAGCATACTTTCATTGCCATGGTTACTATAATAATGGTCATGGCTTGGTTAGGTTTAGGAAAATATCATGATTTGGGGTAAAAGTATTTCCTCTAAATTAGACGATCTTTGTTGTCATGATTATGTGATAGATTGATTTTTATCAGGAAGCTTATTGTCAATGCTGTAAATATGTAAGTTCATTAGCCTTTAAAACAGTCATTTAAAAAGATGTCATTAAAACAGAGAGAGACAAAGGAAAATTCATTATTAATAGTTCATGGCTATAAATGTAAAAATGTCCTGTAAAAACGAAGTCCTGTGGGAAAAGAGGTTAAAATGGTTAAAAAGGTTTAAAATGCAAAAGTCCTGCAAGAGAGATTAAAATGTTTTAAAAACAGTTGATATGGATTAAAAAATAATAATTAAAAAAACGTTTAAAAAGGTGTAAAGATACCTACCTGTAAGGAGTTAATCCATGATCGACTTGTTGATCCTTTGAGAATCGAAACCTGTGATTGATTAGTCATCCCTGAAAAGTCCGGAAGGGGGAGCTCTCGCCGCGATGATTCATTTGCATTGAAGCTGCCTGAGAGGAAGCATCGTGTCCGAGCACCTTTGTTTACATCTCCCCTTTTCAGGTACAAAATGTGCATTTATTCTTTTTAATTTTGGTATGTGTTGGCTAAAACTTTTTGTTAATGTTCTGTTAGCATACTGACTTAAGTTTGAGTGTTTTAAAAGCATTATTTAGTTCTTTTGACTGTTAATTGTTACACTGATGTGCATCTAGCTGAACTCCGTTTTTGCATTGGCTAGCACAGAATGACACGTGATTAACACAGCTACAGACGCATATTGTGTGCAGTTTGACTATGTTTGGCTCAGTAAGACACATTTATAGAGCTAAAGTTCCTAGTGTTTATGTGTGTGGGTAACTTTTATTATATTTGTGTGTGTTTTAAAGATAATGTGTGCTCATTGTTTGTAAATGTGATAAGGAATACGGAATAATAATACATTGAAGAGACATTGCTGCACATGTTTTATAGGATATATTTTATTTGCAATACATTGGCCTTTGATCATTTAAGGTTATGTTTAATGATTTATAGACTATTTTCATGAATACTTACTTCATATTTGATTTTCCCTTTTAAAGAAAAATGGTGAAATTTTATTATACCTACTTGTTTACTTACCTGTGAAAGAAACCTGGAAGAAGAAGAAATTAGATTAGAAAATTGAGTTTTTAATGTAAAGAAAATGCATACTGATAATGTATGTAATGATAAAACTTGTAATAGTTTACATTTAAAGAAATTCTGTAACTTTGTAACTAATTCTGAGAATAATACATTCTCACTGAAGCTGCCTGGGAGGAAGCATCATGTCCAAACACTTGTATTTAGATCTCCCCTTTTCAGGGCGTAACAGTTACAATAACAATGTGGTTAACTTTGTCGAACAGTCATGGAAAATAGAAACAACATAAACTGCTACTTCAACATGTGAATCGAACAACACTCGTCCATGTCATAGTCCTGTGTTTTGTTGACCCATCCATCCACCTCAACCTCCTGCAAACGTAGACTTTGTTGCTCTATATACTGGGTCACCGCACTTTTCCCTTTGCGCTTGTCATAATTACTTTGGCTGCTAGATGTCGTCTAACAAAAAAATATAACTATGGGTCATAATAACCTGCTGCACAAACAACCTATGGGCTCGTTTTCAGAAGGACAGTCTCCTGTTTTACGTAAATAAGAAATTTGATTTGGCCGGACGAAACATAAAAAAGCCGTGTCACCCCATTTGCCACCCTGGTTATCTATATCAATTATCGTATTTTGTTCGTAAAATGTAAGGAAAACTTACAAAGAAAATCACCATCACTATTGGCGTTGAATTTTTCAGATTTTCGTTAAAATTAACAGGGTCATTGGAGTCAAAATATGGGCATGTTGCTATTCCTAAATGTACAGTATACAGTATGTGCCTGCAAATAGTCCTGAGAGGATGTTCATTAACACAGGACCTCCACTTTCCCTGCCCTAGTTTCACTGTCTGATTGACAGAATGGGGCAATTTATTTACATACTGTTGACCGACAGCTTCACCTTTACCACTTAGCTCTTTGCATGGAGCTGGTGCATGGAGCCGGCTCTTTTCCCTCTGAGGCCTCAGAATAGCGTAGCATATAGCACACTCATCTTTTGTGAACACTAACAAACTAGCTCTCCAGCCTGCTTGATCTAGACAGGCACTGGTGAGATTGATGGCTGTGACTTGAAAGCTGTATTTCAGAAACTGCCTACTCTCCCCTGACAATATTCTATAAACTGCTTCCTCTGGTAAATCTGGTGGCTCCCACTCCATCTGTCTCTGTCGGAGGGGGACGACACATACACACACAAGCACCATGATCACAGTTACAAAACACAAGCAAGGAACACCTTTCTAGCCGTCCTCTCCTCCTACTTACTAGGGATTGTGGCAGAATGGAGTAAGATTATGAAGACACAGTCATATGTTTCCATTTATCAGTATCAGGATAGATGGGGTCAAAGACGAGAAATCAGCTATTGTCTATTGGAGGGGTCACTGTGCTACTTTTATTAAGGACCTGCTTCTGTTTTAGGGACAAGCTCCTCCTGGGTGTTGAGGGGAGCTCTGAGAGCTAAATGCCCAATTAACCTTGCCTGGCCCAGGCACATTTTTACAAATTTAAATGGTTCCCCAATGGCAAAAGGTAATTAATTAATTTAATGGGACGGCATGCTCACCTCATTGTTGAAAGGTGCTGAGTTCACACGACACTAATCAATGGGATTACCTTTGGCCTTATTTTGCATGCTACTGAGAGGAATCGTAGGAAAAACAAATTATGATTTGTAGGACAAGTAATTAGTCTACGCCGATACCATGCTAGTCAGCCATTGTGAGACAATGAGAGAATGTTTCATTTTGCTGCGCACTGATATATCTAAGAATGTACATAAACATACATTTTTCTAAGTGTTGTGTTTATGTTTTATTTTTTATATGATTATTTAAAAAAATATAAACGTGTTTTCTGCTCCCTAGCAACAGCTACTGGTAACTGTTCTGGTATTGAGAAAATATGGCTAACAATGTCTGACTGAATAATGATATAAAAAAAAAAAGGCAATTCAGTCTGATTATCAGGCTAGAAAGTTTCCCGCTGTGGAAAATTGCTCTCCTTCGGGTACTGCCTTTAAGGCAGGTCATTAATTATCAAGTTTGATTTGCAGGAAGGGTGATGTGCTAATCAGTGTGAAAGAAATATTACCTGGAACGCTCGTAATTTGAATGTTTGACTTTTTTTTTCCCACAAAAATCCACAAAACATATTTTAAATGACAGAATCTTTATATGCAGTATGCACTTCAATCAGCTTTCAATTCAAGTACAAGACTATTCGTTTGTGGCAGTTTGTCAAACCTAGCAATAGGATTTTTTCCCAGGTGAATTATGAATTGGCTGTAGTAGTATATTTGTTAACAATAATGAGATAAATCACCACACGTGTTACTGTTATAACTGTCGCTTTCGTTGGACATGATGCCTTTTGGCATCGTTAAATTCTTTCACCCGTCTCCCTCTCATACTACTTAACTCCAGAGCTTGTTAAGCCATTCGCGTTGTGGTGAATCACTTTGGTGCATGTAATTGTCCCATTGTTAATCCGCATTCATATTCAGTCAGAGTTCACTCACATTTCAGTAAACAAACTTAGGCTGCTCTGCAATATTTTCATCAGCTCCTCTAGACTGTTGCAGCTATTAAAGCTCCAGTGGAAGCATACAGTAAATGGCTCTGGGATTTTCTCTGTTACCTTCATGCTGTACACCATAGTTAACGAGCCTGTTTCCTAGCAACTTCAGCCATGTGCATTTGTTTTGGTGCTGTGTCTTTAGGTTTTTGCATTATTTATGAAGATTTCTTGGAAGAAGAAACTGAAATTACCACATGACCCTCTTCAATCACAGCTAATAAGAAAAGCGCTCGTTGGGTCAAGGCTGAATTCCTACAAATGAGTGAGCTACAAGCTGTCATTCTGAGATTAAAAAACGAAAGCAAAGAATGATGAATTTCGAAGCAGCTTTGTTCCAACGGATTCAACAATATCAACAATAATGTATTGTATTCAGCATCAAGTCCCCCACAGGAACCCCAGATACGCCATACAGCTGAACTATGCTGCACATTAAACAACAATAATACATTATAAATAAACCAGATTTAATCACTTCCCAGCTGGTGAAGCAAATTCACAACATGCCTAAATGTACAATACATGCACAGTAGGAAGCAACAAAAATGTTTCCTTTATTCATTTCAGTGTACATAAAGTGGCAATTCTACCGCTCACCTTAGTCACAGTGGCAAAGAAAGGCCAGCTGGCTGCCACCCCGTGGGAGAGCACACAGTTTTGCCATCTGCCACCAAAATTTAGCAGATCTAATATGTGCCTCTTGCCGCTGCAGGAACAGCCAGGAACCAATGCTGCAGCAAATCAATGATAGGGTGAAATATTACAGACATAGCAGAAGATACAGACTATGCTGCATGGTGTATGCACATATAGCAATGTGAAATGTTCTTCGTTGTGTATGAAAGTGTAACGTGAAAGGAGCCCTAATTATGCAGAGACCATAGCGAATTAACACCCAACTCTAGTAGCACTACAGGGCTTTTTAGCCTGTCTATAGCTCATTGTTTATGGTTTTATGCCAGCACAATTACTGTATAAGCTGCTCTCACTGACCCCTGTAATGAATCATTTTAAGCAAAATAGTTTTTATTAACATTTTACCCACAAAAAACCTACAAACTGGTAATTTGTGGTGTGCCTGTCAACTTGTTTTGATGTGGTGGCCACAACTGAGCGAATACAGCCTTAATTCCACTGCCTTGTGATGATACACCAGTATTGATGATAACACTGATATTTAAAATCGGACAAAATAAGAGTCGTCAAAATGACTCCACCACGGTTAAATAGTTCTGAAATATTCTGATATGTAAAACCTTTCAGATTCACCCCACGACTCAGGCAGCAGACAATAATGGAGACTGGCGAAGTCCATGCAAAACTGTCAAGGCTGATGAGTTAAGTAGGGCAGGAATTCATCTAAATTTACATCAGATTTGTAACCATGCAAAGATGAGCGTGACTGATGCACTGTTCAAGTTGATTGCACAAGCCATGTTGCCCACTCCAGGACAAGAAGGCCATTAAGTACAGTGACCTTTTGTCTTTCAATGTGACAACAGTTAACTGACGAATAGCGCAGAATATTTCAACAATTTAATCTCTCCCTCTTCAAGTCACCCTCTGTCTGCCCGATGCTCTGTCTCTTACTTTTTACACACTGTTTCTCTATCCTCCCCATCTATCTCCCATTTTTAATATCTTTGCTCGCTGTGCATTCAACCCCCTCTCAGTCTGTTTTGATCCAATTCTTAACAGCCGTGTGCACTTCTGTAAGTAAGAGTGAATCACCCAGGGGACTCTCATCAAAGGGCTGCCAGGAAGACAAAGAGGCTGTGCTAACTGCCAATGTCCTTAAAGGGGACTTGCTGGCAATGCCACCTTTGATCAGTCCACCATGACTGTATTTCCCACAGCAGTGGGACTATTAGATAGCTTTCTTTGTCATACTGTAGCATTCAAACTAACAGTGTAGGTTTTGAGTAGCCTATTATAAAAAACACCTTGTGTCCAGTGAATTTCCTGCCCACCGCTGCTTTGTAGTTTCTGTTCATTTGAACTATGAATTCCATGTAGGAAATCTGGATTAAAATGAGCTAAGCAAGAATATCCACTTAATGCTTAGAAAGGGATTTTCATGCTGAACTGTGAACATCATTAATATAAAATTAGTGTTTTATTTAAGAAGTTTTTAATACTCTTACAATTTGCTGTGTATCATTTTTAAGTAATGGAACTTTTTTACCCCACTGTGATATTTTAAATTCGTGATGAGGCAAACTGGCGTTGACATCTTTATAGGGGATGTTCGGCAAACTTTACAGGGGTTGGAGTGAGGGTCTTCCTGCCTGCAGAATACTAGGCTAAGGTTTTTGATATGGCAAGGTCGGGCCAGAGTTGAGGCCACCCCGCTGTCAAAGCACAAGGACAAGGGCAGCCTTGCAGAGCTGAGCCAGTGCAGTGTCAGTCAAGCTGTGCACCAACGCAACCGCTATCCTTTAGCTTTTCTTCCCTACCCATAACTTCCTTCTCAATGCCCCTCTACAAAGGACGAGTGGAGGGTGGGAATGGCGCCGTGTCCCTCCCCTCCATCTGGTGCCGCATGGCTCTGTCAGGATGTCAGCCTGCACATAGTAATGAAGGGTGTCATCAAGGTTACTGCAGGCTGGAATGTTGCCTGCTCTTCTCTCTTTCTCTCTCTCTCTCTCTCTCTCTCTCTCTCTCTCTCTCTCTCTCTCTCTCTCTCTCTCTATCCCTCATCCTTGTTTGGTGTAGCACATATTGTCTGTCTGTGTAAGAAGCCAGTTGTTGGTAATTAGGTATGGCTCGATACCACTTTTTCATGTTCAATACCGATACTGATACTGCAACCTTGAGTATCTGCCAATGTTAATGATACATTTGTCTGCATGCACTTTGCTTAACCTCGCCATCTTAAAAAAAAAACAAAAAAAACATCGTGCTCAAACTGTGAAGAAAATATTCTACTCCCCTAAAGGAAGAAATACACAGCCCACAACATGACCCATGTTATGCAATACCTCCGCTTCTTTTTCTTTAAACCTTTTCACACAGAGAGCTTTGGTCAGTGCCATTCAAATGAAATGAAATAAGCACTCAGAATGAAATTTAAAGTGCAAAAGTTTGAATATAAGTATTTATAATAACAAAAGAATTATAATTTAAATGCAAAATACTGGGTAAAACTCAACATCCAGTGTAGCCTATGACACAGCAAAAAAACAAGACTATAACTTATAACTTAACACAAAAATGATAGCATCTCCAGTATAAAATGTCCAGTGGAACACAATATGGTAGACATGGCACGGCTGAAACTCTGACTGGAACAATCCCACTATGAAAAGATAATTGCAATGTCAACTAAAGTTTTTGGTTCAAGTTTTCTCCTAAGATGATAAAACATAGCAGTAGCTGCCTGACCTTTAAAAACTGTCACAAAAAAAAACAAGCACAGTCTCTTTTTTTTTTCACAGCCTTTATGTGACTTAAGTTTTTTCACTCTAACATTATATTCATCAATAATAATGGAGCCTGTCGCTCTCCAAGCTTGCTCAAGGTGCACGGAGAAACTTGCTCTGGAGCCGCCAGGGAGCGCAGTCTAGGTTGGTTGATTCTTCAGGACAGCAGTGGAGTGTTTGAACACAGACTAGCTGTCTCGCTGAGGTAGTCCAGCTCCGCAGTGTGTGCACTTGTGGTGGTTGTGGTGGTAAAGAACTTCAGGACCAGGTTCGATCGTGTTCTCCTCCAGGGTTTCATCAAAAAACAAGTCTGCTCTTCCTTGCAGCCTCCACACATGGAGTCTTCTTTGCCAGCTCTGAGGCTGTTGATTCAGATGATGTCCGCTCTGCTGGCTCTGAGCCATCTGATGTGGTCCTCCTCCACACGTCTTCCATCTTCCTTATCTCCGCCACGAATGCATCCTTTGCATGACTTCAGAATTCTGCATTTGTGAAGTAACGGGAACGATAAAAATATGAAACATATAAAATTAGCCTACCCTTTTACATCAAGCAATTAATCCCATTCTGAAGGCTGATGTTTAATATAATATATTGTCATTAGATGTGCAAATGGAAAAATTCCATAAACACATTGACAGGTGTGGGATTTGTCTGTGCATCTCTCCCTCCCTCTCCCTCTCTTCTATTCATCTCTCTCTCTCTCCCTCTCTGTCTCTCTCTCCCTCTCTTTATGTCTTGGATCCAGTGGTGATACACTGAGTATACTGGCTCAGACTCCACGTCTCTGAAATGTCTGTTCACAGCATCAAGGAGGGCGCCGCTCATGGTCTTAATTCCCTCGCCAGCCTCCTTTTCTCAAGTGAGAACGCGTTTAAGGACATTGACAATGGGATGACATCAGATGTAGACGCAGATGAAGAGCTTACCTTCCCTTGTCAAATCCTCAAAAGGGGCTCGGGCTGTGACGGTCTTTTCCAGTAGTCCCCCACCCCCCCCCCCCGCCCCGCTGTTTTGCAATCAATGTGGCAGGTTGCACTCCGCTGTCCATGCACAACAGGCCCGTTTCTTTGCAGCTAGGCTCTTGATCATGTAAGATTCCTGTTACAGCTTGTTCGTTCATCTTGTTGCAGACGCTTTGGCAACAAATTCAGCTTCACTTTCTGATGTTGTCCAAGTGTGATTATGCAAGGGGCGAGTGCTTGAAATGACCCACAATTTTTCTGTCGATAGCCAGTGCATCACTTCCACTTTGCTGTTCCTTGTTCACAACAAATTGCAGGGTAGGCATGAGGCATCCCAAACTGACAACTCCAATGCGATCCATTGCTTTTAGTACGATATTGGCATTGTCTCAATGACATGGATTGTCCTATTCTCATTTTTCCATGGATTTAACATTTCCCCTGTTGCTCTAGCTCTATGGACCCTTTCGTGTGTGAGGCATCAAACTGCTTAGCCAGCAACACTGCTTTTTGCAAAGTAGAAGAGACTTAGTAATGACATTGGATTCACGTCTGAGCTCCAGATGTCATTTATGGAACTAGCCATGGCAACATTTTCCAAGCATTTCGAAATGAATTCGCAGGCTTGCTTGTACTTATTTGGGATAGCCGTTTTGGAGATGAAATGCTGGTTTGGCAACATGTAGCGAGGCTCCAAATGTTCAATTAAGCATCAGAAACCCACATTGTCAACAACAGAAAGTGGTTGATCATCCAGCACAATGAATTTAGCGACTTTCTCCGTTATCAGCTTTGCTTTGTTGCTGTTTGGAGAGAGTTTCAGAATGTCAATTGTTTCGAGCGATGTTTGTTGTTGCTTTTCTTCTCGACACTCGTTGCCTGTATAAATTTGGCATACTCCTTTCCACGATGCTTCTGCAAGTGTTTAATCAAGTTTGTGATGTTGAAGTTTCCAACTAGTGATGGGAATTCCGGCTCTTTTTGGTGAGCCAGATCATTTGGCTCAGCTCATCGATAAGAGCCGGCTCTTTCAGTTCCCAAGTGGCTCTTCGTTCAGTACCACTTTTGCCTTTTATAATTCAGCCAAATTTAACAGTTACTTATTAATTTTGACCATTGATTTGTATGTGTGCACAAATATCACTATAACCATTATTTTACATTATGTTTGGTATAAAAAGAATAATGTTGAAACATCAAATGCTACTTACACATGTGTAATCAGCTGCTGTGACCCCTCCCCTTTTTAACCTAATGGTATGATCCTTGTCTGTCCTGACACGTGATTGGTCGCTAGGCAAGCACATCAAGTTAAGTTAAGCATTTATGTGATAGTTTAGGCCGATGGATCATATCGGATTATACTTTTTCCCTTGATATCAGATGCAGCGTTGTTGGCCAGTATCGGACCGATACTGTATCGGGTCAGTGGTTCCGGATTGCTAATCAGTATACAGCATATTTTCTTTCAAGGGGTTAAGTTCAGTTAGTAGCTGCTCATCATATCTTTCCACGACCTAGAAACTATTAAACTAGTGACAAAAGTAATAGCATGCTTTTGTCTAGGATATCATCCAGGAGTAAATGAATATCTGCTGTATCTATGCTGCATTTCATTTCAGCTTGACAGTACTATGTTAATGATATATTGACAGAAAGGTCATACCAGAGGTAGGATTGCTTGTACTGTAGGTGACACAATAGGAGTTCAGAAGTTATAGGTAAAACATCTGTATTTAGTAGATGTTGTACATAAATGACAGTGAAATTGTGGTAATAAACTGAATTTCAAAGTAAGTACAAAGGTAAACAGCAGTAATGGTACAAAAAAAGTAATCCCTTGTAGTGACCACTGGAATATGATGAAAGACCGGAGGTATTTGCATTCTGGAGATAACAGGGATATTAGACATTTCATATCTTCTTGGTAATACTCAGCCAAAATGGACAGACTGAAACTGCCTCAGCAAAGTGCACTTGGATTCTGTTGAACTCCAAGTATTGCAGTAATCATTAACTAAACATTAGTTTTTAATTACTTCATCATGTTTGTGACCCTTCAACTAACATGATAAATTGTTAGTTCCCTAGGACTGATCTATAATGTGTTATTAATGATCGCATAATTAAACTAGGGGGCCTCTCACTGAGAACCGCTCGTCTTATTACTTCAGTTATTCTAACCTCATATAAAATGTTCTTTATATGCAAAATCTCAGAGTTCATTCTTAAGATATCATCACCATTACTCTTCATTTAACTGCTTTGCAAAGTCATTTGTATTGCAGCAAAGATTCAAGATCCATCGCAAAAGAAGTGAGAAAATATAAGATGCTGCTGAACATTGAGGAGAATATGTCCTATCTAATGTTACAGCAACTTCTTATGAGTGTGAGCATGGAGTATTCTGGATATATCATACTCAAGAGACCTGATACTTAGTTTCCTTTAATACTTAGTCAAACATATAATGCTTTGTTGAGGATGAACTGAGCTGATCTCTCTTCTGTCTGGCCACTGAAGAAAATGCCATCAGTGGCATTGCTGAGCTCTGGCTCACAGTGACATTAATTTTCCCAGTGTCACTGCTGATGTATGGGGCTACAGGATGAACATGGTAGGGAGGGCATGCTAACCTTGTGGGAAACTGTTAGGGGTCAAACCTTACCCACCTCAGAATCTGTGCTGTGGAAAGCACACAGAAGGCACAGTTTTACAATAGTACAGTGGAAACTGTGCAGCCCTTATTGTTTTTCCTGAGTACAATGTGACTTGGTTACACTGTGATACTTTCCAACTGAAACTCCATTTCAATTTCCACTTTCTGTGACTAAACAAATGAATTATTTCGCCTGATACATATATTCATTATTGTACCGGTTATGAACTCTTCAAGTTTGTTACATATAAATGAAGTTGTAATTTCATGTTCTGTATGGAAATTGAGTGATACACAGAACCTGCATTAGGACACAATTTTGGAAAATCTCTGCAGAGATCCTCAAATTTCAGCCCATAATTTCAGTCCTCTGGCTCCTGAAACAGTCAGATAATAGGACTGAATTAATTTCCCTGTTTCAAACCCGGTGGTGAATAAAAGGGTTTTGTGTCTTATCTCTTTGTGCAATCTGCCTGGTCCCTCTCTGCCCTGGGAATCAGGATACAATACAAGAGAAAAGAAAAAGGAACATTTTTAACTGCTCGGTACAGATCCTTCGAATGAGGGCATGACACTGCACCCATGAATCTCTTTGTGCAGCATAATGTCTCTGTGAATCAGGATAGACTCCACATCCACACACCTGAAAGAGGGCTCTTGTGAGAGGGAAGGGTGCGGAGAGCAGGTTTGGGACAAGGTGGGCTCTGACCATTGTTGCTCAACCTTGTCAGACAGCAAAGGGAATACACCCCGGCCAAGCTTTTAAAGAACCATTACTGTCATAGGGAGTGGTCTGACACAAGCTATGAATGGGGCTACAGAGGGAAATAACTTGACAACCTTGGCTGCATAGTGCACAGACACAGATATGCTCTAATGGTGCCAGAAAATACTGGTGTGCCATGTCAGTAATCTCATAGCAGATAAAAAAAAAAAAAAAAAAAAAGGGAGAAAACTACTGCCTCTCTCAAAAAACACAGTCATAGATATAGATAGTACATTTTGCTGCTTTGCAAAACTATGACTCAACACCATGTGACATCATTTGTCTTGTTGTCCTTACAAAGTAAATGCATATATTCTATAGCAACATGTCACCAACATGAATTCACACACACATACTTTAAAGTGTTTAGCACTTTAGCCAGATAGCACTCTACTTCCCTTTTAAACATATTAACTCCAGTGATTTGTCTTAATTACCATTTGCTGTTATAAATCATTTTTGTTATTATGGCTTTAATTGTTGTTCATTATTTGGATAATAATCATCCTCATTTTGACTACCAGCTTATAATTGGGAATTAACAGCATCTGATTATAGAGCGCGTTTGTGCAACTATCAAAATGCAGATCACAATGACTCAGTGGTCTCCCAGTGCCAACATTTCAATTTGCTCAGAGCTGGCGTGCAGCTATAATGCCACATGACATTGCATTGTTATGTATGGGCCACCCACCTAAATATATTGTGAATGAATTCTCTGAACTGTTACCAATTATCATCTCTACATGCACTCAGGATTTCTTTTCAGTCCCTAAATGTGGTGGATTTTTATCCTTTCCATTTTCTCACTGAGCTGTACCACATTAGGGTCACACCATTGATCTTGTCATATGTTTTCACTTTGAGTAATGAGGTCTGTAAAGACACCGGGGTCACTGATTACTGATGTGTTGACATTGCCTTCTCCAACACTAGCAACCATCTAACTCGCTCTTTCATTCCTTTTCAGGTATACAGCTCTGCTCTTCTGGTAAACAACAACAGTCAATGGTGTAACCTTCACTTTAGTTACTATTCTGGGCATAGTTGTTCCTTTCATGCTTAAAATTACCCCTGCCTTAGCTGCACATGGAATTTTGTTTATACAGGAGAGAACTAGGCAGCCATAAAACTGAGAAGACTGAGGGATGCTATCAAAACATCACAAGTAATCTCAGAAACTCATGTTGATGTCATCTTCTGATTATTGATACTCAAGGCTCGTCACCGAAATATAAAACTTACAAATGCTATACAAAGTTTTACATACATAACAGTTTTACAGTATGTTACTGCTGTTGGAAAGCAACTTGGCCGCCTTCTTCAAAAAAAAAAAAAAAAAAAAACAACATTACCATGGGTCAGAGGAAAATATTAATGGAGGTGAGAGAGCTCTGCGGCTTTTAAATCCCTGGCCTAATGGACTGTATTGACCACATTAATAAAACAGGATATGTGTTTCTAATGTCCTCTCCATGGTGCATTAGGCTTTGCTTGGACTATGCTTCCATTTGCTTGTCGGGATGGCAGCTGGGCGCAAGCAGAGATCTGAATCCAAAACTCATTTAATGTCGAGCGAAACACGGTCGGAATATCTCCATATCTTCCCTGCAGTCTGCGCAATGAATTATTGCAAGTTTAATAAAGGTTTCAAGAGGACAGCATCTATGAGACAATAATGTTAGTGGGAAATCTGACTCATGACTGTTGTTAGAAACAAGACAATAAAGGGTAAATGATGTACACGGCACTCAAAGGTTCTCGAATATTATTGTTATTATGATTTATGTGAGCTCTTCAGTGTCGTGATCATCCTTTACTTTTTATTGTTGATGTGTGCTCTCTGTCCAGCTAGAAGAACCGTGTTGCACCGTCCCCTTTTTTTCTCCATATATAAGAAGGCCCATGAGCCCCATGCTTTGAAATCTAAAATCCTGTAATTTAATAGTTGCATAGGGCCACATGAACATTAATATGTGTCACATAAATCTTGGGAAGGAATCAAAAGTCACCCAGTCCGTACAGCAGTCTTAGTAAACTTGAAGACACTGTAATTTTAGGTTCAATACAAGTCAATACTATTTACAGTATATTTGAGTGGTTATTCACAATTTGTTCAAACTTTCTTTTTATAATTACATTCATATGCAACTACAGTATATCCCAATAGGGAAATGCAGTCAGGGGAAAATGTAATGCCCTCAGATTAGTTTTAAACCACACTGGGAGCGTGGCTCTTGGGATGGCATTGTTGGTCAGCTGGTCCAACACTTTGGTTCGGATATCTTAACAAATACATGACATTTTGTACAGACATTCATTGTCCCCAGAGGGTGAAGCCTACTGACTTTGGTGATTGCCTAACATTTTCCATAGCACCACCCGGAGGTTGACAGTTTTTTTATTTTTTTGGTGACACACGTTGACTAGTGATGCACAGATTGCAGTTATATCCACAGGCCGGTTCATAGAAATTAACATTCAGATTAACAGCAGATGTGTTATGGATGGATGAAATAATATATTATGTATGAGGAAAATATTAAGAACATTTTGTAAAATGCGAAAATATTTTAAGCTTCATTTTCCGTCAGTTAGTGTTTTATCAGGAAGTAGAAGTGACAAGCAGAATTTCAGTGTGGATGGATTGAAAATGTCAGACTCTCCTCAAGCTATTGTGGAAAAATCTGTTGCTATTTTCATTTTACCAAAAAAAAAACAACTCTTGGTTTAAATAAATGTTTGTTTATTTAAAACCGGCCTACTTCTGTGTAATATGTTACTATATCCCGCGGAATGATAATGCTAATGTGCGCTCAGGTGTGGGTCTCTAAATCATGGAAATAAGTCATTCGAGTAGAATATCTGTGCATCCATTTGGATTCAGATGACATCAGAGCACATCACTAATGTTGACAGTTTTTGGATGGATTACCATATTTAGTAGAGTTATCAGTGGTGCACACAGGATTTTTTTTTTTTTTTTTCCCCAATTGTCAGATTGTCAGTGTTATTATCTGAGTCTGGACTATCATCAGCCCCACCTGTTAATTAACATTTCACACAAAAGATTCAAATCAAAAATATAAAATGTTTATGTGTTTTAAAAGTATGTCATTTTTCAGTATTTTATTTCCTCTTTTCAGTTAGCTGTCTCCAAAGTTTGTCTTCAAACTGCTGAAGTCAAACAACTCTGACTTCTATATGGCCATAGCTTAAGTCATAAGCACCTCACAGGTTTACTGTGCTCTTCAAAGTTGCTGATGTCATGAGGACACATTCTCTGTATCACTGTATCTCTGTCACACCCTTAAGCCTCACATTCTCATTTCCTCCTGGCCCTTGCATTTTTATGGAACTTTCCAGACCTGTTAATTCCTCCCTGTCCAGCAGTTGTCCCCAGTGTTTTCCAGCCTTTCCACATCACCTGCACTCGACACCCACCTGATCACCTCTTCCTCATTCCCTCATTAGTCCCTTAGTTTATATATATATACCAGCCATCCACCTTGTCACTGTCAGATTGTTTATTGTGCCCCTGCAGCCATATAGCTTTCAGGCCCCTGTTCTTGTCCACTTGCCTTCCTGGTTCCTGTGTATTTCAGTTTCTTTTTTCTTTTTTTTTAACCTGCTTGCCTGCTCCCTTTTAGGATTTATTTGCCTTCCCTGATTCACTGCCTGTTGCCGACCCCTGCTTCGAAGCACGATTCAGTAAAACTCATTTTAACCTTACCTGCTGTGTGTCATAGTCTGAGTCCAAACATCCACTACCAGAGATAATTATCCAGTGATGACAGAAAAACTAATTGAAGCACTGGTGCACACATGGCAGCTTCATATGTTAGATACATTTCTGAGTGTGGTGTTGCATAAAAAAAATAAATAAATAAAAAACGTGTTCCCATCCTTTCAAAAGAAGACCTTTTCGCTTTTTAAACTCCACAACCACAAACGCAGTGTTGCGTTCAGTCCTTTTTCACCCTTGAGCAAGCATTGTAGAGATTCATGGCTTTCCTAATTAAATTTTTGCGAACCTGGTGGAGCCCCTGGCAGCCATTATCTGCCAACAGGATTTTGATTAACTGGACACGAATCCACTCTTATCTAGAGTTACTGTTTGGGGCTTATAAACATCAGCCCCCTAATTAAAAAGAATAATGCAGTGCATATCATGTCCAAAGCAATCTGCATCTAGCTTAGCTATCAGGGGAAAAATGAGGAAAGTCAAACACCTTAAGTTTGTGCATAAAACATAGTAAAAGCAAAGTGATGATTCATGTTTTGTTGTATCTTAAGGGTTGAGCAACAAAACATTCAGTGTTTTGAACCTTTTATACAAGACAAGTCGAGCCTTGTTCAGTCGGAGTGTGAAACAATGAGGAATACTGTTTGTCACCAACTGAAATATTCTTGTTTTACACATAAGTTCCACATGATACATCCTCCCTTGTGGTAGTGAGCTGACATTTTCAGCGTGAAGGGAAATTCCCTTAGTGCTTAAAAAAAGACGTTATGGCATAAAATGTAGCATAGACTTAATCCTCTGACTCTAAACATATGTGATATATTCTGTGCAATCCATTTTACAAAACATGGCCTACTTCTCTTTGGAGCTACTTGTAAATAAAAGCAATGTGTTCACATGCATCTACTTCACACCATCTTTTGTTTACTATTAAATTCATTGATGACAATCTCATGTTCACCATTGCCAGGTCCAAAAGCTTTGATACCTAGTCAGCTGGTAAAAACCTGCACTGACTTTGTAGTGGAACAGAGAGAGTATGGCTGCTGAGTTAAATAGGTCAGTGAATAAAGTGAAGATTTCTTATGAAAACTAAACCAACAATATGGCTTTGTCTTGTTAGACAACTTCTTAGATGTATTCAGCCATGAAGGGGCTGAACACGATGAAAGGGAAAAACATCTGCCCAAGGTTAGGCCTTACACTACAGTATATGCTGGTAAATCTTTCATGTGTATGTATGGATTTTTTTTTAAGATGTAATGATGTAGTGGGAGAACAGAAATATGACTAATGTCACTTTGTGTTTGCTGTGTATGTCCCACGGTTCATGGAGGCTTACCCAGACTATGCTGAAACCTGAACTCTTGAACCTGGAATCAATTATGACTCTAGTGACTACAAAGATGTCATGACACTAATACTGTGTTTTACCTCTCAGGATTAAAACTTGCCATAAGCTACTGGTAGATTTGTGTCAACAGCGATACTGATTACTAAATAAAACACGTAGTTTATCACTCCAATCACCAAAAAATCTTGTATCTTCTCTCCCTGAGGCCTGGGCCACACTGCTCACCTCACACCCGTGCGTGGCGGCTACCTCGCTCAACTGCTGCTCGTGTGTGTGCGTGTGTGTGTGTGTGTGTGTGTGTGTCCACACCACCAGCATTGCTGCTCCCACCAGCCCTATCTTTCTACATCGAGTTTACTTTTGATAATGGCCATCAATAATAGAAATGTTTGATTTCATTTAATTAAAAATTGAATTTATATTTAGTTTATAGAGAGAGAGAAAAAAAGAGCGAGGGAGAGAGTGCACTGGAAAACTGCTGACCTTCATCTAGTGTTCTGTCAATTTATTGACATAATTATAACCTACGCTGGGTTACTGCTCTGACTATATAGTGCATATGTGCGAACGTGGCCTCCATTTTCTCCTTTTAATAACATGCAGTTGCTGAAATGGAAGCTGCAAAAGAAAAAGTACTTAGTATATTTTTCATGTCTGCGTCATATTCAGATACTATACTAACTATCCATCTACGAGGAGTGTTGAACCCCGGCCACACAGCTTAGCTCACAGGTGCGTGACGGTCACGTTACCTCGCGCTTTATTATTTTGGCGCCGATGTTAACAGGTCAGAGCAGCCACACAGCGTGAGACGTGCGTTTTACTGTCTTAAGATTCACTGCAGCGGTGCGCCATCTACAGTTTCGGTGTGGAGCCTATTTTTCAGGCTTGAGGTGTGCGGTTCCCAGTAAAAATAGACAGTGAAAAGATTTGTTGATAGATAGATTCTGACTTCATACCAGCCAACATTCATAGCTACATGATTTGACAAAACTGATTAACAGACCAAAGAAACCACCTATACAACCCAATTCTATCATCACATCAAAATAAACTCATTCAACAACATGGTCGCAGCATTTTCAGGTAAGAATTCAACATAACAAAGATTCTCTTATCTGGGACTATAAATACTAAACTGAGATCCTTTACCTGGATACAATGAGTCTGAGGACGTGACAACAGCACGTGTCTTTCAGTCTTTACGCGATAAAAGATTCTGTCCAAAACCAGAACAGGACTTTTTAGACAAATTTAGAAGAACAATAAAGCTATGAAGCAATTTCTGAAATTTTGTCAACTAATCACATAACTGAGTTTGTAAGAGGCAGGAGCAGGTTTGTGGAAAAGCCAATATAGAGCATTTTTCCCTGGGAGATGTCGGTACAGAAGAAAGAAATTAGAACGCCTGAATGAATGCTGGCTGCGCTCGAGCTGTCGCCCATCCTCTGATATCTGTAGTACAAGCAGGCCATCCAAGTCTATTCAGAAATCTATTGTGTGTTACTCACCTGCAGAGCCAATCTCTCCGCTATGCCAGTGACATTTTTACTATTAGCTTTGTAATGCTGGGACTGTGGGTCATAAAGGTCTAGGTATTTTTTCTTCCTCAAAGTTTTCATTGTATATTTTGACAACTATGAGGCCACAAACGAATGTCACCTGACAAGAAAGGAAGCGTAGGTGCAGCAGAAGATGCCAAATTAGGCTGCGAGTTTCAGGGAGCGAAAAAAAAAAAAAAAGAAGCTGCTTTTCTGGGGCGTCAGCCCTAAAATAGGGCAGGTGTGTTTAGCTTTCACCTGCATTTTTGCATTTTTTTTTTTTCTCCCCCTATAATAACATCTACACTTTAATATCCAAACCACCTGGAAGTGATGATTTCAAAGTTTAAAGGTCTTGCATAGGAGTATCGGATGGTTCGTAAGGTTGGGTTGAACACCCAATCCTGTCCCACTGTTCAGCCATGTTTCTGTTGTGTATTTGTAGTTGTGTATACACAGCTAGAGCAGGTTGATTTTTCTATTTGTTGTCTATTTTCCGGTCACTTTCGTCCATCAAAAAGTAGAGAAATCTAATCGCTTTCTGGCACAGGCAATCCCCACAGGAGTGTTGGTTTGAAGGGAAAACACCTGTTCAGATAGATGGAAGAAAAACAATTGCAGCCATTTGGTGTTGACAAGGTTTAATGTCTGCAATGATTTCATCTCTACCAGACGATAGTGATATCATTTTTCAAGTCTTAAGTTTATTCATCACATCAACTGTGAAAGAGCTGGTGGTTCAAATGAAATAACATTTCTTCAGGACCAGAGAATAAACAGACAAAATCATTAGGACAAAACTACAAAACTTCAAAAGAATTTGGGTGTTTGTACATGTCTTTCTTTTTTTGTTGTATAAAAATGTAAAGTAAGTGTATTTCAGTGCTTTGAATCATTTATGCCCATGTGCTTTAATATATATTCACTTATGCAATATACATCAGACAGCAATGTACAGTCTCCAGTGCTGCTTGAGTTCACGTATACTGGGGCTGATTTAAAATGTGCAAACAAGGCATATTTTACCCCAAGATTCATACAAGGAAACCAACTTTCAAGAACATTTGTTGAACCTTTTAAGAGAAACATAATTCAACATGGATGGATCATTGTTATAATCAACGTATAAATTATGCTCTAATCATTAAAAATGCCAAGACCCAGTGAAATAGGTTACTATGATCTGACTGATGACTGATACAAAACCAGATAAAACAACCTTGCAAACAGTCTTTTCTCAGTCCCACTCTGAGGAGGATGGGCAATTACATGTAAGGATCGCCCTTTGAAGGTTGCCCTTTGAGGACGATATCTTTTACTTTGGCATCAATCTCGGGAATCAGTACGGACCTTCCCAGTAGATATCACCCGCACTGCTTCAAAGAGACTTAAGATTTCTTGATAATTTTTTATCTGCTCATGATAGCTGCTTAGCTCAGGTACTCTCAAACTTATGTGAATGTATTTTCCACAAAGATAGTGTGTTGACAATAAGTGATACAGTAACTGATAAGATACAGAAATACAGCATTTGCCACTTTGTGTTTTCCTGAAGAAAATGCTGCTGTCGACCTGTTTTTTTTGTTTTTTTTAGAGGAACAATCGTTTTGCAATTAGAAATATTTTCTGGAAGGTCTCTGTTTGTTTTGCTTTCCTGAACATAAACTACTCTTTGCACAGATTTATCTAAATTTTAAAGCATGAGCCCGCCAGCAGGCCAGGCTTCAGCTGACTCCCATCCTCCATGTAATTTTGTTTTGGCCCGCCAAAGGCCACAACATAATTTGACATAACTGAGCCTTACCTCTTCCCCCAGTCTGAGAATATTGTGACCTTTCATTATAAAGCCCACATGAATCCAGTTCATCGCCATAGGTTAGGGATTTGGTGGAGTGGATTGGTTTGAGGAAAGACTATACAGGAAGCACTCTCCTTAATACTGGCACTGGAGCGATGTTTAAAAGTGCTCCAGGACTCTGAAGCAAAGACCCTTTCCCTCAATTAGATTGATTCAGAAGCCTGTGGCTTCAACCTCTGCTGGAAACACAATTTGTCTCATTTCGCTCTGATTTTAGGATGTCTAAAGCAATCTCACAAGAGCCCACAGACTCCTGGCTCACTTATGCTGTTTGCCTTGTGCATAGTTTCTGCTTTCATCCATTCTGCATGCATGCACAGGCCTACTGTCTATTTATGGAAAGTAAGACATTTGATAATGGAAATCCAGGCCAAAGTTGACTTTATATACTGAACAGGAAACAGAGGGTGTGTCTCAGGCAATACTGAGGCTGATTCATATTTAACCTGGGTGTCAGAAGTGAGCACCACTGGCACTCCCTCATTAGCTCCACTGAGGGACCCCTGAGCAAGGCCCCTAACCCCTCCGTTGCTCCAGTGAAGCTGCTCAGTGACCACCAGGACAGACTGAACAGGCGGCTTTGCTGGGAAGCTCGCAGGTGTAAATGTGTGTTACAGTGTGAGATTGAACAAGTTGCTCTTCAAAAAGGGATCATTACTCTGAGCAAAAATTTCCCTTGATAAATGAGGTGGGGGGAAAAAAGGAGAAAAAAAACGAAAATGTGACAGCTTTGTTTAAGTCTTTAAAATGATTTGCTCAGTGATATGTATAATACTGCAAGGTTATCACTTGTGGCTTAAACTACAGTTAGTAGCAAGCCTTTGCAACTTAAAAAAAAAAAAAAATCTTATCCAAATGTAGCTTGGGACTGACAAGAAGTTTATATCAGTTAGAAGCTCTGTTAGACACTTTTCTGCACCTCCAGGAAAACCTCCATACATTTTTTAAATCATACAGAATGCACACAGGGAACCACCCTCCATAATCACACAGGCCTTAAGCTCCACTGACACTTTCCAAAATAAAATGTCCTAATTTGAAAAATATATACTGCAATGTCATGACTTTGAGAAAAAGTTCCCGGAAAAGAAGTATATCAAACTTTTGAATAATTGTGCAGCACTTACAGACCTTTACAATATTTGTGCAGACAAAATACTGTTATAACAATTAGATTGATTAGCCATTAAGAGCAAGTGAAAATGGCTCAGGACGTTGTCAAATTAGTGCAATTTCTCGCAGAGCGTGATGAACAGCGCTGACAATGACGTGGACATGTGTCCCATCAATGATTCCGACAACACGGCGAAAACCTGCTCTATCCATCAAAGGTGTTTTTGAGAAAGAAAATCAATTATGGCTGTGAAACAGCTTCATGTAATTGCCTAATAGCTTTACTTTAATGAGCGGGGTGATGCAAACACATCTGAGGTAAAGCTCGGCTAGAAACAGCGTCCCCGCGCAATCTCATCTGCAGCACTGGACTAAATCCCCGCTATTCAACGTTTGCTGAACGTTTCCGTCTGCAAAAAGAAACTCCCAAGATGCATTTCCTCAACAGCTCCTCACCTTCAGAGTCTGTCTTATGGGCAAAGATGCTTTGTGATATGGCTTTTATCTATACAAGGACTTAACTTAAATATTCTGAGCAGAGGAAATGTCACCACTTAAAAAAAAATGACTTTAAAAAAATCACATAGGACAAACTCTCAGCAGTATGAAGAGTCAAAGACAGATTCAAAGAATTTGAAGTCAGCTGAATCAAACCTGGCTCTTCTGTGGATGTGAAAATGGTACAATTATTTGACTGCTTTGTTGTTGTCTGGTTTGATAGAGCCAACGTATATAAAAAGAATAAAATATTTCGGGGGGTAAAGATCCAAAGTGTGTGAAAAACCTACAGGCAGGATGAAGAATACCCATGGTACTACTACTTGTACCAGCAGCTTGGTCCGCTCTGTCATTTCGAGTTAGTCTCATACCTTCTTGAAGCCGAGCTGATTTATTCCTGCCTCATTTTAACAGGGTATAGGCCTACACTAAATGTAATTTGATATTTGATTTTGGTGTCAAGGCTTCTGCTTCATAAGTGAGAAATAATATAAAGCCAAGAAAAATTGAAAACAGAGGCAGATCAATGCAACAGCGTCGTCCTCTGGGGAGTAATAGAGGGGGTCACGACACGGATAAGTAACGGCAGCAGGAAATAAACAGCGAGCTTGACATCTGATGACAATGTGCGCACTCAGCAGATCCTGGACAGGGGACACAGCATCATGAGGTTGACAAATGATGCATTTTTTATTTATTTATTTTTTTAAATTCAGATTCCCTAATGGCCTGAGCCTGTAGCCAGATGTGGCCCCAGGGAGGAAGAAGCCTGGCAGACATTTTAATTAACTTGGTGCTTGGTGAGATGACATATTGTTGTTTGATATGTTTAGATATTTATAAGATATTTAGATGCGTATCCAGATCATGTCTTGATCATCGTCATCAAATCATGGTTGAAGGATGGTGAAATTTAAGCCCTGTTATTAGACACAATAAGCAGCATGGCTCATTTGCCTTAATAAACTGAAATAATTGCAGAGGTGTAGAGTATAGCAGATAAACTTGTAATTGCTTGCTTGGTATTGGTTTCTTATCCTTCTGGTGCTGCTATAACATTCACTTTTTAAACTCACCTTTCTGGGTTTGACTTTGATGACACCGTGACTCTCCCCATTGTCTCAGCTGCGGCATTCTATAAACAGATAGTGGCTTAAATAGGATTTTCTCCCCGGGTGCAGGAGCAATAATCCACTTTGTAACGTTACCTAACATGACAGGCAAACTTCTCAATTTCCCCTAAGTGGTGGGAAGTGAGCACTTTGCTTAGGTTTCAAATCTGAGGACACACACAGAGTTGTGCATTAAACTGTTGGAGTAGAGAAAACAACAGCAGGGCTACTTCATTAGTTTTTAATTTTATCCCAAATTTGGTTGTGCCATTTGTCCAATTTTTTTTTTTCTTTTCTTTTTTTTTTCTTTTTCTTCTCTCAACCACTGCCCAGCCATCTGTAGTGTCCTGGAGTGGTTCCTAAACACAACCCTGCAGTGGATGGTCAAACATGGCACACAAGAAAGGATAAAAAAAAAAAACAACAAAAAAAAAACAAAACATGTCATCAATCATAAAAGCTTAAGGCCAGGAAGGCAACAGCACCATCACACCATTCATCTCTTGCTCTTTTATTCCCTTTATCTTTCCTCCCTCTTTCTGTCCCTGATTCTACTCCCACTCCATCCATTTCTGTCTCCCACCATTCCTCCCTTCCTCACTGTTTCCCTCCATTTTATCCTTCTTCCCTCCATCCATCATCTTCTCACACCATCCCTCTACTGTAGCGTTAAGCCCATTTTTTCTTTATTTTCTCTCAATTTTTTTTTTCTTCCTGCAACCTGTCCTTCTCTTTCTTTCTTCTTCCCTCCCTCCCTCCCTCCCTCCCTCCTCTCCGGTGGCCTGGATGTCTGACTTCCAGTCTCTGTACATGACGCTTCACTTTGAATGTTTTACTGCTGCTCGGAGAGATGAGAATCCTCAGACACGTCTTGTTGGCTGTTCACAGGCAAAGTTATGATAAAAGAAATGCAAAATACATTGATCATTGATTTTTGCCTGTGTGTGTGTGTGTGAGAGAGAGAGCGAGAGTGCAGACCAACTGACTAGCAAGCAGATGTTTCTCTGATGTCATTTCCCAATGCAATGGCTACAAATCTGTGTAGCCAGTAACAAAGGCAGTCAAGGAGATTGTATCTGTGTAAAAAAGGATCACTTTTATTTCAGAAGAGCAAAGTGAAATTAATCAAAAACACCTGAGTATCATAAAAAAAATACCCCCAAATAATTGCCTCGTTATAATTTACACTTAATGACAATTATGAACTCTGTAACCTCTCCAGACTTTCTCCCTTCACTCCGTGGCAAGTCATTTCTTAATTTAACTGCAGCAATAGGATTACTAGAATTAGCAGCGCTGATGAGTAGTTGGTTGCGAAATGTAAGGCTTTGTATGTACAAAAATAAATACATAAATAGATACACAGACATACGTGCTACTGGTATTTATATTGTCCACATGAAACTAAAATTCTTTTGCTTTAGATCCACAGGAGCACAAAACAATACGCCTCCACATCTCTCCTGACAGACTGCAATAACTTTCTACCCAGTTAAACTGAAGAGCAGGTAAACCACTGTTTTCACACAAAATGTATCAAATCAATTTTTCATATCCGGAATGTTATTATGAGATATTATGTGAGAGTCTCTGTATTTCTCTCTGTTTGACATGTTATGAGTGTTTTTGTTTGTCTTGCATCCCTGAGGTTTCCCTCGGAATTTAATCTAAATTAAGTTTTTTCTATTATATTAGATTATATTTGATTATGAAGAATTTATGCTTGAATGTTGAACAGTTACCAACGCTTTCTCCCAGGTCCCTGAAAATGTGGACTAAACAAGGAATAAAGCAGAGAGGAGAAGGTGCAGTCCATGTGCAGAAACCCGGACAGCCACATCGACAGCTTCCAAAATAATGGCTTTGGGAAAATCACTGTAGTTTTTCAGCTGCTGAACAGTTTTAATCACATTTTTTTCATATGATAGGGTAAGTATTAGAAGAAGGGTGGGGAGAGGAAAATGTCTCAAGGACAAAAGCATGATGCATGCTTTGCAGTGTGATGACTGCAGATAGCTCCTATCTCCTGGATATCTTTTATTGCTTTTATATTTGCTCCTGTCCTTGGGTTCTTCACAAACTGGAATTTGTTTCTTTGAAATGCACGTCTCCCTGCACACAGAAAAATAAGCACATTCAAATGCCAGGAAAGATACTTACCTCTAAAGGCTTTTCAGGAAGGACCAAGGCTGCCATGTGGGTTACTATCAAAATCTTCTACTTAACAAACAGTTTTTACATTTAAATAAGTAGTGTTCATTAAGTTTACACACACCAACTACGATGTTGAATTAAATTGTATTGGAAAAATGAATTCATAAATTATAAGTGTGTGTGTGTGTACATTTATTTAGCCTCAATTTACAGGAAGAATCGAAGCACATAAATCTCCTGTCACATATATCAATTATAGTACAAGGTTATTGCATTGAGAGCCAGAGCTGCTCTGCCCTCTGTTGCTTATGATATTTAATGCGTATACTTTTCTCATCAAATTTCAGCGTTTACTGCCGCAAGAAAAAAAACAAGACAACAAAAAGGTTACACCAGAAAATAGTGAGCATGGTGTATGGTACTGTATGTTCAAGTGTTATCCTATATCACTATAACAACAATATTTTATCTCTTTTCTCACAACAAAATCTCATGACTGGCAATGTACAAATATACTTTTTTTTCTCTTCATATTCAAGAAAACCAATTTGATATTCTTTATATAAAATGTAACAGTGTGATTGCTTACTTTTTTCTCTCTCTCTGTGGTGAGGTTTTATCCAGTTGTTGTCACACATATCAGTCATTCAGATGTTAGAATATGTTTGGTCCAGATAATGTGTGAATAGTTTTGGTCTTTTAACGACATACTGACTGAACAGATATGATCTGTGTGTATCACAGCTGCAGTTGTTTTTAGAATATAAACATTGTCATAAGAGCCGGAAATGTTCTGAGCATCAAACTGCAGATAAAACACACTTTGTAAAAATGGGGCAGTGCAATGCGCAGTGATGAGAATTTCATAGATATAGGCAATGAAAAGTCACAGATGACTCTTGGACTTCTAATAATGTGTCTCAAATGTTTTAGATTGATCAGTTTTCCCATAAATGTGTCCTCACATAGTGGATCTGTGACACTAACTATTATCAGCCACATTTTTTAATGGTCAGTCAGAGATGGCACAGGAGAGTCGGAGAGTGTGGAAATGAACTTTCACAATAAACACTGTTTGTTTTTAGCTGAACAGCATGTGATAAAGGACAGACAAAGCACTCATTCACAGAGTTGACCAAACTGAATGCATAACCAAGCTGACTTGCGCCAGCTGCCATACCCAGGTTATATGGAAGTGCACCAATGGCAAGGAAACCCTGGGGTGCTGTCACTGCCTCCGTGACAGGGAGCATGCGGGGACGTAATGGTTTGCCCCCACTGTCAGCCGCAACCGCCCAGCAGACCTCAGCGAGGACAGCTCAGGAGGTGTGCAGCTTTGTTGTTTACTCCCTCTGAGACAGCTTGATGAATGGATATGTGCGTGAGTGTATAAATTCTTTGCCCCTATAGATTTGTTGCCTCAGCCTGTTTGTGGCCAGTTCCCGGCAGCGTGCTCCGTACAAATTGTTTCAATAAATAATCATACAAATATGTCAGGAGACAATGCAGACTGCATACTCGAGGCTGCCAAACAGTTTCCCCCGTGATGGGAAAAAATCAATTAACACAGGTGTGTGGGTGTAATACTTACTTGGCAACCAATTAGGAAGTCTTACATGAAAAAAATAAACATTTATGGACATCTATACTTTTCTGTCTGTCACAATGCAGTAGCCTCTGACACAGAAGGTTGACAATGAAGAGAACATGTTGGAGTCTTTTCTTTACTCGCGTTAGTGTTTTATCATAGAAATTGTTGAATGCTTTCATTTCCAATTAGATTACAGCAATAAAGGTGCTGTTGCGGAATGTTTAATTAATGCTTACATTATAAATGTATGATTAGGAATTTCTGACATTAAATTGTAGGGTGTAACATGGTTTCATAACAGTTTTTTTTAAATACATTCAATAATTGAAAAAAGAAAAAAAGATTATATCATTCATGTTCTCAGAATAGCACACAACAAAACCCTTTTCTCCAAAACTTGAAATTAGTTCAGCAGGACCTTGACACATGTCCAGTCCTGACATCAGCTGCATTTACAGGGGTGGCGACAACAACCATCACACAGTAGGATCAAGGTCAGTATGGTGTTTCTCTCGCTCACGCTATATCGCATCCATCTCTTTTGCTGCATTCCAGAAATGCACTCTTGCCGCATACATTCCATTACTATATTACAGCACATTTAGTAGAGAGCTTAGGTTATTTCCTCTCATGCTGACAAAAACAATTTCCCTCTCAGGTCTTAATGAGGATTGCAGAGCCTTTCAAATTATGGTTCCACATAGCTTATCACGTCTTGGCCTATGTGATATTGATGAGAGGCAAGCGACTGCATTCATGAAATTAAGGTCCTAAAGTCACTGCAACAGAATGCACAGCAGTTAGCATTTCTTCTGATGATTTAAAGGGTCTATTCACTGGCGAGTGCATGGTTTATAGCTTAATTCGTGCTCATAATTCAACCACAACATCATTATATACTTTGAATCACAGCCCCTACACAAGGTGAAATGGGAGAGTAAAAGAATAGGTACAAATGGCCATGATCAGGACAAAGGAGGAAGTGAAAAGAGAGCAGGGGAAGTGTTTAAAGGAGAAAACGGGAGCGTGACAAACAGTACAACAATGGAGTAATCCCTGTATTTCCTCATGATTGAATAATTTATTATTCATTAAAAAAAAGGACGACTTAACCAGTTTTTTGTTTGTTTGTTTGTTTTGTTTTTTATGACAGAAACTCACCATTACACCTGCGATAACACAAGTGAAGCACACAAACACACAAGAACACTGGTATTTAAATATCCTTATTAAAGATGCATGAGTGAAGAAGAAGAAAGTGTTGATTTATTACGTGTATATTCACTAAAAACCTGGCAACTTTAAGCCTGACACATTCAGGACTCATTCTAGAACTGCATTTTTACACTTAGGCCTACAGCAGGGTGATTATTATGTGAATCAAGTCACAGTTAAGTGGACTTTTTTTCATTCGGTTATAGTTGGAAAAACCTAAATGCAACAATAATGTCACTGGTGTCAAAATGGGGATGAAACAATTTCTGTTCTACTTAAGCAACACAGTTATAACCAGCCTTGATTTTGCTTGAACACATCATTTTGTTGTTGTTCGCAGCCGCAACTTTTCCCCACACAGTCGATGACACATTCAGCTGTGGCACCCCAACTGAGAGTGAAAGAGTGGAACAATACGTCCTCAGGAAGTTGGGTTATCTAGAGCTGACACCGAACTTTAAATTGTTGTAATTGCAAACTTTTTCACTCTGAAGTTCTTGTGCAAGATTTAATTAGGGTGACCACAGTGAAACTATAGCATAGGTAATGTAGACCACTGAAATTATAGGCTATGGATAGAACAGACCTCTGGTTTCAGATTACTGTTAGGAGAGTTAATCGCCTGGTTGTCACACTTGCAAGCTGTTGTGGATGACAGATGCTGTAAGAATAACATCCTCTGCCTTCCGGCATTATTGCCATGATGTAAAATTGTATTTTTAAGGGCGTATGGACGTGTCTCCTGGCTGAAAAATGTATAAGACAGACAGGCAAATGCATAGATGGGGGTCTGTATGATTTTAAATAGATTCATGTGGATGCTCTTCCACCAATTAAAGCGATGAAAATATCAGAGGCCTGCGGTCAGTCTCACACCAAAAATTGCAAGTAAACACGCACTCAGTTCATTAATCAAACAAATGACAGATTGGTAACAACCGTGTTTGCATTTCTTTAAAGACATTGTTGCTGTTCTCACTATTTCAGCACACCGCAGTAACACAATTTTCAAGAGCATCACAATCACATGTCAAGCCTGTCCTTGGGAGAAAGTGCAACAGTGTGAGCTATTCAAAGACAGGTCAGAGAAATGGTCAAGATTCCCAGAAGGCAGTTGCTGATGACAACAACCAGTTGACAGATGGAGAGGGACCCAATAAGTTAAACCAAGACTGATGTGACAGGGGCCGCCATTAAGGCACTGACCAGCTGACAGACTGTGTCATACAGACAGACGGACATAGGCAGAGAGAGGAGAGGGGCAGTCGCACAGAGAGGCACCAGGCGGAAAGACAAAAGGGTCTGACAGACAGACACGTAGCGGGTGACAGATAGATAGCGGACCGGAGAGGATGACAGACAGACACACAGACAGACAAACAGATTCAGTTGATACTGGATATTTTTATGTGAGATTTTGATTGAGCTGTCTCAAAGCTATGCACCTTACATAAAAAAAAAAATTCCATTTATTTTCATTGATGCAGCCATGAAAATATGTGTGACTATTTCACTCAGTAGCTGCAATGAAATGTTTGGACAAGCAGATACAAAATAGCATTTCTCTTATCGTCATTCAATATAAAATGTTTTGACTTTAAAGCCTCTGACATTTCCCTTATGTTTGTACTTGTATTTCACAATATATAATCTCATCAAGAAAAAAAAAATCTAGCAGCCTATGGAAACCAGCAGTTAATAATGCCAGTAAAGTCTGTTCAATATTAGAAAATTGTAAATGACATATTGTCTGTATTTTAACATCCTGAGATTAAGCAGTCCAATCAGTAGTATCACACTTTTGAATGTGGCATTGTTTTTTTTAATTTCACAGTGGTCGAGTCAAAGAAATCACAATCTTTTTTCCATTACTACTTTCCAACTGCCTCCCCTGATTAACTATAGTCGGGACTTTATCAAAAAGACGGTGGACATAAGCTGTGTCCCAATTCAGGGGCTGCTAGCTACGGAGAATGCCGTTGCCTTCGTAGCCGTTGTAGACCGTGAAGGCAAAACCGAAATGAATCTGGCCCACGAATGATTTCCGCTGTACGTCACCTGCTGTGCCCGCCCTTACCTTTGCGTCGCAAAGCGCTGCTCCTGTCGCCGAGCAACCTTAACAACACATAACTTTTTATTACACAAACTTCAGGATTTTAAGGCCCTTGGTTTTTTTGTTAGCTGTTCAACTGAGCTGAAACCCAATACTTAACTTTTAAAAGCGTTATCCACGGGCTCTCTGTCTGCATGGCCGCGGGAACTATAGGAGCTAATGGCGAGGGCATAATATTCTAGTTGTGTAGACATGACCAGTTCTACTCTGCCTCAGAATGACTTCTTACCTTGACCCTAACCATTCTTACTCTGCATGCCTAAACCTAACCAATCCAACCAGCGAAGGCAACGGTCATTAGCCAATCAGGGGCGCCGAGGGCGGGTCATGACAACTCTATGGTAGGGTTCGTAAGTTTACATCGGCTGCTTTAGCATTGATAGCTAATCGAAGGATAAAATCACAACGTGGGAAAATCTTATTGCAGATTTTTTTTGGCGAACCACCAGCTAAAGAGAGCACAAATGAAGTCCAGCCTTCCCAGGAGAGCAGCACCAGCAGCACAGTTTTCGTTTGGTTGTAGTTTTTCCTTGGAGACGGAGACTGCCGCCTGATCAGCGTTAGCACAGTCAACGATGAGCAGTCTGCTGTTAACAGGTGTCAGGGTAGGACTAACTTGGCGGCATTTTAGGAACATCTCCAGCCACCCAACTTCGATTTTCCGACCAGACGTTTTGGTAAATAAACTTTCTGCCGTGCATTTACACCAACTTGGTTTGCTAAATGGAAGTAGCCTCATTACGTGGCGGAGTGTGGTCACGTTGTGTGTTTTGCTTGTGTGAAGAGGCAGCAGAGGGAAACCGGTAGATTCGATGCCCCTTCACCTTCCCGAGGAGCTGGACCCAGGCCGCCCTGATATCCAGCTCAAAATGCTAGGCATTGTCACCAGAGAGTCTCCTGTCAGAGTTCAAGATGACGCATCATGTCTACCCTAAGCTCCATCAACAAACATTTTAAACTCATTGGACATCCATGCCCTGATGAGAGACTTTCCACATTTGGATTATTATAACTACTGGACCACATTGTTTGCAGCTCAAGGTAAGTTATTTTGTTTAAGCTGCCGCCGAGCAGTTTAATATGCAGTTGTCACATTATGTAATATACAAATGTGTACATTTGGATACCTTCTCGTGTGCTGTGTGCAATGAGCTTTTGGACCTGCTAGTTGCAATAGAGGCGTACATTTGATGGTGTTGAATTGTAAGCTGCCGCTGAGCAGTCTGATCTTCAGTTGTCAATAACTTTTAACATCACACTGTCACTTTGTTGCAAAAATGTGCGTATTTGAGTATGTTCTTGTGTGCTATGGCAATGGGCTTTTGGACCTGCTAGTTGCAATAGAGGCATACATTTGATGGTGTAGTGTTGTAGGCTGCCGCTGAGCATTCTGATCTTCAGTTATCAATAACTTTTAACATTACACCTATACCTTTGTTGAAAACATGTACGTATTTGGATGTTCTTGTGTGCTGAGCACAATGGGATTTTGGACATGTGTATTGCAATGTTATGGCATTATTGTGAGCTATTTGTAAAATAGCATTATTGAGTCCTTTTTTTTTTATAGACCTGGCTGCTGTTGTTGTTACTGCTGCTGCTTTTTTGGTGTGTGTGTGTGTGTGTTTGTGTGTGTGTAATAGTATTGTTGTAGGCCTATTTTGTATTTGTATGGGTTGGGGTAAAATGCACCTCCCACCACAACACCCTCAATTTAAAACATCTTCTATATTATTTTCATTACCGGCACACAATGAATCTTGGCATCGGTTTGGCAATGAAGGATCGACCTGTTGGAGCCTTTGTTGCCCAGGCAAAGAAAGCTGTATTTGAAGGATCCTTTGAAATGGGACAGCCATGTCAAGTCTTTGTGACGCAATTGGTCTTCAAATGCAGCCCCTGAAAAATGTGGTCCCTGAATTGGGACCTAGCTATATTGTGAACTGAAAGCATACTTCTGTATGTACATGTACTTTATGCAATTATACTGAATATACATTTTTTAGTAGCTGCTGGTCAGCCAGCTACAAATGGTGAAACACAGCATCTTGAGCAAAAGTTATGACACAAATGAAGTTGTCGGTTTATTCTCTTCCCATTGTTATGGAAACGAAATGGCAAGCTGTCAGTTATGTGAATGAATGATGGCAGTGAGTGTATGACACGATGATAAGGGTTGCTGCTTTGATGCCAGCACTGAGAGGCAAACAAATATTGTTGGCATGGACTGAAAGCTTCATCAAATGAATTTAGCAAAAATCAAGTAAACAGCCCTGAACTAATCTGTGTTTTTTTTTTCCCACATTATTTATAGATTTGGCTCTTGTGTTGTTTGGGTTTCTCAAAATATCAGAATGTGAAATAACAATGAATCTGACAGCTGTGTTTTGCTCTGTGAATTGGACATGTGCTTGTTATGCTCCTTTGATTTCTGTGGTCTATCGAGCATTGTAGCATTCTCGGCACCACTGAACACGGCAACGAAGAGCAAATATTTAAGACACGACTGACCACCCTCAAAAAAGACATTACTTCTGTACTCTAATTAGTCTGGGTGTGTTCCAGATCAGCACGGTAAATCCATGCATGGTGTTATATCAAAAGCCTTGACTTTAAAAAGCTTCTTTTTAACCTGCTGGAGTTATAATCACCAATTCCTGTGCGTGACCTTGAGTTTCACCTTCTGGCACCCTGACTAGTGCACATCAAAGAAACTTCAAGAGCCACATCTGGCCCTCTAGAAAAAGATGAAAAAGTGGTGCAACCTCAGGCTTTACTCTTAGAAGTAGTAATCTCCTGTGGTTAAAGGTACCTCAAAATATAAAAGAGCTGTATTGAGAGACTAGATGAGAAGGAGAAGAAATAATCTCTCGACTCAGGGATCAGTTGTCACTCACCATTTTCTCTGCTTTCTCCTCTACATAGAGGCTAACTGCATAGGTTTCAATTATTGTTTTTGCTGTAGGCGTGGTTTTCTCTACTTGTATAGAGCCTATACTTACATGATGAATGCGCAGTGGTTTGACATGTTTTAATATCTAACAGGTTCAGACGGGGTGGGAGGATTTGCTTCGACCTGGGCGTGTGGGAGTATGACAGTTATGTATGAAACTAAAATAATCTCTTCTGAACATGTGGAAGTGGGTTTCTTTCTAAAATAAAACGGAATAATCTGAAAGACTTCATTTTGGCCCCATCTCACTATGAAAATGTGAATGAATTATTCACCACACAAAGTACTTTGGGTCTAACACCTTAATCACAGCATGTGGCTCTTTCCCATGTTCTTCACTTCAAGAGATAACTGTGCATGTCCAAGGTCCAGGGTCATCATAATTAAATGATCTTGATTTGAGGCAACACATTACATGCTGGGGACTGGTTAATAATTGCTGTGTTATCATCATGGAAGGGTCATCCCACCCTCCCTGGGGATGCAGTGAACGGTGTAGGAGTTAATGATATCCCAGGGGACCGTATCAATCCATGCTATATTTAAATGTCACTTCAATTTAATCATTCAATTAAAGAGCTGGTAATTGCAAGGCATATTAACAGACTATCAAAAATATCTTTCCCATGCTAATAAATCACATTTTGGAATTTTCTTTTTTTATTTATATGGTAAAATTTAATATTTGTTTGTTATTTTCAAAGTTCATTCTGAATTTTTATGGGGTATTAGTAGTCAAGAGACTCCTTGACTCATAGTCAAGGAGAACACTTTTTATACAAACATAACTTCAAATTGTTTTGAGAGAGTAACTCTGCTAGCAGCATGCCTCTAGGGATGGAAATGCAGGTCTGTCGGCCCACTACTTTTGTTGAAACTGAAATATCCCAACAACTCCTGCATGTGCTACCATGTAATTTTCCTACCGACATTCATGGTCCCAAGAGGTTGAATCCTTTTGACTTTGGTGATCCTGTGATTTGTCCTCAGGTCAAACTTTTAATTTATCCAATACATCAGTTTGTGACCAAATACCAGCAAAACTAATGTCAGCCTCAGCTTTACTTTGTGGTCATTGCTAATTAGCATGTTTTAGCATGCTAACATGCCACACTTAACATTTACCCCAAAGCATAGCCCCACCGTGCTGCTGGCACAGATTGGACTATTGTAGTCTTGACAATGTATTTCAAGTTTTAACCAGTGAGAACTACTATGTAAAAAGACAGTATGTTATGAATATCAATTTTGAATAGTTTTGGTTGTCTCCATTTTGCTTTGTTGAAGAGAACAACAATTGGTTAGTTTACAGATAAGGGAACAGGATGAGCATGTGATTCATGACAGAGTGACTGCATTTTACATCTGTGCCCTGCTGGATTTTTTTGTCCATGTTCAAATTTCAAATAAAAACTGGCAGCCTTACTGATCAGCATGCCTTGTGATGTAGTGATGATTCAGTATACTGTACATGACTGTTCAGATTGCACTTAGAGTAATTTTACGCCTACAGTACACAGATGTTTTCATTTATTTTATCTGATTTGATTCCCCCTCAGGATTGTGTAGGAGTTACCAGTGCAAACCTGTTTGACATCTCCCTGACTAAGTTTTGTCACGCCTGTTATGGCGGAAAAACTCGAGCCCTTTCATCTGACGAAGGGTGGGCTCCATTTGGCCTTTCCAGCATGTTGCTTTTTTGCAGCAGCAGTGATACGGGCAAAATGTTAAATAGAGTGCCAGCAGCCGGTATTGCTTGGAAGGTTTATCAGCCGTTGATCAAACAGTGGTAGTGTGTCAGAATACTCCTTAGAGTGAATATAAAAAACATGCTTCTAATCAATAGGTGTATACGGCTTGATGTGCGACCCACCCATTTCCACTCCCCTAACCCCACCCCCACATTTCTACTACCTCGCTCCGGTCTACTTGAAGACATGAATACGCTTATAGTATGAATACAGAGAACTGTTTGATTATTTAATCAGACACCTGAGCATTTTATAAAATGACACTGAGATACAGTCACACAACACGGCCGATTACACAGGGAATGGACAGGCAGTTGTGATCAACCACATTAAGGTGCGGAAAAGATAGGAAGAGAATTGCAAAGAGAGATTGAAATGGATTTAAATGAAGAAATTGAACTGAGAGAGCAAGCACATCAGATAGGGCATACAGAGGCATAAAATTACAGAGAGAGACTGAAATAAGATTAAATTAAAGAGAGAAGAATAGGCAGCAAGTATGAATGAGAAGATAGGGAGAGGGGAAAGAGGCAAATATGAGTGTGATAAGAAAGAACTTTAATAAAAGCAAAATCAGATAGTTTTTAAACCCCTGATGAGAATCCAGATTAGACTTGCTTTTAAGGAAATAGTAGAACAGGAAGGTTTCAACATATGATAGCGCCAAATCTGATAGGACATTATGTGAGAACAGATATGCTGCATGTTGAGTTAAGGAGTAAAACTTTAAAAGACCGTATCATTGTAATGATGCGAGTTTCAGCATCTTTTGGATTGATCGGTGCAGCCTCATTTGCGGATACCCTCCAGTTATGATTGACAGAGCCATAAAATGAATAGCTACACTGAAAAAGCAATGTTATTCTTCCTCAGCAGTGGAACCAGCAACAAGAATCTTTAAAAAATGCTCTCAAATTGTTAGACCAATGGCTGAAATTCTGGATTTTAGAGGATTAATCCCTGATGAGAAAAATACAAATTAAAAATATACAACATGCTGCAGCTATTTATCTAAACCTAGACAAACAGAGCAGTTATAAACCCAAACGATCATCTTAACTCTTCTTTAAGAACCTGAATTAAATAGTAAATCAAAAATAAAGGAGGAAGAAGGTGGGAATTTTACATGAAGTTTAAGGGGATATTAAACTGCACTTTAAAAAACCCCCACTATATTATGCATGAAATATTAGACCCCAAAAGTCTGAGTCATTGGAACAAGCAGGATGAATTTCCACCGAGGCAATCACATTAAAGAAAGGTGGTGAATTTGATGAAACACCTATCAAGCACCTATAATTTCTCAGGACTGCAGTCCATCACACCAGGAAACCGGAATGCTTAAAAGAAAATGAGGAAGAAAACCACACAGAACCATCTAGTAGACTTATGGAAAGGGAGCTTGTTCATAGCACTTTTCAAAACAGTGGTGCGTTTAGAAGAACACACACAGAGTGTGAAGGACATCAGACAGAAGGCGAGTTTCAAGATGCCTTCTAAACATGTGCAAAGATTTGGTTTCTCTGCAGAGAGGCTGTGTCAGAGACAGGAAACTGTCGAGGAGAAACAACAGCAAAAGCTTAGCCACCTCAAGTTTTCAGCCTTGACCTTGGAACAGCCAGAAGTCGCTGCTGTTAGGACATGCAAAGAATAATAAAATAGATACTTGGAAAGATGGCAAGCAAGCAGGTCATTTTGCCAGAGGCAGGGTGATATTTCTGGCATGCAGGGCGATTCTGCCTGGTCTGATAGGTATAGGTCATAGTGAAGAAGCAGTATTGCAGGTCTTTGCTGGTAAGCTGCGACATAGGCACTGTGACACATTGCTACATGAGGCAACATTTCCTCTGTTATGGGGATATGTAAAGGTCACAGTGCCGTGATGAGGTGATTATCATTACCTGAATAATTATTAGAAAACAAACCCACAACATACTGTATGAGTTTAACCAGCCCTCCTGAAACGGCTCCAAAAAGCACAAATTGTTGTGATGAAAATCACACACAGACATATTGAACCCTTGATGCTTCGTGTGCTGGAATATCTAGAGGTGAGGCAACTTGTACTAGTTCAATATCATTTATTAGAAAATGCATGAGCCAATATGTTTTGGCCACATCGTGCTCCTTGTTTTATTCTCTCAGGATGTTCTTCTTATCCAGTTTTCTATTGGACTGAATCCCAATGGGTCCTCTGTGTACACCCTGGACTCATTTTACAGAATGTACAGCTTAATGTCTATTTAATCATCAGTTACAGTAAGCCTAGTTTTAGTCCATGCACATCCTTCATTAACAGGATAAACTTCTATTCCATTAGGATGTTCTATTGGATAACATATCAGTGGTCATAATTCGAGATGATTGATGTTTTTAATGTGTGATTTTTTTTTTTCCTTCATTCCTCTGCCTCAGTTTGATCCACGTCTTCATCCGCTGCATGTCAGATTACGTACACGCCGCAAGGGACACGGGTGGGTCATATTTTATGACTCAAAAGTCACTCTTGAGGCAGAAAGCAGGCCGCCCAACGTGCATGGTCATTACTGAAAACCTGAAAGATCTTCATTTGAAGTATAATTTCCCTGTCTGTGAGAAAGTTTGACCGGTGGTGATACAGAAAAGACGGAGTGATAGATGATGTGGTAATAGGGGGAATTGACAGGCTTACAAGTGCTTGAGTCACAGTCCAAATCGCTGTTGAATCCCTCCACTGCAGGTCAGGTCATGGGCCCGTTCATTTAATCAGTAATCAAGATACAAAGCACAGGTTGGGGCACATAGAGTTGAAAGCACTTGTCAAATTATCTAGAGAGTATCGATCCAGTATCGATCTCTCCCACACTCACCCCAGACGGGAGTGTGGGAGTGGGCGCTGTCCCTGGTGCTGAATAGCATTGGGATGTCTTGTCCAAGCTGGAGCTCACAGCATATTACTGTCTCCTCTTTTCCCAGGCGGCGTGAGGGGAAGAGAAAGATGACAGATGATGATTGGTTTGGAAAAGGAGTGAGGGAGGGAGTCTAACGTGCGCAACTATTCGCTGAATGGTGAAAAGAGCCAGCAGCTGCATTTATCAGCTACTTAAAACGTCATCCTGAAGTCTGATGTTCCCCAGCAGTTTCACACCAATTCACACTGGAGTTCACATGACCGTGATAACTGTAATGACTGCCATGTAATGACTCAGCCCACATGTGAGATTCAACAACTACCCCAAGAATTAGTTAAAACTGACTAGCGCAGAAATCCAGTTGCCCATACCTTAGCACATCTAGATAACGTATGAATGTAAACTCTCTTCCATGGTTGACTACTTTGAGTCTAAATGAGTAGCATAGGAATATCTATGATACAGAAAGGCATGGAGTGGAAAAGGCTCCTCTAAACATAGCATTCAAATCTATGTGAAGTGAAACCCCCCTGCTTATCATCCCTTATCATTTTTCTTTTCTTCTGTAGCGCCTGACATCCCACCGCCAAGTGAAGCAACAAAAGAATGGATTAACTTGCAGTGTCATCAGCACAACTGAAATAAGAGGAGGATATGTTGCATTTCCCTAACGATACACTTGAAATGATAAAATCAAACACACAGTGAAGCACTACCTAAATAAAATTTGACTTTACAGCAAATCAGCAATGTTGCCGGATCAAGGATTGCATTGGATTGCATTAGCAATGTACTGACCTGTCTGGGAAGTATTGCAGAAGTTGGAGGATGTTGTCTCTGTGTTTATTGATTTATCTTTCATTTTACCTTAATTTGACAGAGAGCAAGGGGGGCGGGAGCAGGATAATGGCACGCTTCTCAAATGCTGGAACACCAGGTCACCACTATTTTTACCCACAGTTGGTACAAGACACAACTTTTTCTTTTTAGCCTTGGAGCTGTTAAGTTCCTGAATTCAAATGCAAAAGGGTAAGGAACATGTGACCCACACAGCTTGCCGTGTGTGTTGATTCTTTTATGTCACACGCTTGTGGCTGGCAGGCACACGATGTGATGTGTCAGAGGATAAAGAAAGGGCTTTGGAAATCAAAAGGACTTTGTTACTGTGAATGTGATGTTCTCAGTGCCATATCAATATAAAAAAAATCTTAAAAATCGTATTATTTGTAAATCATTATCATCGTGTCTGAGGGACGTCTAAGCTCTAAAAGGAAGGGAATGGAAAAGTTGCCATCGCTGGCATAAGACCGTACGACAGAATGGAGTTGGAGGACAATGCATGGATCGAGGTCTTAACCTTAAGTAACAATGACATGCAGTTGTTCCTGTGGCTACTGTGACACGTTGAATGAAGACTTATACACAGATCCACAGAAGCTGTGCAGTATTGTGCAAACAGCATTAATAGTAAACAGTGGCAGTCGTGGGAGGACAGTCCATAGATTTCCATAGCATAGCAAACAGCACCAGATGGTGTTGATGTGATGGGAGTCACAGGCAGCAATTCTTTATGCCCCCTTGTTCACCTTGCTATCACACAGCTTTTCCATAGACGGCAGCTGACAAGTACGAGCATTCATCCACTCAGCAGGGCAAAAGAAATCTTAGCGAAAAAGAAAATCTGCCTGCGATGTAATGTGTAAAGGTCTGATCACAGCAGCTGCATTTTTTAAGAATAAGAAGGCAACTTTATCTACTGTTGTTCAGTATGCAGCACAGACAGTTATGTAAAGGAATTGGCCATTTATAGCAAATAGTTGGTTAGATTTAGTGGAAAAGGATTTGCTTTTTCAGGGGGCTCTCTAGGAATCTGAGCAGTAACAAAAATTCTGCTGATGGAACTCATCCTGACAATAAACACATTCATGCACATGAAATTTTTAAACCAGCTAGAACGATCCTTTCTGAGTTATGGCATTGAATAGCCAGAGGTGTTTTTGCAGAGCATTTTGATGTCACAGTGAAGTTGACCTTTGACCATTTGGATGTAAAATGCCCTTACTTTATCATTGTCTCCTATTAGACATTTGTGTCAAAAAGTGTCATAATTAGTGTAGGAATTTGTGAGTTATGGCCAAAAACATGTTTTGTGAAGTCACAGTGACCAAATTCTGATTAGTTCATCTGAGTCCAAGTGAACGATTATGCCAGATGTAGTAAAATTCCCTCTGGGCGTTCCTGATATATCGCATTCACAAGAGCATGACGTCACCGTGACCTTGGATTTTGACCTTGGCGCACCAATATTTAATCTAATCGGTAGTCGAAGTAAATGTTTGTGTCAAATCAGCAGTCTAGAGATATCACAATCAAGAGGCCAAAAACATGTGATGTCACGTGACCTTGACCTTTGACCACCAAAATCTAATCAGTTCATCCAAGTGAATGTTTGTACTAAATTTGAAGAAATTCCCTCAAGGACATATTGCATTCACAAGAATGGGACAGACGGACAGTCGGGCGCACAGCCTGAAAACACAATGCCTCTGACCCTGGTTGTCACTGGCGCGGAGGCATAAAAATTTAGTACATATGGCAGAGGATGGGGCCGTGGAGGGAGCTGCGGCAGCAATTGGCATGAGTATATGAGGTGTATCAGGTGGCACTGAAAACCTGCTTTGAAACTGCATCCATGTTGCTGTATGATAGTAGTTAGCTGGTAGTCAAGCGTCTGAAGAATGTGCTTGTGAATGAAACAGCAGAAGCCAATCAACTAATGCAAGTGTTGTGGCTGAACCAACACTATGCTCCATTTTTTTTTTTTTTTCAATGTAAATTAATTGTTCTTCATGGTGCTGCAAGTTTAATTATGACTTATGTTGATGAATTGTAACATTTACAGCAAACTGCTTAGAAAATAGCCCAATTGTGTCACAGAAAATACAAACAAAATTAGTTGTCAGAAAAACTTTCCACTTTCAGAGATTTATGTCTTCCCATAAACCAGCACAAATGTTTATTAAACGGTGAAATTGACTGTGGATTGTCTGGTTGTAAACGCACAGATGCTTTAAGCTGCCTTTCCCTGTCACCTACCACCCACCTAGAACACAACAAGGTGGGCTCAGGAAGACAATTGTAAACTGATATTCAACAAGATATTGTGTCTGCATGCTTCTACAATTTGTTGAGTTTCCTGCTACAAGGAGACACTTTACCATTTTCCTGCAGCGAAAATATCTAAGAATACTTCTGGTATTAAGGACGTCATAAGACAACAACAGGTGAAACACAAACATGCTGCTGATCACATTTATATTTATTATATTTATTGCATTGTATGTAAATATGAAAATATGCATGCAATCTCATATTTATCTTGTCAATAGAGACAGGTAAAATCATAGGTTATATTCCTCTATTTTTGATATAGACCAAAAAATAATTAGCGCTGCTCACTGGTTAGCATCTGGCCTAGTAAAGACCAATAAAATGAGATGTCCATAAAAGTCCTTTCCACTCTGATTTACTGGTCTTTTGGATAGCTGCCTTGGCAATACGTAGTGACACGGTCTCTGCTAAAAGTCCCCATTGGGGCAGTATGAAGGGTGTGTCTAAAGTATGCACATGCACTCTGAGGCAAGGCCATCTCCGCGCCATCTGTAGTCACTCCACAGGAACATAACCAGCACCATTTATTGCACATATGATTACTAGTTGGCATACTTTTTTTTTTTTTTTTT